>NW_027307760.1:2697500-2997500 GCF_047496885.1 Scyliorhinus torazame | reverse complement strand
TCATGGTAGACTAGTACAAAAGGTGAAGTCACACGGGATCAGGGGTGAACTGGCAAGGTGGATACAGAACTGGCTAGGCCATAGAAGGCAGAGGGTAGCAATGGAGGGATGCTTTTCTAATTGGAGGGCTGTGACCAGTGGTGTTCCACAGGGATCAGTGCTGGGACCTTTGCTCTTTGTAGTATATATAAATGATTTGGAGGAAAATGTAACTGGTCTGATTAGTAAGTTTGCAGACGACACAAAGTTTGGTGGAATTGCGGATAGCGATGAGGACTGTCTGAGGATACAGCAGGATTTAGATTGTCTGGAGACTTGGGCGGAGAGATGGCAGATGGAGTTTAACCTGGACAAATGTGAGGTAATGCATTTTGGAAGGGCTAATGCAGGTAGGGAATATACAGTGAATGGTAGAACCCTCAAGAGTATTGAAAGTCAAAGAGATCTAGGAGTACAGGTCCACAGGTCATTGAAAGGGGCTACACAGGTGGAGAAGGTAGTCAAGAAGGCATACGGCATGCTTGCCTTCATTGGCCGGGGCATTGAGTATAAGAATTGGCAAGTCATGTTGCAGCTGTATAGAACCTTAGTTAGGCCACACTTGGAGTATAGTGTTCAATTCTGGTCGCCACACTACCAGAAGGATGTGGAGGCTTTAGAGAGGGTGCAGAAGAGATTTACCAGAATGTTGCCTGGTATGGAGGGCATAAGCTACGAGGAGCGATTGAATAAACTCGGTTTGTTCTCACTGGAACGAAGGAGGTTGAGGGGCGACCTGATAGAGGTATACAAAATTATGAGGGGCATAGACAGAGTGGATAGTCAGAGGCTTTTCCCCAGGGTAGAGGGGTCAATTACTAGGGGGCATAGGTTTAAGGTGAGAGGGGCAAAGTTTAGAGTAGATGTACGAGGCAAGTTTTTTACGCAGAGGGTAGTGGGTGCCTGGAACTCACTACCGGAGGAGGTAGTGGAGGCAGGGACGATAGGGACATTTAAGGGGCATCTTGACAAATATATGAATAGGATGGGAATAGAAGGATACGGACCCAGGAAGTGTAGAAGATTGTAGTTTAGTCGGGCAGTATGGTCGGCACGGGCTTGGAGGGCCGAAGGGCCTGTTCCTGTGCTGTACATTTCTTTGTTCTTTGTTTGTTCTTTGATAGTGGTACAGTATTTAAATGTCAGACGTGGATTGTTCAAAAGGTATATCTCATACCTATTCTGACGAGCTGCGGTAAGATGCTGAGTCTGCAGTTGCCTCAGCAGTGCGATTACCGAGTGGGAGCTATACACCGTAATATCCTGTTGGAGAGTGAGAGCATGTAACGGCTGTGCGATGGCATTGATTGAACGTAAATCCTGTACTAATCGGTACTGGTCTGGCTTGGCTGGTTTAGGCACAGCAAGTATGGGGGTGTTACATTCTGATTGGTAAGGGACCAAAGTACCCTGTTGCAACAGCTCTCGGATTAATTTGTCCATAGACGGGGCTGCAGTCGAGTGTTAATCATTTCAGGGACCTCAAAATATTTTATGGCAGTGACGTCTGGCGTGACTTGAAGTGCGTACTCTGTTGGATCCGAATGATCCACTACCCTCCTTACCATAGGCCCCAGATCCCTGGCATGGTATTGGTCGTGGACCTGACGTGTAATATGAGGGCTTACCGAAGCTGACTGTGGCCATAAATGTGGTGGTATTGTAACAAAATCGGCTGTACCTTCTTTTCCCGTGACCTTGGCTGTAACCTTGACTGGCCATTCGGTCCCAATTAATGGCCGGTATTTGTCCTCCAACTCCCTGTTTTGTCCGGTTCTGTCATAGGCCAGGGTAACGTGATGCAGTGAATGTTCAATGTCTAACGTCCACCACTGGGGGGGGGGGGGGGCTGATAGAAATATAGCACTGTTGTCTCATCCTCCATGATTTAACCGTTACCCCCTCGTCTCCGCACTCTAGCTGTAGCTGGAAAATACACAGTAAATCTCGGGCCAACAAGTTACAGTCCAATCCAGTAGTCACTACAAACTGATGATCTGCAGACTTATTCTCGTAAGTGACTGTCACAGGTTCAGAAATAGGATACTCACACACCTGTCCTTGGAACCCCGACAATTGCTGCGTGTGGTCGGATAGTGGTAGTCGATGTTCTGATTGCACAGAAGACATGGCTGCTCCAGTGTCGATTACAAATGAGTGATGTTAATCTCCTATCTGCAGAGAGATAATAGGTTCCCTGTCCGATTGGAGAGTCCTTATGACTAAATTAGCTAGTCAATCCTGTGTTGGGAAAGGGTTTGCCTAGGAGAAGTCAGTGTATCTCGTCTGTCCTCCCCTTGGTGGGTACCCCCTCCTTCTGCTGCCTGTCTTTTAAAGGGGCATTCCTGTTGCCAGTGATCTGCACGGCCGCAATTAAAACATGCATTACTCCCTCTATATCTGCCCCGTCCTCTTCTCCCAGTAGACCAAGGGCCCCTCAGAGGGGGCGGCGGTTGTAAAGCTGTTGGTGCATACGGTGGGCCATAAAAAGGAACTGAGGGTCCCTTTGGGTGGGTTTGATATCCTCCCCCTCGCTGATCCACCCACCCAAAGTCACAATATTGGGGCTCCAGCTGGTAAGCTACCATTTCTGCCGCTTGTTGGGGTCGCAGATCATTCTTTTTCAATACATACTCAGTCTTAATCTTTGTAACTGAGCCTCCTTCTTGGCCTACACCCTCCTTCCAGTAAAATCTGACTGCCCTTGCCATCTGGTAAAGGTCGTTCTCTGTCCAATTCATGTTGTTACATTTCACAGCAGTAGCCACGGAAGGTGGTAGGCAATGCATTAACATAGCACAATATTGAGGGGAATTCTGACCATTTTGATATGGCAAGTCGCCAGAATGCCCACTGTAGATTTCATTAAAACGTTCCAGAAATTCCTCTGGCTCTTCAATCTTCTTAGGTTTGAGGTCTAAGATAGCAGAAAGATTTATGGGCTTTTGAAATGTGCTATTCAACGCATTCAGGATTTGTGTCCGTCTATCGTCGTCTAATGCATGGGCTTGCTGAAGTGCGGCGTGGCTAGCATAATTCAGGTGATTGGTATCTTCCTAATCGGCAACTGTCTCCGAGTCTCACCAGGGGGCACTCTAGCTATTTCCTCTGGTTCTTCCAAGACTTCGACGTCCCTCCCTGTCACTAGAGGGAGTTCTTTCTCTTTCAATCCTGGCATCTCCCTTTGTTCTCAATTTGCTGTTTCCCCTTGGTCTGAAGGGATTTAAGTGGTATGCTTAATTGTTTCTGGTTAGGATCAAGCCCTTCTCTCGCTGTCCGAGATCGGGTCCTAGAGCTAACTGGGCTTGTGGAACAGAGCTCCTCCTCCCCCACTGATCGTGAAGATGGTAAATCGGGACCCACGCTATCAACCAAAAGGGCTGGAGTGACTGGCATGATTGGGATCTGGGGAGCATGACTGGATATAAATTATTCTACTCTGGCGGTTCTGGAATTAGTGCAGACAATGCTACAGGTGCAGTCGAAATCCTTTGCTGACATAGAACATAGAACAGAGAAAATACAGCACAGAACAGGCCCTTCGGCCCACGATGTTGTGCCGAACCTTTGTCATAGATTATCATTGAATTTACAGTGCAGAAGGAGGCCATTCGGCCCTTTGAGTCTGCACCGGCTCTTGGAAAGAGCACCCCACCCAAACTCAACACCTCCACCCAACACCAAGGGCAATTTTGGACACTAAGGGCAATTTATCATGGCCAATCCACCTACCCTGCACATCTTTGGACTGTGAGAGGAAATCGGAGCACCCGGAGGAAACCCACGCAGGCACGGGGAGGGCGTGCAGACTCCGCACAGACAGTGACCCAAGCCGGAATCGAATCTGGGACCCTGGAGCTGTGAAGCAATTGTGCTATCCACAATGCTACCGTGCTGCCCTTGAGAACTAATAAATCTACACTATATAATTTTACCGTAATCCATGTACCTATCCAATAGCTGCTTGAAGGTCCCTAATGTTTCCTACTCAACTACTTCCACAGGCAGTGCATTCCATGCCCCCACTACTCTCTGGGTAAAGAACCTACCTCTGATAACCCTCCTATATCTTCCACCTTTCACCTTAAATTTATGTCCCCTTGTAATGGTTTATTCCACCCGGGGAAAAAGTCTCTGACTGTCTACTCTATCTGTTCCCCTGATCATCTTATAAACCTCTATCAAGTCGCCCCTCATCCTTCTCCGTTCTAATGAGAAAAGGCCTAGCACCCTCAACCTTTCCTCATAAGACCTACTCTCCATTCCAGGTAACATCCTGGTGAATCTCCTTTGCACCTTTTCCAAAGCTTCCACATCCTTCCTAAAATGAGGTGACCAGAACTGTACACAGTACTCCAAATGTGGCCTTACCAAAGTTTTGTACAGCTGCATCGTCACCTCACGGCTCTTAAATTCAATCCCTCTGTTAATGAACGCGAGCACACCATAGGCCTTCTTCACAGCTCTATCCACTTGAGTGGCAACTTTCAAAGATGTATGAACATAGACCCCAAGATCTCTCTGCTCCTCCACATTGCCAAGAACTCTACCGTTAACCCTGTATTCCGCATTCATATTTGTCCTTCCAAAATGGACAACCTTCACACTTTTCAGGTTTAAACTCCATCTGCCACTTCTCAGCCCAGCTCTGCATCCTACCTATGTCTCTTTGCAGCCGACAACAGCCCTCCTTACTATCCTGACATTTTCAAATTATCAAATTGGACATTTTCTGTCAATTCAAGGCCAGCCATTGAACTATGTAGCCCATCTTTTGTTTGACCCGAGCCTTTCCTGTCTCTACTTGCGCGTTTTTTGAATGCACATTCCTTTTTCAAGACCTGCAATGTTTTTTTGTTACCCTGTTCACTAATTGGAATTCCCATTTTAAGGGCATTGTCCTGCCAACTTGATAACATGATCCTATCTCTTTCCTCGTGACAATATTGTCTCCATAATCTAATTAACGCTTTAGCTTTCATACTTTGGCTCTTTCTTTTTTTAATTATATATATATTTTTTTATTTGCTTATCTATAACCAATGGCAATTTTTTGCTCCTTGGCAAAATGATTGAAAAGGTTCTAACAGTGTTCTTTTAAAACTTAAAATGTTTGAAAATTCAAATTGAATTACTGCAACTTGCAAGCTGAGCTCTGATCTCAACTCAGAACTAAATTTACGATTTGCTTAACACAAACTTGTATAACATTTGCAACTTAATTAATTCTTTATCTTAACAATTTTTCTTTTCACAAGTTTTTCTTACATTCTCAAAAATGTTGGCTGCTATCAATGAGGGAGCAGTTAGCTGCGGTGATGTATACCGGGGCAAAGTCAACTGTCATCTCCAGATTTACACTTTTTAAAATGGTGTCAGTGAGTTTCTTTAAGTTTCTGTTAATTCACAAATAAAATGAGATAAACATTATTTCAAGTAAGTAAAACTTAAGATTCTGGCAATTTCAATCAATTGCTTTCGAAAATAATAACTTTTATCAAAGAGGTGGAGAAACCCACTGGTTTCCTTTAACTAATTCAAAACGTAACTTTGCTGGAGTTCACTGACTCAAAGGAAAGGTATCCGATTACACTACAGGCTGCTGCTGTTATCTCAAGGCCTGAGTGAGAAGCACTGTCTGTCGTCTTTAACTTTGGCTGCTGCTGTTAACCCTTTGAGAGACTTCTGCTTCAACCAACATGCAGCATCCAGCTCTATGGATGTTCTTTGTCTTGAAATTTATCCAAGCAATTCCCCACAATCTCAACTAGTCCTCAGAACTGCGTTTTTCGCCACCACAGTCCAAGGATACAATTTTAGCTTAATCAATTATAGATTTAAAACACTCACACATGGAATTGAATCATCTTCAGATTTAAAAACACTGAACTGAACCTTCATCTACTGAAGTCCCATCAGCCTTAAGAACACTTACTTAACTGAACCTTCATCTACTGAAGTCCCATCAGCCTTAAAAACACTTACATGGAATTGAATCATCGTTTTAGATGTCCCATCAACCCAAAACCTAACCCAAGCCGAATCAGAACTCACACATGGAGTTGAACCATCTTCAGATTTAAAAACACTTATTTAACTGAACCCCCATCTGCTGAAGTCACATCAGTCGTCAACAACACAATTAACCCAAAACTGAACTATCAATTATGACATCCCATCAGTTTAATTTTCTAATCCCCAGACTGACATATTATTTCGTCGAGACGATCTCTCCGTACCAACCGCGAGTGACCAGACTAATCAGACGATAAGAAGAGGGGAAAAAGCAATGCGCGGTCATTTTCCAGCTATACATTGTGGGCCCCTTCTTCCAACTCTCCCTGTTCATAATCAGTCTAATTCTGATTTCACGGTTGGTCAGAACCGTCTTGAGAAATCCCGGGTTTCCGGCACCAAATGACAAAATACAAATTTCTTTACCCGTCAGTCTGGCCTCAATAAAAGTCGAGATGGATTTGCAGGTACAGCATTAGTTATTTTATTTGGCTTGCAAGCCTGATTCATTTCACAGAACCATAGGACACATCGAGTCTCCTACACCCCGGAAAGCGAATGAACAAAGAGACAAAGGGATTTCTGCAAATAAATTCAAATGGTATCAAGTTTCACAGACACGATTCCCGTAGGTCACCCTATACCCCTCCTGACCTGGTCATACATTCTGATTGGCTCACTTCCAATCCCTTCCTCTGGCCCCTATTACCCAGCATCCTTTTCTCCTCCTTTGGTGGACACACCTCCTCCTTGCTTTGCCATGCGGTCTGAAATCCTTTGTCTGTGAACTCACCAGAATGAGACTGGCCTATCTCTACATTACAGTAACTAATATCTCTAAAGTAACTATTTTATATCACATTCGTCACTCCCAGGGAATATTGAGCAGTAAATGGTTAACTATATACAGCACAGAGGTCACTGAAGGACATTTTTAACTGGGGAGATCTCGAGGCCACCCTGCCTGTCCCTGCTCCCAGGGATTATTGAGAAGTAAATGGTTAACTAAACACAGCACAGAGGTCTCTGAAACAGCTTTTTAATTGGGGGCTCCCGAGGCCACACTTCCTGTACCCTGCTCACAGGGATTATTGAACAGTAAATGGTTCACTATATACAGCGCAGAGGTCTCTGACACAGCTTTTTAATTGGGGGCTCCCGGAGCCACACTGCCTGTCCCCTGCTCCCAGGGATTATTGAGAAGTAAATGGTTAACCTTGTACAGCACAGAGGTCTCTGAAACAGCTTTTTAATTGGGGGCTCCCGAGTCCACACTGCCTGTCCCCTGCTCCCAGGGATTATTGAGCAGTAAATGGTTAACTATATACAGCACAGAGGTCTCTGAAACAGCTTTTTAATTAGGGGCTCCCGGAGCCACACTGCCTGTCCCCTGCTCCCACGGATTATTGAGCACTAAATGGTTAACTATATACAGCACAGCGATCTCTGATACAGCTTTTTAATTGGGGGTTCCCGTGGCCGCACTGCCTGTCCCCTGTTCCCAGGGATTATTGAGCAGTAAATGGTTAACTATATTCAGCAAAGAGGTCTCTGAAACAGCTTTTTAATTGGGGGCTCCCAGACCACACTGCCTGTCCCCTGCTCCCAGGGATAATTGAGATGAGGTAAATGGTTAACTATACACAGTAACAGAGGTCTCTGAAACAGCTTTTTAATTGGGAGCTCCCGGCCATACTGCCTGTTCCCTGCTCCCTGGGATTATTGAGAATGAAATGGTTAATGAAAAACAGCACAGAGGTCACTGAAACAGCTTTTTAACTGGGGGCTACCGGACCACACTGATAGTCCCCTGTTCACAGGGATTATTGAGAAGTAAATGGTTAACTATACACAGCACAGAGGTCTCTGAAACAGCTTTTTAATTGGGGGCTCCCGGAGCAACACTGCCTGGCCCCTGATCCCAGGGATTATTGAGCAGTAAATGGTTAACTATATACAGGCACAGAGGTCTCTGAAACAGTTTTTAAATGGAGGCTTTCGAGGATAACACTGCCTGACCCCTGCTCCCAGGAATAATTGACAGGAAGTAAATGGTTAACTATACACCGTAACAGAGGTCTCTGAAAGAGCTTTTTAATTGGGAGCTCCCGACCACACTGCCTGTCCCCTGCCCCCAGGGATTATTGAGCAGTAAATGGTTAACTATATACAGCACAGAGGTCTGTGAAACAGCTTTTTAATTGGGGGCTCCCGAGGCCACACTGCCTGTCCCCTGCTCCCAGGGATTATTGTGCAGTAAATGCGAACGACATACAGGCACAGAGGTCACTGAAACAGCTTTTTAAAAGGGGGCTCCCGAGGCCACACTGCCTTACTCCTGCTACCTGGGATTATTGAGAAGGAAATGATTAACTATATACAGCACAGAGGTCAGAGTGTGCTCTGTATAACCCCTGCAGCTCCTGGTCAACATTCCCATCTCTGTGTGGCCAGGGTGTGCTCTGTATCACCACAGCAGCTACTGGTCAACATTCCCATCTGTGTGGCCAGGGTGTGCACTGTATACCCCTGCTCCTGGTCAACATTCCCATCTCTGTGTGTGGCCAGGGTGTGCTCTGCATAACCCCCGCTCCTGGTCAAAATTCCCATCTCTGTGTGGCCAGGGTGTGCTCTGTATAACCCTTGCAGCTACTGGTCAACATTCCCATCTGTGTGTGGCCAGGGTGTGCTCTGTATAACCTCTGCATCTCCTGGTCAACATTCCCATCTCTGTGTGGCCACGATGTGCTCTGTATAACCCCTGCAGCTCATGGTCAACATTCCCAGCTCTGTGTGGCCAGGATATGCTCTGCATAACCCCTGCTCCTGGTCAACATTCCCATCTCTGTGTGGCTAGGGTGTGCTCTGTATAAACCCTGCTCCTGGTCAACATTCCCATCTCTGTGTGGCCAGGGTGTGCTCTGTATAACCCCTGAAGCTACAGGTCAACATTCCCATCTGTGTGGCCAGGATGTGCTCTGTATACCCCTGCTCCTGGTCAACATTCCCATCTCTGTGTGGCCAGGGAGTGCTCTGTCTAACCCCAGCAGCTCCTGGTCAACATTTCCATCTGTGTGTGGCCAGGGTGTGCTCTGTATAACCCTGCATCTCTTGGTCAACATTCCCACCTCTGTGTGGACACGATGTGCTCTGCATAACCCCTGCTCCTGGTCAACATTCCCATCTCAGTGTGGCCAGGGTGTGCTCTTTCTAACCCCAGCAGCTCCTGGTCAACATTCCCATCTGTGTGTGGCCAGGGTGTGCTCTGTCTAACCCCAGCAGCTCCTGGTCAACATTCCCATCTGTGTGTGGCCAGGGTGTGCTCTGTATCAACCCTGCAGCTCCTGGTCAACATTCCCATCTCTGTGTGGCCAGGGTGTGCTCTGTATTACCCCTGCAGCTCCTGGTCAACATTCCCATCTCTGTGTGGCCAGGGTGTGCTCTGTATTATCCCTGCAGCTCATGGTCAACAGTCCCATCTCTGTGTGGCCAGGATGTGCTCTGCATAACCCATGCATCTCCTGGTCAACATTCCCATCTCTGTGTGTCAAGGGTGTGCTCTGTATAACCCCAGCAGCTCCTGGTCAACATTCCCATCTCTGTGTGGCCAGGGTGTGCTCTGTATAACCCCTGCAGCTCCTGGTCAACATTCCCAATTCTGTGTGGCCAGGGTGTGCTCTGTCTAACCCCAGCAGCTCCTGGTCAACATTCCCATCTGTGTGTGGCCAAGGTGTGCTCTGTATAACCCCTGCATCTCCTGGTCAACATTCCCATCTCTGTGTGGCCAAAATGTGCTCTGTATAACCCCTGCATCTCCTGGTCAACATTCGCATCTCTGTGTGGCCAGGATGTGCTCTGTCTAACTCCAGCAGCTCATGGTCAACATTCCCATCTCTGTGTGGCCAGGATGTTCTCTGCATAACCCCTGCATCTCCTGGTCAACATTCCCATCTCTGTGTGGCCAGGGTGTGCTCTGTATAACCCCTGCAGCTCCTGGTCAACATTCCCATCTGTGTGTGGCCAGGGTGTGCTCTGTATAAACCCTGCTCCTGGTCAACATTCCCTTCTCTGTGTGGCCAGGGTGTGCTCTGTATAACCCCTGCATCTCCTGGTCAACATTCGCATCTCGGTGTGGCCACGATGTGCTCTGTATAACCCCTGCTCCTGGTCAACATTCCCATCTCTGTGTGGCCAGGATGTGCTCTGTATAACCCCTGCAGCTCCTGGTCAACATTCCCATCTCTGTGTGGCCAGGATGTGCTCTGCATAACACCTGCTCCTGGTCAACATTCCCATCTCTGTGTGGCCAGGGTGTGCTCTGCATAACCCCTGCAACTCATGGTCAACATTCCCATCTCTGTGTAGCCAGGATGAGCTCTGCATAACCACTGCATCTCCTGGTGAACATACCCATGTCTGTGTGGCCAGGGTGTGCTTTGTATAAACCCTGCTCCGGGTCAACATTCCCTTCTCTGTGTGGCAACGATGTGCACCGTACAACCCCTGCTCCTGGTCAACATTCCCATCTCTATGTGGCCAGGATGTGCTCTGCATAACCCCTGCTCCTGGTCAACATTCCCATCTCTGTGTGGCCAGGATGTGCTCTGCATAACCCATGCATCTCCTGGTCAACATTCCCATCTCTGTGTGTCAAGGGTGTGCTCTGTATAACCCCAGCAGCTCCTGGTCAACATTTCCATCTGTGTGTGGCCAGGGTGTGCTCTGTATAACCCCTGCATCTCTTGGTCAACATTCCCACCTCTGTGTGGACACGATGTGCTCTGTATAACCCTGCGGCTCCTGGTCAACATTCCCATCTCTGTGTGGCCAGGATGTGCTCTGCATAACCCCTGCTCCTGGTCAACATTCCCATCTCTGTGTGGCCAGGGTGTGCTCTTTCTAACCCCAGCAGCTCCTGGTCAACATTCCCATCTGTGTGTGGCCAGGGTGTGCTCTGTCTAACCCCAGCAGCTCCTGGTCAACATTCCCATCTGTGTGTGGCCAGGGTGTGCTCTGTATAAACCCTGCAGCTCCTGGTCAACATTCCCATCTCTGTGTGGCCAGGGTGTGCTCTGTATTACCCCTGCAGCTCCTGGTCAACATTCCCATCTCTGTGTGGCCAGGGTGTGCTCTGTATTATCCCTGCAGCTCATGGTCAACAGTCCCATCTCTGTGTGGCCAGGATGTGCTCTGCATAACCCATGCATCTCCTGGTCAACATTCCCATCTCTGTGTGTCAAGGGTGTGCTCTGTATAACCCCAGCAGCTCCTGGTCAACATTCCCATCTCTGTGTGGCCAGGGTGTGCTCTGTATAACCCCTGCAGCTCCTGGTCAACATTCCCAATTCTGTGTGGCCAGGGTGTGCTCTGTCTAACCCCAGCAGCTCCTGGTCAACATTCCCATCTGTGTGTGGCCAAGGTGTGCTCTGTATAACCCCTGCATCTCCTGGTCAACATTCCCATCTCTGTGTGGCCAAAATGTGCTCTGTATAACCCCTGCATCTCCTGGTCAACATTCGCATCTCTGTGTGGCCAGGATGTGCTCTGTCTAACTCCAGCAGCTCATGGTCAACATTCCCATCTCTGTGTGGCCAGGATGTTCTCTGCATAACCCCTGCATCTCCTGGTCAACATTCCCATCTCTGTGTGGCCAGGGTGTGCTCTGTATAACCCCTGCAGCTCCTGGTCAACATTCCCATCTGCGTGTGGCCAGGGTGTGCTCTGTATAAACCCTGCTCCTGGTCAACATTCCCTTCTCTGTGTGGCCAGGGTGTGCTCTGTATAACCCCTGCATCTCCTGGTCAACATTCGCATCTCGGTGTGGCCACGATGTGCTCTGTATAACCCCTGCTCCTGGTCAACATTCCCATCTCTGTGTGGCCAGGATGTGCTCTGTATAACCCCTGCAGCTCCTGGTCAACATTCCCATCTCTGTGTGGCCAGGATGTGCTCTGCATAACCCCTGCTCCTGGTCAACATTCCCATCTCTCTGTGGCCAGGGTGTGCTCTGCATAACCCCTGCAACTCATGGTCAACATTCCCATCTCTGTGTAGCCAGGATGAGCTCTGCATAACCACTGCATCTCCTGGTGAACATACCCATCTCTGTGTGGCCAGGGTGTGCTTTGTATAAACCCTGCTCCTGGTCAACATTCCCTTCTCTGTGTGGCAACGATGTGCACCGTACAACCCCTGCTCCTGGTCAACATTCCCATCTCTATGTGGCCAGGATGTGCTCTGCATAACCCCTGCTCCTGGTCAACATTCCCATCTCTGTGTGGCCAGGGTGTGCTCTGTCTAACCCCAGCAGCTCCTGGTCAACATTCCCATCTGTGTGTGGCCAGGGTGTGCTCTGTATAACCCCTGCAGCTCCTGGTCAACATTCCAATCTCTGTGTGTTCAGGGTGTGCTCTGTATAACACCAGCAGCTCCTGGTCAACATTCCCATCTGTGTGTGGCAAGGGTGTGCTCTGTATAACCCCTGCAGCTCCTGGTCAACATTCCCATCTGTGTGGCGAGGGTGTGCTCTGCATAACCCCTGCTCCTGGTCAACATTCCCATCTCTGTGTGGCCAGGTTGTGCTCTGTATAACCCCTGCAGCTCATGGTCAACATTCCCATCTGTGTGTGGCCAAGGTGTGCTCTGTATAACCCCTGCATCTCCTGGTCAACATTCCCATCTCTGTGTGGCCAGGGTGTGCTCTGTATAAACCCTGCTCCTGGTCAACATTCCCATCTCTGTGTGGCCAGGATGTGCTCTGCATAACCCCTGCTCCTGGTCAACATTCCCATCTCTGTGTGGCCAGGATGTGCTCTGCATAACCCCTGCTCCTGGTCAACATTCGCATCTCTGTGTGGCCAGGGTGTGCTCTTTCTAACCCCAGCAGCTCCTGGTCAACATTCCCATCTGTGTGTGGCCAGGGTGTGCTCTGTCTAACTCCAGCAGCTCATGGTCAACATTCCCATCTCTGTGTGGCCAGGATGTTCTCTGCATAACCCCTGCATCTCCTGGTCAACATTCCCATCTCTGAGTGGCCAGGATGTGCTCTGCATAACCCCTGCTCCTGGTCAACATTCCCATCTCTGTGTGACCAGGGTGTGCTCTTTCTAACCCCAGCAGCTCCTGGTAAACATTCCCATCTGTGTGTGGCCAGGGTGTGCTCTGTATAACCCCTGCAGCTCCTGGTCAACATTCCCATCTCTGTGTGGCCAGGGTGTGCTCTGTATAACCCCTGCAGCTCCTGGTCAACAATCCCATCTCTGAGTGGCCAGGTTGTGCTCTGTATTATCCCTGCAGCTCATGGTCAACATTCCCATATCTGTGTGGCCAGCATGTGCTCTGTATAACCCATGCATCTCCTGGTCAACATTCCCATCTCTGTGTGTCAAGGGTGTGATCTGTATAACCCAAGCAGCTCCTGGTCAACATTCCCATTTCTATGTGTCCAGGGTGTGCTCTGTCTAACCCCTGCAGCTCCTGGTCAACATTCCCATCTCTGTGTGGCCAGGGTGTGCTCTGTATTATCCCTGCAGCTCATGGTCAACAGTCCCATCTCTGTGTGGCCAGGATGTGCTCTGCATAACCCATGCATCTCCTGGTCAACATTCCCATCTCTGTGTGTCAAGGGTGTGCTCTGTATAACCCCAGCAGCTCCTGGTCAACATTCCCAACTCTGTGTGGCCAGGGTGTGCTCTGTATAACCCCTGCAGCTCCTGGTCAACATTCCCATCTCTGTGTGGCCAAAATGTGCTCTGTATAACCCCTGCAGCTCCTGGTCAACATTCCCATTTCATTGTGGCCAGGGTGTGCTCTGTATAACTCCTGCAGCTCCTGGTCAATATTCACATCTCTGTGTGGCCAGGGTG
The DNA here is from genome assembly GCF_047496885.1 of Scyliorhinus torazame. NCBI lineage: Eukaryota > Metazoa > Chordata > Chondrichthyes > Carcharhiniformes > Scyliorhinidae > Scyliorhinus > Scyliorhinus torazame. The sequence continues at coordinate 2,983,581 of NW_027307760.1, read as the reverse complement.
TGCTCTGTATAACAACTGCAGCTCCTGCTCAAAATTCCCATCTCTGTGTGGCCAGAATGTGCTCTGCATAACCCCTGCTCCTGGTCAACATTCCCATCTCTGTGTGGCCAGGGTGTGCTCTGTATAACCCCGGCAGCTCATGGTCAACATTCCCATCTCTGTGTGGCCAGGGTGTGCTTTGTTTAAACACTGCTCCTGGTCAACATTCCCTTCTCTGTGTGGCCACGATGTGCACCATATAACCCCTGCTCCTGGTCAACATTCCCATCTCTGTGTGGCCAGGATGTGCTCTGCATAACCCCTGCTCCTGGTCAACATTCCCATCTCTGTGTGGCCAGGGTGTGCTCTTTCTAACCCCAGCAGCTCCTGGTCAACATTCCCATCTGTGTGTGGCCAGGGTGTGCTCTGTCTAACCCCAGCAGCTCCTGGTCAACATTCCCATCTGTGTGTGGCCAGGGTGTGCTCTGTATAACCCCTGCAGCTCCTGGTCAACATTCCCATCTCTGTGTGGCCAGTGTGGGCTCTTTCTAACCCCTGCAGCTCCTGGTCAACATTCCCATCTCTGAGTGGCCAGGGTGTGCTCTGTATTATCCCTGCAGCTCATGGTCAACAGTCCCATATCTGTGTGGCCAGGATGTGCTCTGCATTACCCATGCATCTCCTGGTCAACATTCCCATCTCTGTGTGTCAAGGGTGTGATCTGTATAACCCCAGCAGCTCCTGGTCAACATACCCATCTCTGTGTGGCCAGGGTGTGCTCTGTATAACCCCTGCAGCTCCTGGTCAACATTCCCATCTCTGTGTGGCCAGGGTGTGCTCTGTATTATCCCTGCAGCTCATGGTCAACAGTCCCATATCTGTGTGGCCAGGATGTGCTCTGCATAACCCATGCATCTCCTGGCCAACATTCCCATCTCTGTGTGTCAAGGGTGTGCTCTGTATAACCCCAGCAGCTCCTGGTCAACATTCCCATGTCTCTGTGGCCAGGGTGTGCTCTGTATAAACCCTGCAGCTCCTGGTCAACATTCCCATCTCTGTGTGGCCAAAATGTGCTCTGTATAACCCATGCAGCTCCTGGTCAACATTCCCATTTCTTTGTGGCCAGGGTGTGCTCTGTATAAACCCTGCTCCTGGTCAACATTCCCATCTCTGTGTGGTCAGAGTGTGCTCTGTATAACCCCTGCTCCTGGTCAACATTCCCTTCTCTGTGTCGCCAGGGTGTGCTCTGTATAACAACTGCAGCTCCTGCTCAAAATTCCCATCTCTGTGTGGCCAGAATGTGCTCTGCATAACCCCTGCTCCTCGTCAACATTCCCATCTCTGTGTGGCCAGGGTGTGCTCTGTATAACCCCTGCAGCTCATGGTCAACATTCCCATCTCTGTGTGGCCAGGATGTGCTCTGCATAACCCCTGCATCTCCTGGTAAACATTCCCATCTCTATGTGGGCAGGGTGTGCTCTGTATAACCCCAGCAGCTCCTGGTCAACATTCCCATCTCTGTGTGGCCAGGGTGTGCTCTGTATACCCCTGCTCCTGGTCAACATTCCCATACTGTGTGGCCAGGGTGTGCTCTGTCTAACCCCAGCAGCTCCTGGTCAACATTCCCATCTGTGTGTGGCCAGTGTATGCTCTGCATAACACCTGCAGCTCCTGGTCAACATTCACATCTCTGTGTGGCCAGGATGTGCTCTGTCTAACTCCAGCAGCTCATGGTCAACATTCCCATCTCTGTGTGGCCAGGATTTTCTCTTCATAACCCCTGCATATCCTGGTCACCATTCCCATATGTGTGTGGCCAGGGTGTGCTCTGTATAAACCCTGCTCCTGGTCAACATTCCCTTCTCTGTGTGGCCAGGGTGTGCTCTGTATAACCCCTGCAGCGCCTGATCAACATTCCCATCTGTGTGTGGCCAGGGTGTGCTCTGTATAACTCCTGCAGCTCCTGGTCAACATTCCCATCTCTGTGTGGCCACGATGTGCTCTGTATAGCCCCTGCAGCTCCTGGTCAACATTCCCATCTCTGTGTGGCCAGGGTGTGCTCTGTATAACCCCTGCAACTCATGGTCAACATTCCCATCTCTGTGTAGCCAGGATGTGCTCTGCATAACCATTGCACCTCCTGGTGAACATTCCCATCTCTGTGTGGCCAGGGTGTGCTTTGTATAAACCCTGCTCCTGGTCAACATTCCCTTCTCTGTGTGGCCACGATGTGCACCGTATATCCCCTGCTCCTGGTCAACATTCCCATCTGTGTGGCGAGGGTGTGCTCTGCATAACCCCTGCTCCTGGTCAACATTCCCATACTGTGTAGCCAGGGTCTGCTCTGTCTAACCCCAGCAGCTCCTGGTCAACATTCCCATCTGTGTGTGGCCAGGTATGCTCTGTATAACCCCTGCAGCTCCTGGTCAACATTCCCATCTCTGTGTGGCCAGGGTGTGCTCTGTATTATCCCTGCAGCTCATGGTCAACAGTCCCATATCTGTGTGGCCAGGATGTGCTCTGCATTACCCATGCATCTCCTGGTCAACATTCCCATCTCTGTGTGTCAAGGGTGTGATCTGTATAACCCCAGCAGCTCCTGGTCAACATTCCCATCTCTATGTGTCCAGGGTGTGCTCTGTATAACCCCTGCAGCTCCTGGTCAACATTCCCATCTCTGTGTGGCCAGGGTGTGCTCTGTATTATCCCTGCAGCTCATGGTCAACAGTCCCATCTCTGTGTGGCCAGGATGTGCTCTGCATAACCCATGCATCTCCTGGTCAACATTCCCATCTCTGTGTGTCAAGGGTGTGCTCTGTATAACCCCAGCAGCTCCTGGTCAACATTCCCAACTCTGTGTGGCCAGGGTGTGCTCTGTATAACCCCTGCAGCTCCTGGTCAACATTCCCATCTCTGTGTGGCCAAAATGTGCTCTGTATAACCCCTGCAGCTCCTGGTCAACATTCCCATTTCTTTGTGGCCAGGGTGTGCTCTGTATAAACCCTGCTCATGGTCAACATTCCCATCTCTGTGTGGTCAGAGTGTGCTCTATATAACCCCTGCTCCTGGTCAACATTCCCTTCTCTGTGTCGCCAGGGTGTGCTCTGTATAACAACTGCAGCTCCTGCTCAAAATTCCCATCTCTGTGTGGCCAGAATGTGCTCTGCATAACCCCTGCTCCTGGTCAACATTCCCATCTCTGTGTGGCCAGGGTGTGCTCTGTATAACCCCGGCAGCTCATGGTCAACATTCCCATTTCTGTGTGGCCAGGGTGTGCTTTGTTTAAACACTGCTCCTGGTCAACATTCCCTTCTCTGTGTGGCCACGATGTGCACCATATAACCCCTGCTCCTGGTCAACATTCCCATCTCTGTGTGGCCAGGATGTGCTCTGCATAACCCCTGCTCCTGGTCAACATTCCCATCTCTGTGTGGCCAGGGTTTGCTCTTTCTAACCCCAGCAGCTCCTGGTCAACATTCCCATCTGTGTGTGGCCAGGGTGTGCTCTGTCTAACCCCAGCAGCTCCTGGTCAACATTCCCATCTGTGTGTGGCCAGGGTGTGCTCTGTATAACCCCTGCAGCTCCTGGTCAACATTCCCATCTCTGTGTGGCCAGTGTGGGCTCTTTCTAACCCCTGCAGCCCCTGGTCAACATTCCCATCTCTGAGTGGCCAGGGTGTGCTCTGTATTATCCCTGCAGCTCATGGTCAACAGTCCCATATCTGTGTGGCCAGGATGTGCTCTGCATTACCCATGCATCTCCTCGTCAACATTCCCATCTCTGTGTGTCAAGGGTGTGATCTGTATAACCCCAGCAGCTCCTGGTCAACATTCCCATCTCTGTGTGGCCAGGGTGTGCTCTGTATAACCACTGCAGCTCCTGGTCAACATTCCCATCTCTGTGTGGACAGGGTGTGCTCTGTATTATCCCTGCAGCTCATGGTCAACAGTCCCATCTCTGTGTGGCCAGGATGTGCTCTGCATAACCCATGCATCTCCTGGTCAACATTCCCATCTCTGTGTGTCAAGGGTGTGCTCTGTATAACCCCAGCAGTTCCTGGTCAACATTCCCATCTCTGTGTGGCCAGGGTGTGCTCTGTATAAACCCTGCAGCTCCTGGTCAACATTCCCAATTCTGTAGGCCAGGGTGTGCTCTGTCTAACCCCAGCAGCTCCTGGTCAACATTCCCATCTGTGTGTGGCCAAGGTGTGCTCTGTATAACCCCTGCATCTCCTGGTCAACATTCCCATCTCTGTGTGGCCAAGATGTGCTCTGTATAACCCCTGCAGCTCCTGGTCAACATTCCCATTTCTTTGTGGCCCGGGTGTGCTCTGTATAAACCCTGCTCCTGGTCAACATTCCCATCTCTGTGTGGTCAGAGTGTGCTCTGTATAACCCCTGCAGCTCCTGGTCAACATTCCCATCTCTGTGTGGCCAGGATGTGCTCTGCATAACCCCTGCTCCTGATCAACATTCCCATCTCTGTGTGGCCAGGATGTGCTCTGTATAACCCCTGCAGCTCATGGTCAACATTCCCATCTGTGTGTGGCCAAGGTGTGCTCTGTCTAACCCCAGCAGCTCCTGGTCAACATTCCCATCTGTGTGTGGCCAGGGTGTGCTCTGTATAACCCCTGCAGCTCCTGGTCAACATTCCCATCTCTGTGTGGCCAGGGTGTGCTCTGTATAACCCCTGCAGCTCCTGGTCAACATTCCCATCTCTGAGTGGCCAGGGTGTGCTCTGTATTATCCCTGCAGCTCCTGGTCAACATTCCCATCTGTGTGGCGAGGGTGTGCTCTGCATAACCCCTGCTCCTAGTCAACATTCCCATCTCTGTGTGGCCAGGTTGTGCTCTGTATAACCCCTGCAGCTCATGGTCAACATTCCCATCTGTGTGTGGCCAAGGTGTGCTCTGTATAACCCCTGCATCTCCTGGTCAACATTCCCATCTCTGTGTGGCCAGGTTGTGCTCTGTATAAACACTGCTTCTGGTCAACATTCCCATCTCTGTGTGTTCAGAGTGTGCTCTGTATAACCCCTGCTCCTGGTCAACATTCCCATACTGTGTGGCCAGGGTGTGCTCTGTATAACCCCTGCATCTCCTGGTCAACATTCCCATCTGTGTGTGGCCAGGGTGTGCTCTGTATAACCCCTGCAGCTCATGGTCAACATTCCCATCTGTGTGTGGCCAAGGTGTGCTCTGTATAACCCCTGCAGCTCCTGGTCAACATTCCCATCTCTGTGTGGCCAGGGTGTGCTCTGTATAACCCCTGCAGCTCCTGGTCAACATTCCCATCTCTGAGTGGCCAGGGTGTGCTCTGTATTATCCCTGCAGCTCATGGTCAACAGTCCCATATCTGTGTGGCCAGGATGTGCTCTGCATTACCCATGCATCTCCTCGTCAACATTCCCATCTCTGTGTGTCAAGGGTGTGATCTGTATAACCCCAGCAGCTCCTGGTCAACAATCCCATCTCTGTGTGGCCAGGGTGTGCTCTGTATAACCCCTGCAGCTCCTGGTCAACATTCCCATCTCTGTGTGGCCAGGGTGTGCTCTGTATTATCCCTGCAGCTCATGGTCAACAGTCCCATCTCTGTGTGGCCAGGATGTGCTCTGCATAACCCATGCATCTCCTGGTCAACATTCCCATCTCTGTGTGTCAAGGGTGTGCTCTGTATAACCCCAGCAGCTCCTGGTCAACATTCCCATCTCTGTGTGGCCAGGGTGTGCTCTGTATAACCCCTGCAGCTCCTGGTCAACATTCCCAATTCTGTGTGGCCAGGGTTTGCTCTGTCTAACCCCAGCAGCTCCTGGTCAACATTCCCATCTGTGTGTGGCCAAGGTGTGCTCTGTATAACCCCTGCATCTCCTGGTCAACATTCCCATCTCTGTGTGGCCAAGATGTGCTCTGTATAACCCCTGCAGCTCCTGGTCAACATTCCCATTTCTTTGTGGCCCGGGTGTGCTCTGTATAAACCCTGCTCCTGGTCAACATTCCCATCTCTGTGTGGTCAGAGTGTGCTCTGTATAACCCCTGCAGCTCCTGGTCAACATTCCCATCTCTGTGTGGCCAGGATGTGCTCTGCATAACCCCTGCTCCTGGTCAACATTCCCATCTCTGTGTGGCCAGGGTGTGCTCTGCATAACCCCTGCAACTCATGGTCAACATTCCCATCTCTGTGTAGCCAGGATTAGCTCTGCATAACCACTGCATCTCCTGGTGAACATTCCCATCTCTGTGTGGCCAGGGTGTGCTTTGTATAAACCCTGCTCCTGGTCAACATTCCCTTCTCTGTGTGGCCACGATGTGCACCGTACAACCCCTGCTCCTGGTCAACATTCCCATCTCTATGTGGCCAGGATGAGCTCTGCATAACCCCTGCTCCTGGTCAACATTCCCATCTCTGTGTGGCCAGGTTGTGCTCTGTCTAACCCCTGCAGCTCCTGGTCAACATTCCAATCTCTGTGTGTCCAGGGTGTGCTCTGTATAACCCCAGCAGCTCCTGGTCAACATTCCCATCTGTGTGTGGCCAGTGTGTGCTCTGTATAACCCCTGCATCTCCTGGTCAACATTCCCATCTGTGTGTGGGCAAGGTGTGCTCTGTATAACCCCTGCATCTCCTGGTCAACATTCCCATCTCTGTGTGGCCAAGATGTGCTCTGTATAACCCCTGCAGCTCCTGGTCAACATTCCCATTTCTTTGTGGCCCGGGTGTGCTCTGTATAAACCCTGCTCCTGGTCAACATTCCCATCTCTGTGTGGTCAGAGTGTGCTCTGTATAACCCCTGCAGCTCCTGGTCAACATTCCCATCTCTGTGTGGCCAGGATGTGCTCTGCATAACCCCTGCTCCTGGTCAACATTCCCATCTCTGTGTGGCCAGGGTGTGCTCTGCATAACCCCTGCAACTCATGGTCAACATTCCCATCTCTGTGTAGCCTGGATGAGCTCTGCATAACCACTGCATCTCCTGGTGAACATTCCCATCTCTGTGTGGCCAGGGTGTGCTTTGTATAAACCCTGCTCCTGGTCAACATTCCCTTCTCTGTGTGGCCACGATGTGCACCGTACAACCCCTGCTCCTGGTCAACATTCCCAGCTCCATGTGGCCAGGATGTGCTCTGCATAACCCCTGCACCTGGTCAACATTCCCCTCTCTGTGTGGCCAGGGTGTGCTCTGTCTAACCCCAGCAGCTCCTGGTCAACATTCCAATCTCTGTGTGGCCAGGGTGTACTCTGTATAACCCCTGCATCTCCTGGTCAACATTCCCATCTCTGTGTGGCCAGGGTGTGCTCTGTATAACCCCAGCAGCTCCTGGTCAACATTCCCATCTGTGTGTGGCCAGGGTGTACTCTGTATAACCCCTGCATCTCCTGGTCAACATTCCCATCTCTGTGTGGCCAGGGTGTGCTCTGTATAACCCCTGCAGCTCCTGGTCAACATTCCCATCTGTGTGGCGAGGGTGTGCTCTGCATAACCCCTGCTCCTAGTCAACATTCCCATCTCTGTGTGGCCAGGTTGTGCTCTGTATAACCCCTGCAGCTCATGGTCAACATTCCCATCTGTGTGTGGCCAAGGTGTGCTCTGTATAACCCCTGCATCTCCTGGTCAACATTCCCATCTCTGTGTGGCCAGGGTGTGCTCTGTATAAACCCTGCTTCTGGTCAACATTCCCATCTCTGTGTGTTCAGAGTGTGCTCTGTATAACCCCTGCTCCTGGTCAACATTCCCATACTGTGTGGCCAGGGTGTGCTCTGTATAACCCCTGCATCTCCTGGTCAACATTCCCATCTGTGTGTGGCCAGGGTGTGCTCTGTATAACCCCTGCAGCTCATGGTCAACATTCCCATCTGTGTGTGGCCAAGGTGTGCTCTGTATAACTCCTGCAGCTCCTGTTCAACATTCCCATTCTGTGTGGCCAGGGTGTGCTCTGTATAACCCCAGCAGCTCCTGGTCAACATTCCCATCTCCGTGTGGCCAGGGTGTGCTCTGTATACCCCTGCTCCTGGTCAACATTCCCATACTGTGTGGCCAGGGTGTGCTCTGTCTAACCCCAGCAGCTCCTGGTCAACATTCCCATCTGTGTGTGGCCAGGGTGTGCTCTGTATAACCCCTGCAGCTCCTGGTCAACATTCCAATCTCTGTGTGTCCAGGGTGTGCTCTGTATAACCCCTGCATCTCCTGGTCAACATTCCCATCTCTGTGTGGCCAGGGTGTGCTCTGTATAACCCCTGCAGCTCCTGGTCAACATTCCCATCTGTGTGGCGAGGGTGTGCTCTGCATAACCCCTGCTCCTGGTCAACATTCCCATCTCTGTGTGGCCAGGTTGTGCTCTGTATAACCCCTGCAGCTCATGGTCAACATTCCCATCTGTGTGTGGCCAAGGTGTGCTCTGTATAACCCCTGCATCTCCTGGTCAACATTCCCATCTCTGTGTGGCCAGGGTGTGCTCTGTATAAACCCTGCTCCTGGTCAACATTCCTAGCTCTGTGTGGTCAGAGTGTGCTCTGTATAACCCCTGCTCCTGGTCAACATTCCCATACTGTGTGGCCAGGGTGTGCTCTGTATATCCCCTGCATCTCCTGGCCACATTCCCATCTGTGTGTGGCCAGGGTGTGCTCTGTATAACCCCTGCAGCTCATGGTCAACATTCCCATCTGTGTGTGGCCAAGGTGTGCTCTGTATAACCCCTGCATCTCCTGTTCAACATTCCCATCTCTGTGTGGCCAGGGTGTGATCTGTATAACCCCAGCAGCTCCTGGTCAACATTCCCATCTCCGTGTGGCCAGGGTGTGCTCTGTATACCCCTGCTCCTGGTCAACATTCCCATACTGTGTGGCCAGGGTGTGCTCTGTCTAACCCCAGCAGCTCCTGGTCAACATTCCCATCTGTGTGTGGCCAGGTATGCTCTGTATAACCCCTGCAGCTCCTGGTCAACATTCGCATCTCTGTGTGGCCAGGATGTGCTCTGTCTAACTCCAGCAGGTCATGGTCAACATTCCCATCTCTGTGTGGCCAGGATGTTCTCTGCATAACCCCTGCATCTCCTGGTCAACATTCCCATCTCTGTGTGGCCACGATGTGCTCTGTAAAACCCCTGCAGCTCCTGGTCAACATTCCCATCTGTGTGTGGCCAGGGTGTGCTCTGTATAAACCCTGCTCCTGGTCAACATTCCCTTCTCTGTGTGGCAAGGGTGTGCTCTGTATAACCCCTGCAGCGCCTGGTCAACATTCCCATCTGTGTGTGGCCAGGGTGTGCTCTGTATAACCCCTGCATCTCCTGTTCAACATTCGCATCTCTGTGTGGCCACGATGTGCTCTGTATAACCCCTGAAGCTCCTGGTCAACATTCCCATCTCTGTGTGGCCAGGAAGGGCTCTGCATAACCCCTGCTCCTGGTCAACATTCCCATCTCTGTGTAGCCAGTGTGTGGTCTGTATAACCCCTGCAACTCTTGGTCAACATTCCCATCTCTGTGTAGCCAGGGTGTGCTCTGCATAACCCCTGCATCTCCTGGTGAACATTCCCATCTCTGTGTGGCCAGGGTGTGCTTTGTTTAAACACTGTTCCTGGTCAACATTCCCATCTCTGTGTGTCAAGGGTGTGATCTGTATAACCCCAGCAGCTCCTGGTCAACATTCCCATCTCTGTGTGGCCAGGGTGTGCTCTGTATAACCACTGCAGCTCCTGGTCAACATTCCCATCTCTGTGTGGACAGGGTGTGCTCTGTATTATCCCTGCAGCTCATGGTCAACAGTCCCATCTCTGTGTGGCCAGGATGTGCTCTGCATAACCCATGCATCTCCTGGTCAACATTCCCATCTCTGTGTGTCAAGGGTGTGCTCTGTATAACCCCAGCAGTTCCTGGTCAACATTCCCATCTCTGTGTGGCCAGGGTGTGCTCTGTATAAACCCTGCAGCTCCTGGTCAACATTCCCAATTCTGTAGGCCAGGGTGTGCTCTGTCTAACCCCAGCAGCTCCTGGTCAACATTCCCATCTGTGTGTGGCCAAGGTGTGCTCTGTATAACCCCTGCATCTCCTGGTCAACATTCCCATCTCTGTGTGGCCAAGATGTGCTCTGTATAACCCCTGCAGCTCCTGGTCAACATTCCCATTTCTTTGTGGCCCGGGTGTGCTCTGTATAAACCCTGCTCCTGGTCAACATTCCCATCTCTGTGTGGTCAGAGTGTGCTCTGTATAACCCCTGCAGCTCCTGGTCAACATTCCCATCTCTGTGTGGCCAGGATGTGCTCTGCATAACCCCTGCTCCTGATCAACATTCCCATCTCTGTGTGGCCAGGATGTGCTCTGTATAACCCCTGCAGCTCATGGTCAACATTCCCATCTGTGTGTGGCCAAGGTGTGCTCTGTCTAACCCCAGCAGCTCCTGGTCAACATTCCCATCTGTGTGTGGCCAGGGTGTGCTCTGTATAACCCCTGCAGCTCCTGGTCAACATTCCCATCTCTGTGTGGCCAGGGTGTGCTCTGTATAACCCCTGCAGCTCCTGGTCAACATTCCCATCTCTGAGTGGCCAGGGTGTGCTCTGTATTATCCCTGCAGCTCCTGGTCAACATTCCCATCTGTGTGGCGAGGGTGTGCTCTGCATAACCCCTGCTCCTAGTCAACATTCCCATCTCTGTGTGGCCAGGTTGTGCTCTGTATAACCCCTGCAGCTCATGGTCAACATTCCCATCTGTGTGTGGCCAAGGTGTGCTCTGTATAACCCCTGCATCTCCTGGTCAACATTCCCATCTCTGTGTGGCCAGGTTGTGCTCTGTATAAACACTGCTTCTGGTCAACATTCCCATCTCTGTGTGTTCAGAGTGTGCTCTGTATAACCCCTGCTCCTGGTCAACATTCCCATACTGTGTGGCCAGGGTGTGCTCTGTATAACCCCTGCATCTCCTGGTCAACATTCCCATCTGTGTGTGGCCAGGGTGTGCTCTGTATAACCCCTGCAGCTCATGGTCAACATTCCCATCTGTGTGTGGCCAAGGTGTGCTCTGTATAACCCCTGCAGCTCCTGGTCAACATTCCCATCTCTGTGTGGCCAGGGTGTGCTCTGTATAACCCCTGCAGCTCCTGGTCAACATTCCCATCTCTGAGTGGCCAGGGTGTGCTCTGTATTATCCCTGCAGCTCATGGTCAACAGTCCCATATCTGTGTGGCCAGGATGTGCTCTGCATTACCCATGCATCTCCTCGTCAACATTCCCATCTCTGTGTGTCAAGGGTGTGATCTGTATAACCCCAGCAGCTCCTGGTCAACAATCCCATCTCTGTGTGGCCAGGGTGTGCTCTGTATAACCCCTGCAGCTCCTGGTCAACATTCCCATCTCTGTGTGGCCAGGGTGTGCTCTGTATTATCCCTGCAGCTCATGGTCAACAGTCCCATCTCTGTGTGGCCAGGATGTGCTCTGCATAACCCATGCATCTCCTGGTCAACATTCCCATCTCTGTGTGTCAAGGGTGTGCTCTGTATAACCCCAGCAGCTCCTGGTCAACATTCCCATCTCTGTGTGGCCAGGGTGTGCTCTGTATAACCCCTGCAGCTCCTGGTCAACATTCCCAATTCTGTGTGGCCAGGGTTTGCTCTGTCTAACCCCAGCAGCTCCTGGTCAACATTCCCATCTGTGTGTGGCCAAGGTGTGCTCTGTATAACCCCTGCATCTCCTGGTCAACATTCCCATCTCTGTGTGGCCAAGATGTGCTCTGTATAACCCCTGCAGCTCCTGGTCAACATTCCCATTTCTTTGTGGCCCGGGTGTGCTCTGTATAAACCCTGCTCCTGGTCAACATTCCCATCTCTGTGTGGTCAGAGTGTGCTCTGTATAACCCCTGCAGCTCCTGGTCAACATTCCCATCTCTGTGTGGCCAGGATGTGCTCTGCATAACCCCTGCTCCTGGTCAACATTCCCATCTCTGTGTGGCCAGGGTGTGCTCTGCATAACCCCTGCAACTCATGGTCAACATTCCCATCTCTGTGTAGCCAGGATTAGCTCTGCATAACCACTGCATCTCCTGGTGAACATTCCCATCTCTGTGTGGCCAGGGTGTGCTTTGTATAAACCCTGCTCCTGGTCAACATTCCCTTCTCTGTGTGGCCACGATGTGCACCGTACAACCCCTGCTCCTGGTCAACATTCCCATCTCTATGTGGCCAGGATGAGCTCTGCATAACCCCTGCTCCTGGTCAACATTCCCATCTCTGTGTGGCCAGGTTGTGCTCTGTCTAACCCCTGCAGCTCCTGGTCAACATTCCAATCTCTGTGTGTCCAGGGTGTGCTCTGTATAACCCCAGCAGCTCCTGGTCAACATTCCCATCTGTGTGTGGCCAGTGTGTGCTCTGTATAACCCCTGCATCTCCTGGTCAACATTCCCATCTGTGTGTGGGCAAGGTGTGCTCTGTATAACCCCTGCATCTCCTGGTCAACATTCCCATCTCTGTGTGGCCAAGATGTGCTCTGTATAACCCCTGCAGCTCCTGGTCAACATTCCCATTTCTTTGTGGCCCGGGTGTGCTCTGTATAAACCCTGCTCCTGGTCAACATTCCCATCTCTGTGTGGTCAGAGTGTGCTCTGTATAACCCCTGCAGCTCCTGGTCAACATTCCCATCTCTGTGTGGCCAGGATGTGCTCTGCATAACCCCTGCTCCTGGTCAACATTCCCATCTCTGTGTGGCCAGGGTGTGCTCTGCATAACCCCTGCAACTCATGGTCAACATTCCCATCTCTGTGTAGCCTGGATGAGCTCTGCATAACCACTGCATCTCCTGGTGAACATTCCCATCTCTGTGTGGCCAGGGTGTGCTTTGTATAAACCCTGCTCCTGGTCAACATTCCCTTCTCTGTGTGGCCACGATGTGCACCGTACAACCCCTGCTCCTGGTCAACATTCCCAGCTCCATGTGGCCAGGATGTGCTCTGCATAACCCCTGCACCTGGTCAACATTCCCCTCTCTGTGTGGCCAGGGTGTGCTCTGTCTAACCCCAGCAGCTCCTGGTCAACATTCCAATCTCTGTGTGGCCAGGGTGTACTCTGTATAACCCCTGCATCTCCTGGTCAACATTCCCATCTCTGTGTGGCCAGGGTGTGCTCTGTATAACCCCAGCAGCTCCTGGTCAACATTCCCATCTGTGTGTGGCCAGGGTGTACTCTGTATAACCCCTGCATCTCCTGGTCAACATTCCCATCTCTGTGTGGCCAGGGTGTGCTCTGTATAACCCCTGCAGCTCCTGGTCAACATTCCCATCTGTGTGGCGAGGGTGTGCTCTGCATAACCCCTGCTCCTAGTCAACATTCCCATCTCTGTGTGGCCAGGTTGTGCTCTGTATAACCCCTGCAGCTCATGGTCAACATTCCCATCTGTGTGTGGCCAAGGTGTGCTCTGTATAACCCCTGCATCTCCTGGTCAACATTCCCATCTCTGTGTGGCCAGGGTGTGCTCTGTATAAACCCTGCTTCTGGTCAACATTCCCATCTCTGTGTGTTCAGAGTGTGCTCTGTATAACCCCTGCTCCTGGTCAACATTCCCATACTGTGTGGCCAGGGTGTGCTCTGTATAACCCCTGCATCTCCTGGTCAACATTCCCATCTGTGTGTGGCCAGGGTGTGCTCTGTATAACCCCTGCAGCTCATGGTCAACATTCCCATCTGTGTGTGGCCAAGGTGTGCTCTGTATAACTCCTGCAGCTCCTGTTCAACATTCCCATTCTGTGTGGCCAGGGTGTGCTCTGTATAACCCCAGCAGCTCCTGGTCAACATTCCCATCTCCGTGTGGCCAGGGTGTGCTCTGTATACCCCTGCTCCTGGTCAACATTCCCATACTGTGTGGCCAGGGTGTGCTCTGTCTAACCCCAGCAGCTCCTGGTCAACATTCCCATCTGTGTGTGGCCAGGGTGTGCTCTGTATAACCCCTGCAGCTCCTGGTCAACATTCCAATCTCTGTGTGTCCAGGGTGTGCTCTGTATAACCCCTGCATCTCCTGGTCAACATTCCCATCTCTGTGTGGCCAGGGTGTGCTCTGTATAACCCCTGCAGCTCCTGGTCAACATTCCCATCTGTGTGGCGAGGGTGTGCTCTGCATAACCCCTGCTCCTGGTCAACATTCCCATCTCTGTGTGGCCAGGTTGTGCTCTGTATAACCCCTGCAGCTCATGGTCAACATTCCCATCTGTGTGTGGCCAAGGTGTGCTCTGTATAACCCCTGCATCTCCTGGTCAACATTCCCATCTCTGTGTGGCCAGGGTGTGCTCTGTATAAACCCTGCTCCTGGTCAACATTCCTAGCTCTGTGTGGTCAGAGTGTGCTCTGTATAACCCCTGCTCCTGGTCAACATTCCCATACTGTGTGGCCAGGGTGTGCTCTGTATATCCCCTGCATCTCCTGGCCACATTCCCATCTGTGTGTGGCCAGGGTGTGCTCTGTATAACCCCTGCAGCTCATGGTCAACATTCCCATCTGTGTGTGGCCAAGGTGTGCTCTGTATAACCCCTGCATCTCCTGTTCAACATTCCCATCTCTGTGTGGCCAGGGTGTGATCTGTATAACCCCAGCAGCTCCTGGTCAACATTCCCATCTCCGTGTGGCCAGGGTGTGCTCTGTATACCCCTGCTCCTGGTCAACATTCCCATACTGTGTGGCCAGGGTGTGCTCTGTCTAACCCCAGCAGCTCCTGGTCAACATTCCCATCTGTGTGTGGCCAGGTATGCTCTGTATAACCCCTGCAGCTCCTGGTCAACATTCGCATCTCTGTGTGGCCAGGATGTGCTCTGTCTAACTCCAGCAGGTCATGGTCAACATTCCCATCTCTGTGTGGCCAGGATGTTCTCTGCATAACCCCTGCATCTCCTGGTCAACATTCCCATCTCTGTGTGGCCACGATGTGCTCTGTAAAACCCCTGCAGCTCCTGGTCAACATTCCCATCTGTGTGTGGCCAGGGTGTGCTCTGTATAAACCCTGCTCCTGGTCAACATTCCCTTCTCTGTGTGGCAAGGGTGTGCTCTGTATAACCCCTGCAGCGCCTGGTCAACATTCCCATCTGTGTGTGGCCAGGGTGTGCTCTGTATAACCCCTGCATCTCCTGTTCAACATTCGCATCTCTGTGTGGCCACGATGTGCTCTGTATAACCCCTGAAGCTCCTGGTCAACATTCCCATCTCTGTGTGGCCAGGAAGGGCTCTGCATAACCCCTGCTCCTGGTCAACATTCCCATCTCTGTGTAGCCAGTGTGTGGTCTGTATAACCCCTGCAACTCTTGGTCAACATTCCCATCTCTGTGTAGCCAGGGTGTGCTCTGCATAACCCCTGCATCTCCTGGTGAACATTCCCATCTCTGTGTGGCCAGGGTGTGCTTTGTTTAAACACTGTTCCTGGTCAACATTCCCTTCTCTGTGTGGCCAGGGTGTGCTCTGCATAACCGCTGCTCCTGGTCAACATTCCCATCTCTGTGTGGCCAGGATGTGCTCTGCATAACCCCTGCTCCTGGTCAACATTCCCATCTCTGTGTGGCCAGGGTGTGCTCTTTCTAACCCCAGCAGCTCCTGGTCAACATTCCCATCTGTGTGTGGCCAGGGTGTGCTCTGTCTAACCCCAGCAGCTCCTGGTCAACATTCCTATCTGTGTGAGGCCAGGGTGTGCTCTGTATAACCCCTGCAGCTCCTGGTCAACATTCCCATCTCCGTGTGGCCAGGGTGTGCTCTGTATAACCACTGCAGCTCCTGGTCTACATTCCCATCTCTGAGTGGCCAGGGTGTGCTCTGTATTATCCCTGCAGCTCATGGTCAACAGTCCCATATCTGTGTGGCCAGGATGTGCTCTCATTACCCATGCATCTCCTGGTCAACATTCCCATCTCTGTGTGTCAAGGGTGTGATCTGTATAACCCCAGCAGCTCCTGGTCAACATTCCCATCTCTGTGTGGCCAGGGTGTGCTCTGTATAACCCCTGCAGCTCCTGGTCAACATTCCCATCTCTGTGTGGCCAGGGTGTGCTCTGTATTATCCCTGCAGCTCATGGTCAACAGTCCCATCTCTGTGTGGCCAGGGAGTGCTCTGCATAACCCATGCATCTCCTGGTCAACATTCCCATCTCTGTGTGTCAAGGGTGTGCTCTGTATAACCCCAGCAGCTCCTGGTCAACATTCCCATCTCTGTGTGGCTAGGGTGTGCTCTGTATAACCCCTGCAGCTCCTGGTCAACATTCCCAATTCTGTGTGGCCAGGGTGTGCGTCTAACCCCAGCAGCTCCTGGTCAACATTCCCATCTCTGTGTGGCCAGGATGTGCTCTGTATAACTCCTGCAGCTCCTGGTCAACATTCCCATCTCTATGTGGCCAGGATGTGCTCTGCATAACCCCTGCTCCTGGTCAACATTCCCATCTCTGTGTGGCCAGGGTGTGCTCTGTATAACTCCTGCATCTCCTGGTCAACATTCCCATCTCTGTGTGGCCAGGATGTGCTCTGTCTAACCCCAGCAGCTCCTGGTCAACATTCCAATCTGTGTGTGGCCAGGGTGTGTTCTGTATAACCCCTGCATCTCCTGGTCAACATTCCCATCTCTGTGTGGCCAGGATGTGCTCTGTATAACCCCTGCATCTCCTGGTCAACATTCCCATCTCTGTGTGGCCAGGGTGTGCTCTGTATAACCCCTGCAGCTCCTGGTCAACATTCCCATCTGTGTGGCGAGGGTGTGCTCTGCATAACCCCTGCTCCTGGTCAACATTCCCATCTCTGTGTGGCCAGGTTGTGCTCTGTATAACCCCTGCAGCTCATGGTCAACATTCCCATCTGTGTGTGGCCAAGGTGTGCTCTGTATAACCCCTGCATCTCCTGGTCAACATTCCCATCTCTGTGTGGCCAGGGTGTGCTCTGTATAAACCCTGCTTCTGGTCAACATTCCCATCTCTGTGTGTTCAGAGTGTGCTCTGTATAACCCCTGCTCCTGGTCAACATTCCCATACTGTGTGGCCAGGGTGTGCTCTGTATAACCCCTGCATCTCCTGGTCAACATTCCCATCTGCGTGTGGCCAGGGTGTGCTCTGTATAACCCCTGCAGCTCATGGTCAACATTCCCATCTGTGTGTGGCCAAGGTGTGCTCTGTATAACCCCTGCATCTCCTGTTCAACATTCCCATCTCTGTGTGGCCAGGGTGTGCTCTGTATAAACCCTGCTTCTGGTCAACATTCCCATCTCTGTGTGTTCAGAGTGTGCTCTGTATAACCCCTGCTCATTGTCAACATTCCCATACTGTGTGGCCAGGGTGTGCTCTGTATAATCCCTGCATCTCCTGGTCAACATTCCCATCTGTGTGTGGCCAGGGTGTGCTCTGTATAACCCCAGCAGCTCCTGGTCAACATTCCCACCTGTGTGTGGCCAGGTATGCTCTGTATAACCCCTGCAGCTCCTGGTCAACATTCGCATCTCTGTGTGGCCACGATGTGCTCTGTATAACCCCTGCAGCTCCTGGTCAACATTCCCATCTGTGTGTGGCCAGGGTGTGCTCTGTATAAACCCTGCTCCTGGTCATCATTCCCTTCTCTGTGTGGCAAGGGTGTGCTCTGTATAACCCCTGCAGCGCCTGGTCAACATTCCCATCTGTGTGTGGCCAGGGGGTCTCTGTTTAACCCCTGCATCTCCTGGTCAACATTCGCATCTCTGTGTGGCCACGATGTGCTCTGTATAACCCCTGAAGCTCCTGGTCAACATTCCCATCTCTGTGTGGCCAGGAAGGGCTCTGCATAACCCCTGCTCCTGGTCAACATTCCCATCTCTGTGTAGCCAGTGTGTGCTCTGTATAACCCCTGCCACTCTTGGTCAACATTCCCATCTCTGTGTAGCCAGGGTGTGCTCTGCATAACCCCTGCATCTCCTGGTGAACATTCCCATCTCTGTGTGGCCAGGGTGTGCTTTGTTTAAACACTGCTCCTGGTCAACATTCCCTTCTCTGTGTGGCCACGATGTGCACCGTATAACCCCTGCTCCTGGTCAACATTCCCATCTCTGTGTGGCCAGGATGTGCTCTGCATAACCCCTGCTCCTGGTCAACATTCGCATCTCTGTGTGGCCAGGGTGTGCTCTTTCTAACCCCAGCAGCTCCTGGTCAACATTCCCATCTGTGTGTGGCCAGGGTGTGCTCTGTCTAACTCCAGCAGCTCATGGTCAACATTCCCATCTCTGTGTGGCCAGGATGTTCTCTGCATAACCCCTGCATCTCCTGGTCAACATTCCCATCTCTGAGTGGCCAGGATGTGCTCTGCATAACCCCTGCTCCTGGTCAACATTCCCATCTCTGTGTGACCAGGGTGTGCTCTTTCTAACCCCAGCAGCTCCTGGTAAACATTCCCATCTGTGTGTGGCCAGGGTGTGCTCTGTCTAGCCCCAGCAGCTCCTGGTCAACATTCCCATCTGTGTGTGGCCAGGGTGTGCTCTGTATAACCCCTGCAGCTCCTGGTCAACATTCCCATCTCTGTGTGGCCAGGGTGTGCTCTGTATAACCCCTGCAGCTCCTGGTCAACAATCCCATCTCTGAGTGGCCAAGTTGTGCTCTGTATTATCCCTGCAGCTCATGGTCAACATTCCCATATCTGTGTGGCCAGCATGTGCTCTGTATAACCCATGCATCTCCTGGTCAACATTCCCATCTCTGTGTGTCAAGGGTGTGATCTGTATAACCCAAGCAGCTCCTGGTCAACATTCCCATCTCTATGTGTCCAGGGTGTGCTCTGTCTAACCCCTGCAGCTCCTGGTCAACATTCCCATCTCTGTGTGGCCAGGGTGTGCTCTGTATTATCCCTGCAGCTCATGGTCAACAGTCCCATCTCTGTGTGGCCAGGATGTGCTCTGCATAACCCATGCATCTCCTGGTCAACATTCCCATCTCTGTGTGTCAAGGGTGTGCTCTGTATAACCCCAGCAGCTCCTGGTCAACATTCCCAACTCTGTGTGGCCAGGGTGTGCTCTGTATAACCCCTGCAGCTCCTGGTCAACATTCCCATCTCTGTGTGGCCAAAATGTGCTCTGTATAACCCCTGCAGCTCCTGGTCAACATTCCCATTTCATTGTGGCCAGGGTGTGCTCTGTATAACTCCTGCAGCTCCTGGTCAATATTCACATCTCTGTGTGGCCAGGGTGTGCTCTGTATAACAACTGCAGCTCCTGCTCAAAATTCCCATCTCTGTGTGGCCAGAATGTGCTCTGCATAACCCCTGCTCCTGGTCAACATTCCCATCTCTGTGTGGCCAGGGTGTGCTCTGTATAACCCCGGCAGCTCATGGTCAACATTCCCATCTCTGTGTGGCCAGGGTGTGCTTTGTTTAAACACTGCTCCTGGTCAACATTCCCTTCTCTGTGTGGCCACGATGTGCACCATATAACCCCTGCTCCTGGTCAACATTCCCATCTCTGTGTGGCCAGGATGTGCTCTGCATAACCCCTGCTCCTGGTCAACATTCCCATCTCTGTGTGGCCAGGGAGTGCTCTTTCTAACCCCAGAAGCTCCTGGTCAACATTCCCATCTGTGTGTGGCCAGGGTGTGCTCTGTCTAACCCCAGCAGCTCCTGGTCAACATTCCCATCTGTGTGTGGCCAGGGTGTGCTCTGTATAACCCCTGCAGCTCCTGGTCAACATTCCCATCTCTGTGTGGCCAGTGTGGGCTCTTTCTAACCCCTGCAGCTCCTGGTCAACATTCCCATCTCTGAGTGGCCAGGGTGTGCTCTGTATTATCCCTGCAGCTCATGGTCAACAGTCCCATATCTGTGTGGCCAGGATGTGCTCTGCATTACCCATGCATCTCCTGGTCAACATTCCCATCTCTGTGTGTCAAGGGTGTGATCTGTATAACCCCAGCAGCTCCTGGTCAACATACCCATCTCTGTGTGGCCAGGGTGTGCTCTGTATAACCCCTGCAGCTCCTGGTCAACATGCCCATCTCTGTGTGGCCAGGGTGTGCTCTGTATTATCCCTGCAGCTCATGGTCAACAGTCCCATATCTGTGTGGCCAGGATGTGCTCTGCATAACCCATGCATCTCCTGGCCAACATTCCCATCTCTGTGTGTCAAGGGTGTGCTCTGTATAACCCCAGCAGCTCCTGGTCAACATTCCCATGTCTCTGTGGCCAGGGTGTGCTCTGTATAAACCCTGCAGCTCCTGGTCAACATTCCCATCTCTGTGTGGCCAAAATGTGCTCTGTATAACCCATGCAGCTCCTGGTCAACATTCCCATTTCTTTGTGGCCAGGGTGTGCTCTGTATAAACCCTGCTCCTGGTCAACATTCCCATCTCTGTGTGGTCAGAGTGTGCTCTGTATAACCCCTGCTCCTGGTCAACATTCCCTTCTCTGTGTCGCCAGGGTGTGCTCTGTATAACAACTGCAGCTCCTGCTCAAAATTCCCATCTCTGTGTGGCCAGAATGTGCTCTGCATAACCCCTGCTCCTCGTCAACATTCCCATCTCTGTGTGGCCAGGGTGTGCTCTGTATAACCCCTGCAGCTCATGGTCAACATTCCCATCTCTGTGTGGCCAGGATGTGCTCTGCATAACCCCTGCATCTCCTGGTAAACATTCCCATCTCTATGTGGGCAGGGTGTGCTCTGTATAACCCCAGCAGCTCCTGGTCAACATTCCCATCTCTGTGTGGCCAGGGTGTGCTCTGTATACCCCTGCTCCTGGTCAACATTCCCATACTGTGTGGCCAGGGTGTGCTCTGTCTAACCCCAGCAGCTCCTGGTCAACATTCCCATCTGTGTGTGGCCAGTGTATGCTCTGCATAACACCTGCAGCTCCTGGTCAACATTCACATCTCTGTGTGGCCAGGATGTGCTCTGTCTAACTCCAGCAGCTCATGGTCAACATTCCCATCTCTGTGTGGCCAGGATGTTCTCTTCATAACCCCTGCATATCCTGGTCACCATTCCCATATGTGTGTGGCCAGGGTGTGCTCTGTATAAACCCTGCTCCTGGTCAACATTCCCTTCTCTGTGTGGCCAGGGTGTGCTCTGTATAACCCCTGCAGCGCCTGATCAACATTCCCATCTGTGTGTGGCCAGGGTGTGCTCTGTATAACTCCTGCAGCTCCTGGTCAACATTCCCATCTCTGTGTGGCCACGATGTGCTCTGTATAGCCCCTGCAGCTCCTGGTCAACATTCCCATCTCTGTGTGGCCAGGGTGTGCTCTGTATAACCCCTGCAACTCATGGTCAACATTCCCATCTCTGTGTAGCCAGGATGTGCTCTGCATAACCATTGCACCTCCTGGTGAACATTCCCATCTCTGTGTGGCCAGGGTGTGCTTTGTATAAACCCTGCTCCTGGTCAACATTCCCTTCTCTGTGTGGCCACGATGTGCACCGTATATCCCCTGCTCCTGGTCAACATTCCCATCTGTGTGGCGAGGGTGTGCTCTGCATAACCCCTGCTCCTGGTCAACATTCCCATACTGTGTAGCCAGGGTCTGCTCTGTCTAACCCCAGCAGCTCCTGGTCAACATTCCCATCTGTGTGTGGCCAGGTATGCTCTGTATAACCCCTGCAGCTCCTGGTCAACATTCCCATCTCTGAGTGGCCAGGGTGTGCTCTGTATTATCCCTGCAGCTCATGGTCAACAGTCCCATATCTGTGTGGCCAGGATGTGCTCTGCATTACCCATGCATCTCCTGGTCAACATTCCCATCTCTGTGTGTCAAGGGTGTGATCTGTATAACCCCAGCAGCTCCTGGTCAACATTCCCATCTCTATGTGTCCAGGGTGTGCTCTGTATAACCCCTGCAGCTCCTGGTCAACATTCCCATCTCTGTGTGGCCAGGGTGTGCTCTGTATTATCCCTGCAGCTCATGGTCAACAGTCCCATCTCTGTGTGGCCAGGATGTGCTCTGCATAACCCATGCATCTCCTGGTCAACATTCCCATCTCTGTGTGTCAAGGGTGTGCTCTGTATAACCCCAGCAGCTCCTGGTCAACATTCCCAACTCTGTGTGGCCAGGGTGTGCTCTGTATAACCCCTGCAGCTCCTGGTCAACATTCCCAACTCTGTGTGGCCAAAATGTGCTCTGTATAACCCCTGCAGCTCCTGGTCAACATTCCCATTTCTTTGTGGCCAGGGTGTGCTCTGTATAAACCCTGCTCATGGTCAACATTCCCATCTCTGTGTGGTCAGAGTGTGCTCTATATAACCCCTGCTCCTGGTCAACATTCCCTTCTCTGTGTCGCCAGGGTGTGCTCTGTATAACAACTGCAGCTCCTGCTCAAAATTCCCATCTCTGTGTGGCCAGAATGTGCTCTGCATAACCCCTGCTCCTGGTCAACATTCCCATCTCTGTGTGGCCAGGGTGTGCTCTGTATAACCCCGGCAGCTCATGGTCAACATTCCCATTTCTGTGTGGCCAGGGTGTGCTTTGTTTAAACACTGCTCCTGGTCAACATTCCCTTCTCTGTGTGGCCACGATGTGCACCATATAACCCCTGCTCCTGGTCAACATTCCCATCTCTGTGTGGCCAGGATGTGCTCTGCATAACCCCTGCTCCTGGTCAACATTCCCATCTCTGTGTGGCCAGGGTGTGCTCTTTCTAACCCCAGCAGCTCCTGGTCAACATTCCCATCTGTGTGTGGCCAGGGTGTGCTCTGTCTAACCCCAGCAGCTCCTGGTCAACATTCCCATCTGTGTGTGGCCAGGGTGTGCTCTGTATAACCCCTGCAGCTCCTGGTCAACATTCCCATCTCTGTGTGGCCAGTGTGGGCTCTTTCTAACCCCTGCAGCCCCTGGTCAACATTCCCATCTCTGAGTGGCCAGGGTGTGCTCTGTATTATCCCTGCAGCTCATGGTCAACAGTCCCATATCTGTGTGGCCAGGATGTGCTCTGCATTACCCATGCATCTCCTGGTCAACATTCCCATCTCTGTGTGTCAAGGGTGTGATCTGTATAACCCCAGCAGCTCCTGGTCAACATACCCATCTCTGTGTGGCCAGGGTGTGCTCTGTATAACCCCTGCAGCTCCTGGTCAACATTCCCATCTCTGTGTGGCCAGGGTGTGCTCTGTATTATCCCTGCAGCTCATGGTCAACAGTCCCATCTCTGTGTGGCCAGGATGTGCTCTGCATAACCCATGCATCTCCTGGCCAACATTCCCATCTCTGTGTGTCAAGGGTGTGCTCTGTATAACCCCAGCAGCTCCTGGTCAACATTCCCATCTCTCTGTGGCCAGGGTGTGCTCTGTATAACCCCTGCAGCTCCTGGTCAACATTCCCATCTCTGTGTGGCCAAAATGTGCTCTGTATAACCCATGCAGCTCCTGGTCAACATTCCCATTTCTTTGTGGCCAGGGTGTGCTCTGTATAAACCCTGCTCCTGGTCAACATTCCCATCTCTGTGTGGTCAGAGTGTGCTCTGTATAACCCCTGCTCCTGGTCAACATTCCCTTCTCTGTGTCGCCAGGGTGTGCTCTGTATAACAACTGCAGCTCCTGCTCAAAATTCCCATCTCTGTGTGGCCAGAATGTGCTCTGCATAACCCCTGCTCCTCGTCAACATTCCCATCTCTGTGTGGCCAGGGTGTGCTCTGTATAACCCCTGCAGCTCATGGTCTACATTCCCATCTCTGTGTGGCCAGGATGTGCTCTGCATAACCCCTGCATCTCCTGGTAAACATTCCCATCTCTGTGTGGGCAGGGTGTGCTCTGTATAACCCCAGCAGCTCCTGGTCAACATTCCCATCTCTGTGTGGCCAGGGTGTGCTCTGTATACCCCTGCTCCTGGTCAACATTCCCATACTGTGTGGCCAGGGTGTGCTCTGTCTAACCCCAGCAGCTCCTGGTCAACATTCCCATCTGTGTGTGGCCAGTGTATGCTCTGCATAACACCTGCAGCTCCTGGTCAACATTCACATCTCTGTGTGGCCAGGATGTGCTCTGTCTAACTCCAGCAGCTCATGGTCGACATTCCCATCTCTGTGTGGCCAGGATGTTCTCTTCATAACCCCTGCATCTCCTGGTCACCATTCCCATATGTGTGTGGCCAGGGTGTGCTCTGTATAAACCCTGCTCCTGGTCAACATTCCCTTCTCTGTGTGGCCAGGGTGTGCTCTGTATAACCCCTGCAGCGCCTGATCAACATTCCCATCTGTGTGTGGCCAGGGTGTGCTCTGTATAACTCCTGCAGCTCCTGGTCAACATTCCCATCTCTGTGTGGCCACGATGTGCTCTGTATAACCCCTGCAGCTCCTGGTCAACATTCCCATCTCTGTGTGGCCAGGATGTGCTCTGCATAACCCCTGCTCCTGGTCAACATTCCCAACTCTGTGTGGCCAGGGTGTGCTCTGTATAACCCCTGCAACTCATGGTCAACATTCCCATCTCTGTGTAGCCAGGATGTGCTCTGCATAACCATTGCACCTCCTGGTGAACATTCCCATCTCTGTGTGGCCAGGGTGTGCTTTGTATAAACCCTGCTCCTGGTCAACATTCCCTTCTCTGTGTGGCCACGATGTGCACCGTATATCCCCTGCTCCTGGTCAACATTCCCATCTGTGTGGCGAGGGTGTGCTCTGCATAACCCCTGCTCCTGGTCAACATTCCCATACTGTGTAGCCAGGGTCTGCTCTGTCTAACCCCAGCAGCTCCTGGTCAACATTCCCATCTGTGTGTGGCCAGGTATGCTCTGTATAACCCCTGCAGCTCCTGGTCAACATTCCCATCTCTGAGTGGCCAGGGTGTGCTCTGTATTATCCCTGCAGCTCATGGTCAACAGTCCCATATCTGTGTGGCCAGGATGTGCTCTGCATTACCCATGCATCTCCTGGTCAACATTCCCATCTCTGTGTGTCAAGGGTGTGATCTGTATAACCCCAGCAGCTCCTGGTCAACATTCCCATCTCTATGTGTCCAGGATGTGCTCTGTATAACCCCTGCAGCTCCTGGTCAACATTCCCATCTCTGTGTGGCCAGGGTGTGCTCTGTATTATCCCTGCAGCTCATGGTCAACAGTCCCATCTCTGTGTGGCCAGGATGTGCTCTGCATAACCCATGCATCTCCTGGTCAACATTCCCATCTCTGTGTGTCAAGGGTGTGCTCTGTATAACCCCAGCAGCTCCTGGTCAACATTCCCAACTCTGTGTGGCCAGGGTGTGCTCTGTATAACCCCTGCAGCTCCTGGTCAACATTCCCATCTCTGTGTGGCCAAAATGTGCTCTGTATAACCCCTGCAGCTCCTGGTCAACATTCCCATTTCTTTGTGGCCAGGGTGTGCTCTGTATAAACCCTGCTCATGGTCAACATTCCCATCCCTGTGTGGCCAGGGTGTGCTCTGTAGAACCCCTGCAGCTCCTTGTCAACATTCCCATCTCTGTGTGGCCACGATGTGCTCTGTATAACCCCTGCAGCTCCTGGTCAACATTCCCATCTGTGTGTGGCCAGGGTGTGCTCTGTATAAACCCTGCTCCTGGTCATCATTCCCTTCTCTGTGTGGCAAGGGTGTGCTCTGTATAACCCCTGCAGCGCCTGGTCAACATTCCCATCTGTGTGTGGCCAGGGGGTCTCTGTTTAACCCCTGCATCTCCTGGTCAACATTCGCATCTCTGTGTGGCCACGATGTGCTCTGTATAACCCCTGAAGCTCCTGGTCAACATTCCCATCTCTGTGTGGCCAGGAAGGGCTCTGCATAACCCCTGCTCCTGGTCAACATTCCCATCTCTGTGTAGCCAGTGTGTGCTCTGTATAACCCCTGCCACTCTTGGTCAACATTCCCATCTCTGTGTAGCCAGGGTGTGCTCTGCATAACCCCTGCATCTCCTGGTGAACATTCCCATCTCTGTGTGGCCAGGGTGTGCTTTGTTTAAACACTGCTCCTGGTCAACATTCCCTTCTCTGTGTGGCCACGATGTGCACCGTATAACCCCTGCTCCTGGTCAACATTCCCATCTCTGTGTGGCCAGGATGTGCTCTGCATAACCCCTGCTCCTGGTCAACATTCGCATCTCTGTGTGGCCAGGGTGTGCTCTTTCTAACCCCAGCAGCTCCTGGTCAACATTCCCATCTGTGTGTGGCCAGGGTGTGCTCTGTCTAACTCCAGCAGCTCATGGTCAACATTCCCATCTCTGTGTGGCCAGGATGTTCTCTGCATAACCCCTGCATCTCCTGGTCAACATTCCCATCTCTGAGTGGCCAGGATGTGCTCTGCATAACCCCTGCTCCTGGTCAACATTCCCATCTCTGTGTGACCAGGGTGTGCTCTTTCTAACCCCAGCAGCTCCTGGTAAACATTCCCATCTGTGTGTGGCCAGGGTGTGCTCTGTCTAGCCCCAGCAGCTCCTGGTCAACATTCCCATCTGTGTGTGGCCAGGGTGTGCTCTGTATAACCCCTGCAGCTCCTGGTCAACATTCCCATCTCTGTGTGGCCAGGGTGTGCTCTGTATAACCCCTGCAGCTCCTGGTCAACAATCCCATCTCTGAGTGGCCAGGTTGTGCTCTGTATTATCCCTGCAGCTCATGGTCAACATTCCCATATCTGTGTGGCCAGCATGTGCTCTGTATAACCCATGCATCTCCTGGTCAACATTCCCATCTCTGTGTGTCAAGGGTGTGATCTGTATAACCCAAGCAGCTCCTGGTCAACATTCCCATCTCTATGTGTCCAGGGTGTGCTCTGTCTAACCCCTGCAGCTCCTGGTCAACATTCCCATCTCTGTGTGGCCAGGGTGTGCTCTGTATTATCCCTGCAGCTCATGGTCAACAGTCCCATCTCTGTGTGGCCAGGATGTGCTCTGCATAACCCATGCATCTCCTGGTCAACATTCCCATCTCTGTGTGTCAAGGGTGTGCTCTGTATAACCCCAGCAGCTCCTGGTCAACATTCCCAACTCTGTGTGGCCAGGGTGTGCTCTGTATAACCCCTGCAGCTCCTGGTCAACATTCCCATCTCTGTGTGGCCAAAATGTGCTCTGTATAACCCCTGCAGCTCCTGGTCAACATTCCCATTTCATTGTGGCCAGGGTGTGCTCTGTATAACTCCTGCAGCTCCTGGTCAATATTCACATCTCTGTGTGGCCAGGGTGTGCTCTGTATAACAACTGCAGCTCCTGCTCAAAATTCCCATCTCTGTGTGGCCAGAATGTGCTCTGCATAACCCCTGCTCCTGGTCAACATTCCCATCTCTGTGTGGCCAGGGTGTGCTCTGTATAACCCCGGCAGCTCATGGTCAACATTCCCATCTCTGTGTGGCCAGGGTGTGCTTTGTTTAAACACTGCTCCTGGTCAACATTCCCTTCTCTGTGTGGCCACGATGTGCACCATATAACCCCTGCTCCTGGTCAACATTCCCATCTCTGTGTGGCCAGGATGTGCTCTGCATAACCCCTGCTCCTGGTCAACATTCCCATCTCTGTGTGGCCAGGGTGTGCTCTTTCTAACCCCAGAAGCTCCTGGTCAACATTCCCATCTGTGTGTGGCCAGGGTGTGCTCTGTCTAACCCCAGCAGCTCCTGGTCAACATTCCCATCTGTGTGTGGCCAGGGTGTGCTCTGTATAACCCCTGCAGCTCCTGGTCAACATTCCCATCTCTGTGTGGCCAGTGTGGGCTCTTTCTAACCCCTGCAGCTCCTGGTCAACATTCCCATCTCTGAGTGGCCAGGGTGTGCTCTGTATTATCCCTGCAGCTCATGGTCAACAGTCCCATATCTGTGTGGCCAGGATGTGCTCTGCATTACCCATGCATCTCCTGGTCAACATTCCCATCTCTGTGTGTCAAGGGTGTGATCTGTATAACCCCAGCAGCTCCTGGTCAACATACCCATCTCTGTGTGGCCAGGGTGTGCTCTGTATAACCCCTGCAGCTCCTGGTCAACATTCCCATCTCTGTGTGGCCAGGGTGTGCTCTGTATTATCCCTGCAGCTCATGGTCAACAGTCCCATATCTGTGTGGCCAGGATGTGCTCTGCATAACCCATGCATCTCCTGGCCAACATTCCCATCTCTGTGTGTCAAGGGTGTGCTCTGTATAACCCCAGCAGCTCCTGGTCAACATTCCCATGTCTCTGTGGCCAGGGTGTGCTCTGTATAAACCCTGCAGCTCCTGGTCAACATTCCCATCTCTGTGTGGCCAAAATGTGCTCTGTATAACCCATGCAGCTCCTGGTCAACATTCCCATTTCTTTGTGGCCAGGGTGTGCTCTGTATAAACCCTGCTCCTGGTCAACATTCCCATCTCTGTGTGGTCAGAGTGTGCTCTGTATAACCCCTGCTCCTGGTCAACATTCCCTTCTCTGTGTCGCCAGGGTGTGCTCTGTATAACAACTGCAGCTCCTGCTCAAAATTCCCATCTCTGTGTGGCCAGAATGTGCTCTGCATAACCCCTGCTCCTCGTCAACATTCCCATCTCTGTGTGGCCAGGGTGTGCTCTGTATAACCCCTGCAGCTCATGGTCAACATTCCCATCTCTGTGTGGCCAGGATGTGCTCTGCATAACCCCTGCATCTCCTGGTAAACATTCCCATCTCTATGTGGGCAGGGTGTGCTCTGTATAACCCCAGCAGCTCCTGGTCAACATTCCCATCTCTGTGTGGCCAGGGTGTGCTCTGTATACCCCTGCTCCTGGTCAACATTCCCATACTGTGTGGCCAGGGTGTGCTCTGTCTAACCCCAGCAGCTCCTGGTCAACATTCCCATCTGTGTGTGGCCAGTGTATGCTCTGCATAACACCTGCAGCTCCTGGTCAACATTCACATCTCTGTGTGGCCAGGATGTGCTCTGTCTAACTCCAGCAGCTCATGGTCAACATTCCCATCTCTGTGTGGCCAGGATGTTCTCTTCATAACCCCTGCATATCCTGGTCACCATTCCCATATGTGTGTGGCCAGGGTGTGCTCTGTATAAACCCTGCTCCTGGTCAACATTCCCTTCTCTGTGTGGCCAGGGTGTGCTCTGTATAACCCCTGCAGCGCCTGATCAACATTCCCATCTGTGTGTGGCCAGGGTGTGCTCTGTATAACTCCTGCAGCTCCTGGTCAACATTCCCATCTCTGTGTGGCCACGATGTGCTCTGTATAGCCCCTGCAGCTCCTGGTCAACATTCCCATCTCTGTGTGGCCAGGGTGTGCTCTGTATAACCCCTGCAACTCATGGTCAACATTCCCATCTCTGTGTAGCCAGGATGTGCTCTGCATAACCATTGCACCTCCTGGTGAACATTCCCATCTCTGTGTGGCCAGGGTGTGCTTTGTATAAACCCTGCTCCTGGTCAACATTCCCTTCTCTGTGTGGCCACGATGTGCACCGTATATCCCCTGCTCCTGGTCAACATTCCCATCTGTGTGGCGAGGGTGTGCTCTGCATAACCCCTGCTCCTGGTCAACATTCCCATACTGTGTAGCCAGGGTCTGCTCTGTCTAACCCCAGCAGCTCCTGGTCAACATTCCCATCTGTGTGTGGCCAGGTATGCTCTGTATAACCCCTGCAGCTCCTGGTCAACATTCCCATCTCTGAGTGGCCAGGGTGTGCTCTGTATTATCCCTGCAGCTCATGGTCAACAGTCCCATATCTGTGTGGCCAGGATGTGCTCTGCATTACCCATGCATCTCCTGGTCAACATTCCCATCTCTGTGTGTCAAGGGTGTGATCTGTATAACCCCAGCAGCTCCTGGTCAACATTCCCATCTCTATGTGTCCAGGGTGTGCTCTGTATAACCCCTGCAGCTCCTGGTCAACATTCCCATCTCTGTGTGGCCAGGGTGTGCTCTGTATTATCCCTGCAGCTCATGGTCAACAGTCCCATCTCTGTGTGGCCAGGATGTGCTCTGCATAACCCATGCATCTCCTGGTCAACATTCCCATCTCTGTGTGTCAAGGGTGTGCTCTGTATAACCCCAGCAGCTCCTGGTCAACATTCCCAACTCTGTGTGGCCAGGGTGTGCTCTGTATAACCCCTGCAGCTCCTGGTCAACATTCCCAACTCTGTGTGGCCAAAATGTGCTCTGTATAACCCCTGCAGCTCCTGGTCAACATTCCCATTTCTTTGTGGCCAGGGTGTGCTCTGTACAAACCCTGCTCATGGTCAACATTCCCATCTCTGTGTGGTCAGAGTGTGCTCTATATAACCCCTGCTCCTGGTCAACATTCCCTTCTCTGTGTCGCCAGGGTGTGCTCTGTATAACAACTGCAGCTCCTGCTCAAAATTCCCATCTCTGTGTGGCCAGAATGTGCTCTGCATAACCCCTGCTCCTGGTCAACATTCCCATCTCTGTGTGGCCAGGGTGTGCTCTGTATAACCCCGGCAGCTCATGGTCAACATTCCCATTTCTGTGTGGCCAGGGTGTGCTTTGTTTAAACACTGCTCCTGGTCAACATTCCCTTCTCTGTGTGGCCACGATGTGCACCATATAACCCCTGCTCCTGGTCAACATTCCCATCTCTGTGTGGCCAGGATGTGCTCTGCATAACCCCTGCTCCTGGTCAACATTCCCATCTCTGTGTGGCCAGGGTGTGCTCTTTCTAACCCCAGCAGCTCCTGGTCAACATTCCCATCTGTGTGTGGCCAGGGTGTGCTCTGTCTAACCCCAGCAGCTCCTGGTCAACATTCCCATCTGTGTGTGGCCAGGGTGTGCTCTGTATAACCCCTGCAGCTCCTGGTCAACATTCCCATCTCTGTGTGGCCAGTGTGGGCTCTTTCTAACCCCTGCAGCCCCTGGTCAACATTCCCATCTCTGAGTGGCCAGGGTGTGCTCTGTATTATCCCTGCAGCTCATGGTCAACAGTCCCATATCTGTGTGGCCAGGATGTGCTCTGCATTACCCATGCATCTCCTGGTCAACATTCCCATCTCTGTGTGTCAAGGGTGTGATCTGTATAACCCCAGCAGCTCCTGGTCAACATACCCATCTCTGTGTGGCCAGGGTGTGCTCTGTATAACCCCTGCAGCTCCTGGTCAACATTCCCATCTCTGTGTGGCCAGGGTGTGCTCTGTATTATCCCTGCAGCTCATGGTCAACAGTCCCATCTCTGTGTGGCCAGGATGTGCTCTGCATAACCCATGCATCTCCTGGCCAACATTCCCATCTCTGTGTGTCAAGGGTGTGCTCTGTATAACCCCAGCAGCTCCTGGTCAACATTCCCATCTCTCTGTGGCCAGGGTGTGCTCTGTATAACCCCTGCAGCTCCTGGTCAACATTCCCATCTCTGTGTGGCCAAAATGTGCTCTGTATAACACATGCAGCTCCTGGTCAACATTCCCATTTCTTTGTGGCCAGGGTGTGCTCTGTATAAACCCTGCTCCTGGTCAACATTCCCATCTCTGTGTGGTCAGAGTGTGCTCTGTATAACCCCTGCTCCTGGTCAACATTCCCTTCTCTGTGTCGCCAGGGTGTGCTCTGTATAACAACTGCAGCTCCTGCTCAAAATTCCCATCTCTGTGTGGCCAGAATGTGCTCTGCATAACCCCTGCTCCTCGTCAACATTCCCATCTCTGTGTGGCCAGGGTGTGCTCTGTATAACCCCTGCAGCTCATGGTCTACATTCCCATCTCTGTGTGGCCAGGATGTGCTCTGCATAACCCCTGCATCTCCTGGTAAACATTCCCATCTCTGTGTGGGCAGGGTGTGCTCTGTATAACCCCAGCAGCTCCTGGTCAACATTCCCATCTCTGTGTGGCCAGGGTGTGCTCTGTATACCCCTGCTCCTGGTCAACATTCCCATACTGTGTGGCCAGGGTGTGCTCTGTCTAACCCCAGCAGCTCCTGGTCAACATTCCCATCTGTGTGTGGCCAGTGTATGCTCTGCATAACACCTGCAGCTCCTGGTCAACATTCACATCTCTGTGTGGCCAGGATGTGCTCTGTCTAACTCCAGCAGCTCATGGTCGACATTCCCATCTCTGTGTGGCCAGGATGTTCTCTTCATAACCCCTGCATCTCCTGGTCACCATTCCCATATGTGTGTGGCCAGGGTGTGCTCTGTATAAACCCTGCTCCTGGTCAACATTCCCTTCTCTGTGTGGCCAGGGTGTGCTCTGTATAACCCCTGCAGCGCCTGATCAACATTCCCATCTGTGTGTGGCCAGGGTGTGCTCTGTATAACTCCTGCAGCTCCTGGTCAACATTCCCATCTCTGTGTGGCCACGATGTGCTCTGTATAACCCCTGCAGCTCCTGGTCAACATTCCCATCTCTGTGTGGCCAGGATGTGCTCTGCATAACCCCTGCTCCTGGTCAACATTCCCAACTCTGTGTGGCCAGGGTGTGCTCTGTATAACCCCTGCAACTCATGGTCAACATTCCCATCTCTGTGTAGCCAGGATGTGCTCTGCATAACCATTGCACCTCCTGGTGAACATTCCCATCTCTGTGTGGCCAGGGTGTGCTTTGTATAAACCCTGCTCCTGGTCAACATTCCCTTCTCTGTGTGGCCACGATGTGCACCGTATATCCCCTGCTCCTGGTCAACATTCCCATCTGTGTGGCGAGGGTGTGCTCTGCATAACCCCTGCTCCTGGTCAACATTCCCATACTGTGTAGCCAGGGTCTGCTCTGTCTAACCCCAGCAGCTCCTGGTCAACATTCCCATCTGTGTGTGGCCAGGTATGCTCTGTATAACCCCTGCAGCTCCTGGTCAACATTCCCATCTCTGAGTGGCCAGGGTGTGCTCTGTATTATCCCTGCAGCTCATGGTCAACAGTCCCATATCTGTGTGGCCAGGATGTGCTCTGCATTACCCATGCATCTCCTGGTCAACATTCCCATCTCTGTGTGTCAAGGGTGTGATCTGTATAACCCCAGCAGCTCCTGGTCAACATTCCCATCTCTATGTGTCCAGGATGTGCTCTGTATAACCCCTGCAGCTCCTGGTCAACATTCCCATCTCTGTGTGGCCAGGGTGTGCTCTGTATTATCCCTGCAGCTCATGGTCAACAGTCCCATCTCTGTGTGGCCAGGATGTGCTCTGCATAACCCATGCATCTCCTGGTCAACATTCCCATCTCTGTGTGTCAAGGGTGTGCTCTGTATAACCCCAGCAGCTCCTGGTCAACATTCCCAACTCTGTGTGGCCAGGGTGTGCTCTGTATAACCCCTGCAGCTCCTGGTCAACATTCCCATCTCTGTGTGGCCAAAATGTGCTCTGTATAACCCCTGCAGCTCCTGGTCAACGTTCCCATTTCTTTGTGGCCAGGGTGTGCTCTGTATAAACCCTGCTCATGGTCAACATTCCCATCTCTGTGTGGTCAGAGTGTGCTCTGTATAACCCCTGCTCCTGGTCAACATTCCCTTCTCTGTGTCGCCAGGGTGTGCTCTGTATAACAACTGCAGCTCCTGCTCAAAATTCCCATCTCTGTGTGGCCAGAATGTGCTCTGCATAACCCCTGCTCCTGGTCAACATTCCCATCTCTGTGTGGCCAGGGTGTGCTCTGTATAACCCCGGCAGCTCATGGTCAACATTCCCATTTCTGTGTGGCCAGGGTGCGCTTTGTTTAAACACTGCTCCTGGTCAACATTCCCTTCTCTGTGTGGCCACGATGTGCACCATATAACCCCTGCTCCTGGTCAACATTCCCATCTCTGTGTGGCCAGGATGTGCTCTGCATAACCCCTGCTCCTGGTCAACATTCCCATCTCTGTGTGGCCAGGGTGTGCTCTTTCTAACCCCAGCAGCTCCTGGTCAACATTCCCATCTGTGTGTGGCCAGGGTGTGCTCTGTCTAACCCCAGCAGCTCCTGGTCAACATTCCCATCTGTGTGTGGCCAGGGTGTGCTCTGTATAACCCCTGCAGCTCCTGGTCAACATTCCCATCTCTGTGTGGCCAGTGTGGGCTCTTTCTAACCCCTGCAGCTCCTGGTCAACATTCCCATCTCTGAGTGGCCAGGGTGTGCTCTGTATTATCCCTGCAGCTCATGGTCAACAGTCCCATATCTGTGTGGCCAGGATGTGCTCTGCATTACCCATGCATCTCCTGGTCAACATTCCCATCTCTGTGTGTCAAGGGTGTGATCTGTATAACCCCAGCAGCTCCTGGTCAACATACCCATCTCTGTGTGGCCAGGGTGTGCTCTGTATAACCCCTGCAGCTCCTGGTCAACATTTCCATCTCTGTGTGGCCAGGGTGTGCTCTGTATTATCCCTGCAGCTCATGGTCAACAGTCCCATCTCTGTGTGGCCAGGATGTGCTCTGCATAACCCATGCATCTCCTGGCCAACATTCCCATCTCTGTGTGTCAAGGGTGTGCTCTGTATAACCCCAGCAGCTCCTGGTCAACATTCCCATCTCTCTGTGGCCAGGGTGTGCTCTGTATAACCCCTGCAGCTCCTGGTCAACATTCCCATCTCTGTGTGGCCAAAATGTGCTCTGTATAACCCATGCAGCTCCTGGTCAACATTCCCATTTCTTTGTGGCCAGGGTGTGCTCTGTATAAACCCTGCTCCTGGTCAACATTCCCATCTCTGTGTGGTCAGAGTGTGCTCTGTAGAACCCCTGCTCCTGGTCAACATTCCCTTCTCTGTGTCGCCAGGGTGTGCTCTGTATAACAACTGCAGCTCCTGCTCAAAATTCCCATCTCTGTGTGGCCAGAATGTGCTCTGCATAAACCCTGCTCCTCGTCAACATTCCCTTCTCTGTGTGGCCAGGGTGTGCTCTGTATAACCCCTGCAGCTCATGGTCAACATTCCCATCTCTGTGTGGCCAGGATGTGCTCTGCATAACCCCTGCATCTCCTGGTAAACATTCCCATCTCTGTGTGGGCAGGGTGTGCTCTGTATAACCCCAGCAGCTCCTGGTCAACATTCCCATCTCTGTGTGGCCAGGGTGTGCTCTGTATACCCCTGCTCCTGGTCAACATTCCCATACTGCGTGGCCAGGGTGTGCTCTGTCTAACCCCAGCAGCTCCTGGTCAACATTCCCATCTCTGTGTGGCCAGGATGTGCTCTGCACAAACCCTGCTCCTGGTCAACATTCCCATCTCTGTGTGGCCAGGGTGTGCTCTGTATAACCCCTGCAACTCATGGTCAACATTCCCATCTCTGTGTAGCCAGGATGTGCTCTGCATAACCATTGCACCTCCTGGTGAACATTCCCATCTCTGTGTGGCCAGGGTGTGCTTTGTATAAACCCTGCTCCTGGTCAACATTCCCTTCTCTGTGTGGCCACGATGTGCACCGTATATCCCCTGCTCCTGGTCAACATTCCCATCTGTGTGGCGAGGGTGTGCTCTGCATAACCCCTGCTCCTGGTCAACATTCCCATACTGTGTAGCCAGGGTCTGCTCTGTCTAACCCCAGCAGCTCCTGGTCAACATTCCCATCTGTGTGTGGCCAGGTATGCTCTGTATAACCCCTGCAGCTCCTGGTCAACATTCGCATCTCTGTGTGGCCAGGATGTGCTCTGTCTAACTCCAGCAGCTCATGGTCAACATTCCCATATCTGTGTGGCCAGGATGTGCTCTGCATAACCCCTGCAGCTCATGGTCAACATTCCCATCTCTGTGTGGCCAGGATGT
Organism: Scyliorhinus torazame; assembly: GCF_047496885.1. NCBI lineage: Eukaryota > Metazoa > Chordata > Chondrichthyes > Carcharhiniformes > Scyliorhinidae > Scyliorhinus > Scyliorhinus torazame. The sequence continues at coordinate 2,948,148 of NW_027307760.1, read as the reverse complement.
TCTCTGCATAACCCCTGCATCTCCTGGTCAACATTCCCATCTCTGTGTGGCCACGATGTGCTCTGTATAACCCCTGCAGCTCCTGGTCAACATTCCCATCTGTGTGTGGCCAGGGTGTGCTCTGTATAAACCCTGCTCCTGGTCAACATTCCCTTCTCTGTGTGGACAGGGTGTGCTCTGTATAACCCCTGCAGCGCCTGGTCAACATTCCCATCTCTGTGTGGCCACGATGTGCTCTGTATAACCCCTGCAGCTCCTGGTCAACATTCCCATCTCTGTGTGGCCAGTAAGGGCTCTGCATAACCCCTGCTCCTGGTCAGCATTCCCATCTCTGTGTGGCCAGGGTGTGCTCTGTATAACCCCTGCAGCTCCTGGTCAACATTCCCATCTGTGAGGCGAGGGTGTGCTCTGCATAACCCCTGCATCTCCTGGTCAACATTCCCTTCTCTGTGTGTGGCCAGGATGTGCTCTGTATAACCCCTGCATCTCCTGGTCAACATTCCCAATTCTGTGTGGCCAGGGTGTGCTCTGTATAACCCCAGCAGCTCCTGGTCAACATTCCCATATGTGTGTGGCCAGTGTGTGCTCAGTATTACCCCTGCATCTCCTGGTCAACATTCCCATCTCTGTGTGGCCAGGGTGTGCTCTGTGTAACCCCTGCAGCTTTGGTCAGAATTCCCATACTGTGTGGCCAGGGTTTGCTCTGTATAACCCCTGCAGCTCCTGGTCAACATTCGCATCTCTGTGTGGCCAGGATGTGCTCTGTCTAACCCCAGCAGCTCATGGTCAACATTTCCATCTCTGTGTGGCCAGGATGTGCTCTGCATAACCCCTGCATCTCCTGGTCAATATTCCCATCTCTGTGTGTCCACGATGTGCTCTGTATAACCCCTGCAGCTCCTGGTCAACATTCCCATCTGTGTGTGGCCAGGGTCTGCTCTGTATAAACCCTGCTCCTGGTCAACATTCCCTTCTCTGTGTGGCCAGGGTGTGCTCTGTATAACCCCTGCAGCGCCTGGTCAACATTCCCATCTCTGTGTGGCCAGGGTGTGCTCTGTATAACCCCTGCATCTCCTGGTCAGCATTCGCATCTCTGTGTGGCCACGATGTGCTCTGTATAACCCCTGCAGCTCCTGGTCAACATTCCCATCTCTGTGTGGCCAGGATGTGCTCTGCATAACCCCTGCTCCTGGTCAAAATCCCCATCTCTGTGTGGCCAGGGTATGCTCTGTATAACCTCTGCAGGTCATGGTCAACATTCCCATCTCTGTGTGGCCAGGGTGTGCTTTGTATAAACCTTGCTCCTGGTCAACATTCCCTTCTCTGTGTGGTCACGATGTGGTCTGTATAACCCCTGCAGCTCCTGGTCAACATTCCCATCTCTGTGTGGCCAGGTTGTGCTCTGTATAACCCCAGCAGCTCCTGGTCAACATTCCCATCTCTGTGTGGCCAGGTTGTGCTCTGTATAAACCCAGCAGCTCCTGGTCAACATTCCCATCTCTGTGTGGCCAGGTTGTGCTCTGTATAACCCCTGCTCCTGGTCAACATTCCCATCTCTGTGTGGCCAGGGTGTGCTCTGCCAACCCCAGCAGCTCCTGGTCAACATTCCCATCTCTGTGTGGCCAGGTTGTGCTCTGTATAACCCCAGCAGCTCCTGGTCAACATTCCCATCTGTGTGTGGCCAGGGTGTGCTCTGTCTAACGCCAGCAGCTCATGGTCAACATTCCCATTTCTGTGTGGCCAGGATGTTCTCTGCATAACCCCTGCAGGTCCTTGTCAACATTCCCATTGTGTGTCCAGGTTGTGCTCTGTATAACCCCAGCAGCTCCTGGTCAACATTCCCATCTCTGTGTGTCCAGGGTGTGCTCTGTATAACCCCTGCAACTCCTGGTCAACATTCCCATCTCTGTGTGGCCAGGGTGTGCTCTGTATACCCCTGCAGCTCCTCGTCAACATTCCCAATATTGTGTGGCCTGGGTGTGCTCTGTATAACCCCTGCAGCTACTGGTCAACATTCCCATCTGTGTGGCGAGGGTGTGCTCTGTCTAACCCCAGCAGCTCCTGGTGAACATTCCCATCTCTGTGTGGCCAGGGTTTGCTTTGTATAAACCCTGCTCCTGGTCAACATTCCCTTCTCTGTGTGGTCACGATGTGGTCTGTATAACCCCTGCAGCTCCTGGTCAACATTCCCATCTCTGTGTGGCCAGGATGTGCTCTGCATAACCCCTGCTCCTGGTCAACTTTCCCATCTCTGTGTGGCCAGGGTGTGCTCTGTCTAACCCCTGCAGCTCCTGGTCAACATTCCCATCTGTGTGTGTTCAGGGTGTGCTCTGTCTAACTCCAGCAGCTCATGGTCAACATTCCCATCTCTGTGTGGCCAGGATGTTCTCTGCATAACCCCTGCAGGTCCTTGTCAACATTGCCATCTCTGTGTGGCCAGGGTGTGCTCTGTATAACCCCTGCAGCTCCTGGTCAACATTCCCATCTCTGTGTGGCCAGGGTGTGCTCTGTATAAACCCTTCGCCTGGTCAACATTCCCTTCTCTGTGTGGCCAGGGTGTGCTCTGTATAACCCCTGCAGCTCCTGGTCAACATTCCCATTGTGTGTCCAGGGTGTGCTCTGTATAACCCCAGCAGCTCCTGGTCAACATTCCCATCTCTGTGTGTCCAGGGTGTGCTCTGTATAACCCCTGCAGCTCCTGGTCAACATTCCCATCTCTGTGTGGCCAGGGTGTGCTCTGTATACCCCTGCAGCTCCTCGTCAACGTTCCCAATACTGTGTGGCCAGGGTGTGCTCTGTATAACCCCTGCAGCTACTGGTCAACATTCCCATCTGTGTGGCGAGGGTGTTCTCTGTATACCCCTGTTCCTGGTCAACATTCCCATCTCTGTGTGGCCAGGGTGTGCTCTGTCTAACCCTAGCAGCTCCTGGTCAACATTCCCATCTCTGTGTGTCCAGAGTGTGTACTGTATAACCACTGCAGCTCCTGGTCAACATTCCCATCTCTGTGTGGCCAGGGTGTGCTCTGTATAACCCCTGCTCCTGGTCAACATTCCCATCTCTGTGTGGCCAGGGTGTGCTCTGCCAACCCCAGCAGCTCCTGGTCAACATTCCCATCTCTGTGTGGCCAGGTTGTGCTCTGTATAACCCCAGCAGCTCCTGGTCAACATTCCCATCTGTGTGTGGCCAGGGTGTGCTCTGTCTAACGCCAGCAGCTCATGGTCAACATTCCCATTTCTGTGTGGCCAGGATGTTCTCTGCATAACCCCTGCAGGTCCTTGTCAACATTCCCATTGTGTGTCCAGGTTGTGCTCTGTATAACCCCAGCAGCTCCTGGTCAACATTCCCATCTCTGTGTGTCCAGGGTGTGCTCTGTATAACCCCTGCAACTCCTGGTCAACATTCCCATCTCTGTGTGGCCAGGGTGTGCTCTGTATACCCCTGCAGCTCCTCGTCAACATTCCCAATATTGTGTGGCCTGGGTGTGCTCTGTATAACCCCTGCAGCTACTGGTCAACATTCCCATCTGTGTGGCGAGGGTGTGCTCTGTCTAACCCCAGCAGCTCCTGGTGAACATTCCCATCTCTGTGTGGCCAGGGTTTGCTTTGTATAAACCCTGCTCCTGGTCAACATTCCCTTCTCTGTGTGGTCACGATGTGGTCTGTATAACCCCTGCAGCTCCTGGTCAACATTCCCATCTCTGTGTGGCCAGGATGTGCTCTGCATAACCCCTGCTCCTGGTCAACTTTCCCATCTCTGTGTGGCCAGGGTGTGCTCTGTCTAACCCCTGCAGCTCCTGGTCAACATTCCCATCTGTGTGTGTTCAGGGTGTGCTCTGTCTAACTCCAGCAGCTCATGGTCAACATTCCCATCTCTGTGTGGCCAGGATGTTCTCTGCATAACCCCTGCAGGTCCTTGTCAACATTGCCATCTCTGTGTGGCCAGGGTGTGCTCTGTATAACCCCTGCAGCTCCTGGTCAACATTCCCATCTCTGTGTGGCCAGGGTGTGCTCTGTATAAACCCTTCGCCTGGTCAACATTCCCTTCTCTGTGTGGCCAGGGTGTGCTCTGTATAACCCCTGCAGCTCCTGGTCAACATTCCCATTGTGTGTCCAGGGTGTGCTCTGTATAACCCCAGCAGCTCCTGGTCAACATTCCCATCTCTGTGTGTCCAGGGTGTGCTCTGTATAACCCCTGCAGCTCCTGGTCAACATTCCCATCTCTGTGTGGCCAGGGTGTGCTCTGTATACCCCTGCAGCTCCTCGTCAACGTTCCCAATACTGTGTGGCCTGGGTGTGCTCTGTATAACCCCTGCAGCTACTGGTCAACATTCCCATCTGTGTGGCGAGGGTGTTCTCTGTATACCCCTGTTCCTGGTCAACATTCCCATCTCTGTGTGGCCAGGGTGTGCTCTGTCTAACCCTAGCAGCTCCTGGTCAACATTCCCATCTCTGTGTGTCCAGAGTGTGTACTGTATAACCACTGCAGCTCCTGGTCAACATTCCCATCTCTGTGTGGCCAGGGTGTGCTCTGTATCAACCCTGCTCCTGGTCAACATTCCCATCTCTGTGTGGTCAGAGTATGCTCTGTAGAACCCCTGCTCCTGGTCAACATTCCCTTCTCTGTGTGGCCAGGGTGTGCTCTGTATAACAACTGCATCTCCTGGTCAAAATTCCCATCTCTGTGTGGCCAGAATGTGCTCTGCATAACCCCTTCTCCTGGTCAACATTCCTATCTCTGTGTGGCCAGGTTGTGCTCTGTATAACCCCTGCAGCTCCTGGTCAAACTTTCCATCTCTGTGTGGCCAGAATGTGCTCTGCATAACCCCTGCTCCTGGTCAACATTCCCATCTCTGTGTGGCCAGGGTGTGCTCCGTATAACCCCTGCAGCTCATGGTCAACATTCCCATCTCTGTGTGGCCAGGATGTGCTCTGCATAACCCCTGCATCTCCTGGTCAACATTCCCATCTCTGTGTGGCCAGGGTGTGCTCTGTATAACCCAAGCAGCTCCTGGTCAACATTCCCATCTCTGTGTGGCCAGGGTGTGCTCTGTATACCCCTGCTCCTGCTCAACATTCCCATACTGTGTGGCCAGGGTGTGCTCTGTCTAACCCCAGCAGCTCCTGGTCAACCTTCCCATCTGTGTGTGGCCAGGGTATGCTCTGTATAACCCCTGCAGCTCCTGGTTAACATTCGCATCTCTGTGTGGCCAGGATGTGCTCTGTCTAACCCCAGCAGCTCATTGTCAACATTCCCATCTCTGTGTGGCCAGGATGTGCTCTGCATAACCCCTGCATCTCCTGGTCAAAATTCCCATCTCTGTGTGGCCAGGGTGTGCTCTGTATTAACCCTGCTCCTGGTCAACATTCCCTTCTCTGTGTGGCCAGGATGTGCTCTGTATAACCCCTGCAGCGCGTGGTCAACATTCCCATTTGTGTGTGGCCAGGGTGTGCTCTGTATAACCCCTGCATCTCCTGGTCAACATTCGCAGCTCTGTGTGGCCACGATGCGTTCTGTAAAACCCCTGCAGCTCCTGGTCAACATTCCCATCTCTGTGTGGCCAGGATGTGCTCTGCATAACCCCTGCAGCTACTGGTCAACATTCCCATCTGTGTGGCCAGGGTGTGCTCTGTATAACCCCTGCAGCTCATTGTCAACATTCCCATCTCTGTGTGGCCAGGGTGTGCTCTGTATAAACCCTGCTCCTGGTCAACAATCCCTTCTCTGTGTGGCCAGGGTGTGCTCTGTATAACCCCTGCAGCTCCTGGTCAACATTCCCAATTCTGTGTGGCCAGGGTGTGCTCTGTATAACCCCTGCAGCTACTGGTCAACATTCCTATCTGTGTGGCCAGGGTGTGCTCTGTATACCCCTGCTCCTGGTCAACATTCCCATCTCTGTGTGGCCAGGGTGTGCACTGTCTAACCCCAGCAGCTCCTGGTCAACATTCCCATCTGTGTGTGGCCAGGGTGTGCTCTGTATAACCCCTGCATCTCCTGGTCAACATTCCCATCTCTGTGTGGCCACGATGTGCTCTGTATAACCCCTGCAGCTCCTGGTCAACATTCGCATCTCTGTGTGGCCAGAATGTGCTCTGTCTAACCCCAGCAGCTCATGTCCAACATTCCCATCTCTGTGTGGCCAGGATGTGTTCTGCATAACCCCTGCATCTCCTGGTCAACATTCCCATCTCTGTGTGGCCACGATGTGCTCTGTATAACCCCTGCAGCTCCTGGTCAACAATCCCATCTGTGTGTGGCCAGAGTGTGCTCTGTATAAACCCTGCTCCTGGTCAACATTCCCTTCTCTGTGTGGCCAGGGTGTGCTCTGTATAACCCCTGCAGCGCCTGGTCAACATTCCCATCTGTGTGTGGCCAGGGTGTGCTCTGTCTAACCCCAGCAGCTCCTGGTCAACATTCCCATCTGTGTGTGGCCAGGGTGTGCTCTGTATACCCCCTGCAGGTCCTGGTCAACATTCCCATCTCTGTGTGGCCGGGGTGTGCTCTGTATAAACCCTTCTCCTGGTCAACATTCCCTTCTCTGTGTGGCCAGGGTGTGCTCTGTATAACCCCTGCAGCTCCTGGTCAACATTCCCATCTCTGTGTGACCAGGGTGTGCTCTGTATAACCCCAGCAGCTCCTGGTCAACATTCCCATCTCTGTGTGTCCAGGGTGTGCTCAGTATAACCCCAGCAGCTCCTGGTCAACATACCCATCTCTGTGTGGCCAGGATGTGCTCTGCATAACCCCTTCTGCTGGTCAACATTCCCATCTCTGTGTGGCCAGGTTGTGCTCTGTATAACCCCTGCAGCTCATGGTCAACATTCCCATCTCTGTGTGTGTCCAGGGTGTGCTCTGCATAACCCCTGCATCTCCTGGTCAACATTCCCATCCCTGTGTGGCCCGGATGTGCTCTGTCTCAACACTGCTCCTGGTCAACATTCCCATTTCTGTGTGGTCAGAGTGTGCTCTGTATAACCCCTGCTCCTGGTCAACATTCCCATCTCTGTGTGGCCAGGGTGTGCTCTGTATAACCCCTGCAGCTCCTGGTCAACATTCCCATCTGTGAGGCGAGGGTGTGCTCTGCATAACCCCTGCATCTCCTGGTCAACATTCCCATCTCTGTGTGGCCAAGGTGTGCTCTGTATAACCCCTGCAGCTCCTGGTCAACATTCCCATCTCTGTGTATCCAGGGTGTGCTCTGTATAACTCCTGCAGCTCCTGGTCAACATTCCCATCTCTGTGTGGCCAGGGTGTGCTCTGTATAACCCCTGCAGCTCCTGGTCAACATTCCCATCTCTGTGTATCCAGGGTGTGCTCTGTATAACCCCTGCAGCTCCTGGTCAACATTCCCATCTCTGTGTAGCCAGGGTGTGCTCTGTATAACCCCTGCAGCTCCTGGTCAACATTCCAATCACTGTGTGGCCAGGGTGTGCTCTGTTTCACCCCTGCAGCTACTGGTCAACATTCACATCTGTGTGGCCAGGTTGTGATCTGTATTACCCCAGCAGCTCCTGGTCAACATTCCCATCTGTGTGTGGCCAGGGTGTGCTCTGTATTACCCCTGCATCTCCTGGTCAACATTCCCATACTGTGTGGCCAGGGTATGCTCTGTACAACCCCTGCAGCTCATGGTCAACATTCGCATCTCTGTGTGGCCAGGATGTGCTCTGTCTAACCCCAGCAGCTCATGGTCAACATTTCCATCTCTGTGTGGCCAGGATGTGCTCTGCATAACTCCTGCATCTCCTGGTCAATATTCCCATCTCTGTGTGTCCACGATGTGCTCTGTATAACCCCTGCAGCTCCTGGTCAACATTCCCATCTGTGTGTGGCCAGGGTCTGCTCTGTATAAACCCTGCTCCTGGTCAACATTCCCTTCTCTGTGTGGCCAGGGTGTGCTCTGTATAACCCCTGCAGCGCCTGGTCAACATTCCCATCTGTGTGTGGCCAGGGTGTGCTCTGTATAACCCCTGCATCTCCTGGTCAGCATTCGCATCTCTGTGTGGCCAGGGTGTGCTCTGCATAACCCCTGCAGCTCCTGGTCAACATTCCCATCTCTGTGTGGCCAGGGTGTGCTCTGCATAACCCCTGCAGCTCCTGGTCAACATTCCCTTCTCTGTGTGGCCAGGTTGTGCTCTGCATAACCCCTGCAGCTCCTGGTTTACATTCCCATCACTGTGTGGCCAGGATGTTCTCTGCATAACCCCTGCAGCTCCTGGTCAACATTCCCATCACTGTGTGGCCAGGGTGTGCTCTGTATAAACCCTTCTCCTGGTCAACGTTCCCTTCTCTGTGTGGCCAGGGTGTGCTCTGTATAACCCCTGCAGCTCCTGGTCAACATTCACATTGTGTGTCCAGGTTGTGCTCTGTATAGCCCCAGCAGCTCCTGGTCAACATTCCCATCTCTGTGTGTCCAGGGTGTGCTCTGTATAACCCCTGCAGCTCCTGGTCAACATTCCCATCTCTGTGTGGCCAGGGTGTGCTCTGTATACCCCTGCAGCTCCTCGTCAACATTCCTAATATTGTGTGGCCAGGGTGTGCTCTGTATAACCCCTGCAGCTACTGGTCAACATTCCCATCTGTGTGGCCAGGGTGTGCTCTGTATAACCCCTGCAGCTCCTGGTCAACATTCCCATTGTGTGTCCAGGTTGTGCTCTGTATAACCCCAGCAGCTCCTGGTCAACATTCCCATCTCTGTGTGTCCAGGGTGTGCTCTGTATAACCCCTGCTCCTGGTCAACATTCCCATCTCTGTGTGGCCAGGGTGTGCTCTGTCTAACCCCAGCAGCTCCTGGTCAACATTCCCATCTCTGTGTGTCCAGAGTGTGCTCTGCATAACCCCTGCAGCTCCTGGTCAACATTCCCATCTCTGTGTGGCCAGGGTGTGCTCTGTATAACCACTGCAGCTCCTGGTCAACATTCCCATCTCTGTGTGGCCAGGGTGTGCTCTGTATCAACCCTGCTCCTGGTCAAGATTCCCATCTCTGTGTGGCCAGGGTGTGCTCTGTATAAACCCTTCTCCTGGTCAACATTCCCTTGTCTGTGTGGCCAGGGTGTGCTCTGTATAACAACTGCATGTCCTGGTCAAAATTCCCATCTCTGTGTGGCCAGAATGTGCTCTGCATAACCACTGCTCCTGGTCAACATTCCCATCTCTGTGTGGCCAGGGTGTGCTCTGTATAACCCCTGCAGCTCATGGTCAACATTCCCATCTCTGTGTGGCCAGAATGTGCTTTGCATAACCCCTGCATCTCCTGGTCAACATTCCCATCTCTGTGTGGCCAGGGTGTGCTCTGTATAACCCAAGCAGCTCCTGGTCAACATTCCCATCTCTGTGTGGCCAGGGTGTGCTCTGTCTAACCCCAGCAGCTCCTGGTCAACATTCCCATCTGTGTGTGGCCAGGGTGTGCTCTGTCTAACCCCAGCAGCTCCTGGTCAACATTCCCATCTGTGTGTGGCCAGGGTGTGCTCTGTCTAACTCCAGCAGCTCATGGTCAACATTCCCATCTCTGTGTGGCCAGGATGTTCTCTGCATAACCCCTGCAGGTCCTTGTCAACATTCCCATCTCTGTGTGGCCAGGGTGTGCTCTGTATAACCCCTGCAGCTCCTGGTCAAGATTCCCATCTCTGTGTGGCCAGGGTGTGCTCTGTATAAACCCTTCTCCTGGTCAACATTCCCTTCTCTGTGTGGCCAGGGTGTGCTCTGTATAACCCCTGCAGATCCTGGTCAACATTCCCGTTGTGTGTCCAGGGTGTGCTCTGTATAACCCCAGCAGCTCATGGTCAACATTCCCATCTCTGTGTGTCCAGGGTGTGCTCTGTATAACCACTGCAGCTCCTGGTCAACATTCCCATCTGTGTGGCGAGGGTGTTCTCTGTATACCCCTGCTCCTGGTCAACATTCCCATCTCTGTGTGGCCAGGGTGTGCTCTGTCTAACCCCAGCAGCTCCTGGTCAACATTCCCATCTCTGTGTGTCCAGAGTGTGCTCTGCATAACCCCTGCAGCTCCTGGTCAACATTCCCATTCTGTGTGGCCAGGTAGTGTACTGTATAACCACTGCAGCTCCTGGTCAACATTCCCATCTCTGTGTGGCCAGGGTGTGCTCTGTATCAACCCTGCTCCTCTTCAACATTCCCATCTCTGTGTGGTCAGAGTGTGCTCTGTAGAACCCCTGCTCCTGGTCAACATTCCCTTCTCTGTGTGGCCAGGGTGTGCTCTGTATAACAACTGCATCTCCTGGTCAAAATTCCCATCTCTGTGAGGCCAGAATGTGCTCTGCATAACCCCTGCAGCTCCTGGTGAAACTTTCCATCTCTGTGTGGCCAGAATGTGCTCTGCATAACCCCTGCTCCTGGTCAACATTCCCATCTCTGTGTGGCCAGGGTGTGCTCTGTATAACCCCTGCAGCTCATGGTCAACATTCCCATCTCTGTGTGGCCAGGGTGTGCTCTGTATAACCCAAGCAGCTCCTGGTCAACATTCCCATCTCTGTGTGGCCAGGGTGTGCTCTGTATACCCCTGCTCCTGGTCAACATTCCCATACTGTGTGGCCAGGGTGTGCTCTGTCTAACCCCAGCAGCTCCTGGTCAACATTCCCATCTGTGTGTGGCCAGGGTGTGCTCTGTATAACCCCTGCAGCTCCTGGTCAACATTCCCAATTTTGTGTGGCCAGGGTGTGCTCTGTATAACCCCTGCAGCTACTGGTCAACATTCCTATCTGTGTGGCCAGGGTGTGCTCTGTATAAACCCTGCTCCTGGTCAACAATCCCTTCTCTGTGTGGCCAGGGTGTGCTCTGTATAACCCCTGCAGCTCCTGGTCAACATTCCCAATTTTGTGTGGCCAGGGTGTGCTCTGTATAACCCCTGCAGCTACTGGTCAACATTCCTATCTGTGTGGCCAGGGTGTGCTCTGTATACCCCTGCTCCTGGTCAACATTCCCATCTCTGTCTGGCCAGGGTGTGCACTGTCTAACCCCAGCAGCTCCTGGTCAACATTCCCATCTGTGTGTGGCCAGGGTGTGCTCTGTATAACCCCTGCATCTCCTGGTCAACATTCCCATCTCTGTGTGGCCACGTTGTGCTCTGTATAACCCCTGCAGCTCCTGGTCAACATTCGCATCTCTGTGTGGCCAGGATGTGCTCTCTCTAACCCCAGCAGCTCATGTCCAACATTCCCATCTCTGTGTGGCCAGGATGTGTTCTGCATAACCCCTGCATCTCCTGGTCAACATTCCCATCTCTGTGTGGCCACGATGTGCTCTGTATAACCCCTGCAGCTCCTGGTCAACAATCCCATCTGTGTGTGGCCAGAGTGTGCTCTGTATAAACCCTGCTCCTGGTCAACATTCCCTTCTCTGTGTGGCCAGGGTGTGCTCTGCATAACCCCTGCAGCGCCTGGTCAACATTCCCATCTGTGTGTGGCCAGGGTGTGCTCTGTATAACCCCTGCATCTCCTGGTCAGCATTCACATCTCTGTGTGGCCACGGTGTGCTCTGTCTAACCCCAGCAGCTCCTGGTCAACATTCCCATCTGTGTGAGGCCAGGGTGTGCTCTGTCTAACCCCAGCAGCTCCTGGTCAACATTCCCATCTGTGTGTGGCCAGGGTGTCCTCTGTATACCCCCTGCAGGTCCTGGTCAACATTCCCATATCTGTGTGGCCGGGGTGTGCTCTGTATAACCCCTGCAGCTCCTGGTCAACATTCCCATATCTGTGTGGCCAGGGTGTGCTCTGTATAAACCCTTCTCCTGGTCAACATTCCCTTCTCTGTGTGGACAGGGTGTGCTCTGTATAACCCCTGCAGCTCCTGGTCAACATTCCCATCTCTGTGTGACCAGGGTGTGCTCTGTATAACCCCAGCAGCTCCTGGTCAACATTCCCATCTCTGTGTGTCCAGGGTGTGCTCAGTATAACCCGAGCAGCTCCTGGTCAACATACCCATCTCTGTGTGGCCAGGATGTGCTCTGCATAACCCCTACTCCTGGTCAACATTCCCATCTCTGTGTGGCCAGGTTGTGCTCTGTATAACCCCTGCAGCTCATAGTCAACATTCCCATCTCTGTGTGTGTCCAGGGTGTGCTCTGCATAACCCCTGCATCTCCTGGTCAACATTCCCATCCCTGTGTGGCCAGGGTGTGCTCTGTCTCAACACTGCTCCTGGTCAACATTCCCATTTCTGTGTGGTCAGAGTGTGCTCTGTATAACCCCTGCTCCTGGTCAACATTCCCTTCTCTGTGTGGCCAGGGTGTGCTCTGTATAAGCCCTGCAGCTCCTGTTAAAACTTTCCATCTCTGTGCCGCCAGAATGTGCTCTGCATAACCCCTGCTCCTGGTCGATATTCCCATCTCTGTGTGGCCAGGGTGTGCTCTGTATTACCCCTGCAGCTCATGGTCAACATTCCCATCTCTGTGTGGCCAGGATGTGCTCTGCATAACCCCTGCATCTCCTGGTCAACATTCCCATCTCTGTGTGGCCAGGGAGTGCTCTGTATAACCCAAGCAGCTCCTGGTCAACATTCCCATCTGTGTGTGGCCAGGGTGTGCTCTGTATACCCCTGCTCCTGGTCAACATTCCCATACTGTGTGGCCAGGGTGTGCTCTGCATAACCCCTGCATCTCCTGGTCAACATTCCCATCTCTGTGTGGCCAGGGTGTGCTCTGTATTAATCCTGCTCCTGGTCAACATTCCCTTCTCTGTGTGGCCAGGATGTGCTCTGTATAACCCCTGCAGCGCCTGGTCAACGTTCCCATCTGTGTGTGGGCAGGGTGTGCTCTGTATAACCCCTGCATCTCCTGGTCAGCATTCACATCTCTGTGTGGCCAAGATGTGCTCTGTATAACCCCTGCAGCTCCTGGTCAACATTCCCATCTCTGTGTGGCCAGGATGTGCTCTGCATAACCCCTGCAGCTCCTGGTCAACATTCCCATCTCTGTGTGGCCAGAATGTGCTCTGCATAACCCCTGCTCCTGGTCAACATTCCCATCTCTGTGTGGCCAGGGTGTGCTCTGTCTAACCCCAGCAGCTCCTGGTCAACATTCCCATCTGTGTGTGGCCAGGGTGTGCTCTGTATACCCCCTGCAGGTCCTGGTCAACATTCCCATCTCTGTGTGGCCAGGGTGTGCTCTGTATAACCCCTGCAGCTCCTGGTCAACATTCCCATCTCTGTGTGGCCAGGGTGTGCTCTGTATAAACACTTCTCCTGGTCAACATTCCCTTCTCTGTGTGGCCAGGGTGTGCTCTGTATAACCCCTGCAGCTCATGGTCAACATTCCCATCTCTGTGTGGCCAGGATGTGCTCAGCATAACCCCTGCTCCTGGTCAACATTCCCATCTCTGTGTGGCCAGGGTGTGCTCTGTATAACCCAAGCAGCTCCTGGTCAACATTCCCATCTCTGTGTGGCCAGGGTGTGCTCTGTATACCCCTGCTCCTGGTCAACATTCCCATACTGTGTGGCCAGGGTGTGCTCTGTCTAACCCCAGCAGCTCCTGGTCAACATTCCCATCTGTGTGTGGCCAGGGTGTGCTCTGTATAACCCCTGCAGCTCCTGGTCAACATTCCCAATTTTGTGTGGCCAGGGTGTGCTCTGTATAACCCCTGCAGCTACTGGTCAACATTCCTATCTGTGTGGCCAGGGTGTGCTCTGTATAAACCCTGCTCCTGGTCAACAATCCCTTCTCTGTGTGGCCAGGGTGTGCTCTGTATAACCCCTGCAGCTCCTGGTCAACATTCCCAATTTTGTGTGGCCAGGGTGTGCTCTGTATAACCCCTGCAGCTACTGGTCAACATTCCTATCTGTGTGGCCAGGGTGTGCTCTGTATACCCCTGCTCCTGGTCAACATTCCCATCTCTGTCTGGCCAGGGTGTGCACTGTCTAACCCCAGCAGCTCCTGGTCAACATTCCCATCTGTGTGTGGCCAGGGTGTGCTCTGTATAACCCCTGCATCTCCTGGTCAACATTCCCATCTCTGTGTGGCCACGTTGTGCTCTGTATAACCCCTGCAGCTCCTGGTCAACATTCGCATCTCTGTGTGGCCAGGATGTGCTCTCTCTAACCCCAGCAGCTCATGTCCAACATTCCCATCTCTGTGTGGCCAGGATGTGTTCTGCATAACCCCTGCATCTCCTGGTCAACATTCCCATCTCTGTGTGGCCACGATGTGCTCTGTATAACCCCTGCAGCTCCTGGTCAACAATCCCATCTGTGTGTGGCCAGAGTGTGCTCTGTATAAACCCTGCTCCTGGTCAACATTCCCTTCTCTGTGTGGCCAGGGTGTGCTCTGCATAACCCCTGCAGCGCCTGGTCAACATTCCCATCTGTGTGTGGCCAGGGTGTGCTCTGTATAACCCCTGCATCTCCTGGTCAGCATTCACATCTCTGTGTGGCCACGGTGTGCTCTGTCTAACCCCAGCAGCTCCTGGTCAACATTCCCATCTGTGTGAGGCCAGGGTGTGCTCTGTCTAACCCCAGCAGCTCCTGGTCAACATTCCCATCTGTGTGTGGCCAGGGTGTCCTCTGTATACCCCCTGCAGGTCCTGGTCAACATTCCCATATCTGTGTGGCCGGGGTGTGCTCTGTATAACCCCTGCAGCTCCTGGTCAACATTCCCATATCTGTGTGGCCAGGGTGTGCTCTGTATAAACCCTTCTCCTGGTCAACATTCCCTTCTCTGTGTGGACAGGGTGTGCTCTGTATAACCCCTGCAGCTCCTGGTCAACATTCCCATCTCTGTGTGACCAGGGTGTGCTCTGTATAACCCCAGCAGCTCCTGGTCAACATTCCCATCTCTGTGTGTCCAGGGTGTGCTCAGTATAACCCGAGCAGCTCCTGGTCAACATACCCATCTCTGTGTGGCCAGGATGTGCTCTGCATAACCCCTACTCCTGGTCAACATTCCCATCTCTGTGTGGCCAGGTTGTGCTCTGTATAACCCCTGCAGCTCATAGTCAACATTCCCATCTCTGTGTGTGTCCAGGGTGTGCTCTGCATAACCCCTGCATCTCCTGGTCAACATTCCCATCCCTGTGTGGCCAGGGTGTGCTCTGTCTCAACACTGCTCCTGGTCAACATTCCCATTTCTGTGTGGTCAGAGTGTGCTCTGTATAACCCCTGCTCCTGGTCAACATTCCCTTCTCTGTGTGGCCAGGGTGTGCTCTGTATAAGCCCTGCAGCTCCTGTTAAAACTTTCCATCTCTGTGCCGCCAGAATGTGCTCTGCATAACCCCTGCTCCTGGTCGATATTCCCATCTCTGTGTGGCCAGGGTGTGCTCTGTATTACCCCTGCAGCTCATGGTCAACATTCCCATCTCTGTGTGGCCAGGATGTGCTCTGCATAACCCCTGCATCTCCTGGTCAACATTCCCATCTCTGTGTGGCCAGGGAGTGCTCTGTATAACCCAAGCAGCTCCTGGTCAACATTCCCATCTGTGTGTGGCCAGGGTGTGCTCTGTATACCCCTGCTCCTGGTCAACATTCCCATACTGTGTGGCCAGGGTGTGCTCTGCATAACCCCTGCATCTCCTGGTCAACATTCCCATCTCTGTGTGGCCAGGGTGTGCTCTGTATTAATCCTGCTCCTGGTCAACATTCCCTTCTCTGTGTGGCCAGGATGTGCTCTGTATAACCCCTGCAGCGCCTGGTCAACGTTCCCATCTGTGTGTGGGCAGGGTGTGCTCTGTATAACCCCTGCATCTCCTGGTCAGCATTCACATCTCTGTGTGGCCAAGATGTGCTCTGTATAACCCCTGCAGCTCCTGGTCAACATTCCCATCTCTGTGTGGCCAGGATGTGCTCTGCATAACCCCTGCAGCTCCTGGTCAACATTCCCATCTCTGTGTGGCCAGAATGTGCTCTGCATAACCCCTGTTCCTGGTCAACATTCCCATCTCTGTGTGGCCAGGGTGTGCTCTGTCTAACCCCAGCAGCTCCTGGTCAACATTCCCATCTGTGTGTGGCCAGGGTGTGCTCTGTATACCCCCTGCAGGTCCTGGTCAACATTCCCATCTCTGTGTGGCCAGGGTGTGCTCTGTATAACCCCTGCAGCTCCTGGTCAACATTCCCATCTCTGTGTGGCCAGGGTGTGCTCTGTATAAACACTTCTCCTGGTCAACATTCCCTTCTCTGTGTGGCCAGGGTGTGCTCTGTATAACCCCTGCAGCTCCTGGTCAACATTCCCATCTCTGTGTGTCCAGGGTGTGCTCTGTATAACCCCAGCAGCTCCTGGTCAACATTCCCATCTCTGTGTGTCCAGGGTGTGCTCAGTATAACCCCAGCAGCTCCTGGTCAACATTCCCATCTCTGTGTGGCCAGGGTGTGCTCTGTATAACCCCTGCAGCTCCTCGTCAACATTCCCAATTCTGTGTGGCCAGGGTGTGCTCTTTATAACCCTTGCAGCTACTGGTCAACATTCCCATCTGTGTGGTCAGGGTGTGCTCTGTATACCCCTGCTCCTGGTCAACATTCCCATCTCTGTGTGGCCAGGGTGTGCTCTGTCTAACCCCAGCAGCTCCTGGTCAACATTCCCATCTCTGTGTGTCCAGGGTGTGCTCTGTCTAACCCCAGCAGCTCCTGGTCAACATTCCCATCTGTGTGTGGACAGGGTGTGCTCTGTATAACCCCTGCATCTCCTGGTCAACATTCCCATCTCTTAGTGGCCAGGGTGTGCTCTGGATAACCCCTGCAGCTCCTGGTCACCAATCCCTTCTCTGTGTGGCCAGGGTGTGCTCTGTATAACCCCTGCAGCTCCTGGTCAACATTCCCAATTCTGTGTGGCCAGGGTGTGCTCTGTATAACCCCTGCAGCTACTGGTCAACATTCCTATCTGTGTGGCCAGGGTGTGCTCTGTATACACCTGCTCCTGGTCAACATTCCCATCTCTGTGTGGCCAGGGTGTGCACTGTCTAACCCCAGCAACTCCTGGTCAACATTCCCATCTGTGTGTGGCCAGGGTGTGCTCTGTATAACCCCTGCATCTCCTGGTCAACATTCCCATCTCTGTGTGGCCACGATGTGCTCTGTATAACCCCTGCAACTCCTGGTCAACATTCGCATCTCTGTGTGGCCAGGATGTGCTCTGTCTAACCCCAGCAGCTCATGTCCAACATTCCCATCTCTGTGTGGCCAGGATGTGTTCTGCATAACCCCTGCATCTCCTGGTCAACATTCCCATCTCTGTGTGGCCACGATGTGCTCTGTATAACCCCTGCAGCTCCTGGTCAACAATCCCATCTGTGTGTGGCCAGAGTGTGCTCTGTATAACCCCTGCTCCTGGTCAACATTCCCATCTCTGTGTGGCCAGGTTGTGCTCTGTATAACCCCTGCAGCTCATGGTCAACATTCCCATCTCTGTGCGGCCAGGATGTGCTCTGCATAACCCCTGCATCTCCTGGTCAACATTCCCATCCCTGTGTGGCCAGGGTGTGCTCAGTATAAACACTGCTCCTGGTCAACATTCCCATCTCTGTGTGGTCAGAGTGTGCTCTGTATAACCCTGCTCCTGGTCAACATTCCCTTCTCTGTGTGGCCAGGGTGTGCTCTGTATAACCCCTGCAGCTCCTGGTCAAACTTTCCATCTCTGTGTGGCCAGAATGTGCTCTGCATAACCCCTGCTCCTGGTCAACATTCCCATCTCTGTGTGGCTAGGGTGTGCTCTGTATAACCCCTGCAGCTCATGGTCAACATTCCCATCTCTGTGTGGCCAGGATGTGCACTGCATAACCCCTGCATCTCCTGGTGAACATTCCCATGTCTGTGTGGCTAGGGAGTGCTCTGCATAACCCAAGCAGGTCCTGGTCAACATTCCCATCTCTGTGTGGCCAGGGTGTGCTCTGTATACCCCTGCTCCTGGTCAACATTCCCATACTGTGTGGCCAGGATGTGCTCTGTCTAACCCCAGCAGCTCATGGTCAACATTTCCATCTGTGTGTGGCCAGGGTATGCTCTGTATAACCCCTGCAGCTCCTGGTCAACATTCGCATCTCTGTGTGGCCATGATGTGCTCTGTCTAACCCCAGCAGCTCATGGTCAACATTCCCATCTCTGTGTGGCCAGGGTGTGCTCTGCATAACCCCTGCATCTCCTGGTCAACATTCCCATCTCTGTGTGGCCAGGGTGTGCTCTGTATTAACCCTGCTCCTGGTCAACATTCCCTTCTCTGTGTGGCCAGGGTGTGCTCTGTATAAATCCTGCAGCGCCTGGTCAACATTCCCATCTGTGTGTGGCCAGGGTGTGCTCTGTATAACCCCTGCATCTCCTGGTCAGCATTCACATCTCTGTGTGGCCACGATGTGCTCTGTATAACCCCTGCAGCTCCTGGTCAGCATTCACATCTCTGTGTGGCCACGATGTGCTCTGTATAACCCCTGCAGCTCCTGGTCAACATTCCCATCTCTGTGTGGCCAGGATGTGCTCTGTATAACCCCTACATCTCCTGGTGAACATTCCCATCTCTGTGTGGCCAGGTTGTGCTTTGTATAAACCCTGCTTCTGGTCAACATTCCCATCTCTGTGTGGCCAGGGTGTGCTCTGTGTAACCCCTGCATCTCCTGGTGAACATTCCCATCTCTGTGTGGCCAGGTTGTGCTTTGTATAAACCCTGCTTCTGGTCAACATTCCCTTCTCTGTGTGGCCACGATGTGCTCTGTATAACCCCTGCAGCTCCTGGTCAACATTCCCATCTCTGTGTGGCCAGAATGTGCTCTGCATAACCCCTGCTCCTGGTCAACATTCCCATCTCTGTGTGGCCAGGGTGTGCTCTGTCTAACCCCAGCAGCTCCTGGTCAACATTCCCATCTGTGTGTGGCCAGGGTGTGCTCTGTCTAACCCCAGCAGCTCCTGGTCAACATTCCCATCTGTGTGTGGCCAGGGTGTGCTCTGTATACCCCCTGCAGGTCCTGGACAACATTCCCATCTCTGTGTGGCCAGGGTGTGCTCTGTATAACCCCTGCAGCTCCTGGTCAACAATCCCATCTCTGTGTGGCCAGGATGTGCTCAGCATAACCCCTGCTCCTGGTCAACATTCCCATCTCTGTGTGGCCAGGGTGTGCTCTGTATAACCCAAGCAGCTCCTGGTCAACATTCCCATCTCTGTGTGTCCAGGGTGTGCTCTGTATAACCACTGCAGCTCCTGGTCAACATTCCCATCTGTGTGGCGAGGGTGTTCTCTGTATACCCCTGCTCCTGGTCAACATTCCCATCTCTGTGTGGCCAGGGTGTGCTCTGTCTAACCCCAGCAGCTCCTGGTCAACATTCCCATCTCTGTGTGTCCAGAGTGTGCTCTGCATAACCCCTGCAGCTCCTGGTCAACATTCCCATTCTGTGTGGCCAGGGTGTGTACTGTATAACCACTGCAGCTCCTGGTCAACATTCCCATCTCTGTGTGGCCAGGGTGTGCTCTGTATCAACCCTGCTCCTCTTCAACATTCCCATCTCTGTGTGGTCAGAGTGTGCTCTGTAGAACCCCTGCTCCTGGTCAACATTCCCTTCTCTGTGTGGCCAGGGTGTGCTCTGTATAACAACTGCATCTCCTGGTCAAAATTCCCATCTCTGTGTGGCCAGGATGTGCTCAGCATAACCCCTGCTCCTGGTCAACATTCCCATCTCTGTGTGGCCAGGGTGTGCTCTGTATAACCCAAGCAGCTCCTGGTCAACATTCCCATCTCTGTGTGGCCAGGGTGTGCTCTGTATACCCCTGCTCCTGGTCAACATTCCCATACTGTGTGGCCAGGGTGTGCTCTGTCTAACCCCAGCAGCTCCTGGTCAACATTCCCATCTGTGTGTGGCCAGGGTGTGCTCTGTATAACCCCTGCAGCTCCTGGTCAACATTCCCAATTTTGTGTGGCCAGGGTGTGCTCTGTATAACCCCTGCAGCTACTGGTCAACATTCCTATCTGTGTGGCCAGGGTGTGCTCTGTATAAACCCTGCTCCTGGTCAACAATCCCTTCTCTGTGTGGCCAGGGTGTGCTCTGTATAACCCCTGCAGCTCCTGGTCAACATTCCCAATTTTGTGTGGCCAGGGTGTGCTCTGTATAACCCCTGCAGCTACTGGTCAACATTCCTATCTGTGTGGCCAGGGTGTGCTCTGTATACCCCTGCTCCTGGTCAACATTCCCATCTCTGTCTGGCCAGGGTGTGCACTGTCTAACCCCAGCAGCTCCTGGTCAACATTCCCACCTGTGTGTGGCCAGGGTGTGCTCTGTATAACCCCTGCATCTCCTGGTCAACATTCCCATCTCTGTGTGGCCACGTTGTGCTCTGTATAACCCCTGCAGCTCCTGGTCAACATTCGCATCTCTGTGTGGCCAGGATGTGCTCTCTCTAACCCCAGCAGCTCATGTCCAACATTCCCATCTCTGTGTGGCCAGGATGTGTTCTGCATAACCCCTGCATCTCCTGGTCAACATTCCCATCTCTGTGTGGCCACGATGTGCTCTGTATAACCCCTGCAGCTCCTGGTCAACAATCCCATCTGTGTGTGGCCAGAGTGTGCTCTGTATAAACCCTGCTCCTGGTCAACATTCCCTTCTCTGTGTGGCCAGGGTGTGCTCTGTATAACCCCTGCAGCGCCTGGTCAACATTCCCATCTGTGTGTGGCCAGGGTGTGCTCTGTATAACCCCTGCATCTCCTGGTCAGCATTCACATCTCTGTGTGGCCACGGTGTGCTCTGTCTAACCCCAGCAGCTCCTGGTCAACATTCCCATCTGTGTGAGGCCAGGGTGTGCTCTGTCTAACCCCAGCAGCTCCTGGTCAACATTCCCATCTGTGTGTGGCCAGGGTGTCCTCTGTATACCCCCTGCAGGTCCTGGTCAACATTCCCATATCTGTGTGGCCGGGGTGTGCTCTGTATAACCCCTGCAGCTCCTGGTCAACATTCCCATATCTGTGTGGCCAGGGTGTGCTCTGTATAAACCCTTCTCCTGGTCAACATTCCCTTCTCTGTGTGGACAGGGTGTGCTCTGTATAACCCCTGCAGCTCCTGGTCAACATTCCCATCTCTGTGTGACCAGGGTGTGCTCTGTATAACCCCAGCAGCTCCTGGTCAACATTCCCATCTCTGTGTGTCCAGGGTGTGCTCAGTATAACCCGAGCAGCTCCTGGTCAACATACCCATCTCTGTGTGGCCAGGATGTGCTCTGCATAACCCCTACTCCTGGTCAACATTCCCATCTCTGTGTGGCCAGGTTGTGCTCTGTATAACCCCTGCAGCTCATAGTCAACATTCCCATCTCTGTGTGTGTCCAGGGTGTGCTCTGCATAACCCCTGCATCTCCTGGTCAACATTCCCATCCCTGTGTGGCCAGGGTGTGCTCTGTCTCAACACTGCTCCTGGTCAACATTCCCATTTCTGTGTGGTCAGAGTGTGCTCTGTATAACCCCTGCTCCTGGTCAACATTCCCTTCTCTGTGTGGCCAGGGTGTGCTCTGTATAAGCCCTGCAGCTCCTGTTAAAACTTTCCATCTCTGTGCCGCCAGAATGTGCTCTGCATAACCCCTGCTCCTGGTCGATATTCCCATCTCTGTGTGGCCAGGGTGTGCTCTGTATAACCCCTGCAGCTCATGGTCAACATTCCCATCTCTGTGTGGCCAGGATGTGCTCTGCATAACCCCTGCATCTCCTGGTCAACATTCCCATCTCTGTGTGGCCAGGGAGTGCTCTGTATAACCCAAGCAGCTCCTGGTCAACATTCCCATCTGTGTGTGGCCAGGGTGTGCTCTGTATAGCCCTGCTCCTGGTCAACATTCCCATACTGTGTGGCCAGGGTGTGCTCTGCATAACCCCTGCATCTCCTGGTCAACATTCCCATCTCTGTGTGGCCAGGGTGTGCTCTGTATTAATCCTGCTCCTGGTCAACATTCCCTTCTCTGTGTGGCCAGGATGTGCTCTGTATAACCCCTGCAGCGCCTGGTCAACGTTCCCATCTGTGTGTGGGCAGGGTGTGCTCTGTATAACCCCTGCATCTCCTGGTCAGCATTCACATCTCTGTGTGGCCAAGATGTGCTCTGTATAACCCCTGCAGCTCCTGGTCAACATTCCCATCTCTGTGTGGCCAGGATGTGCTCTGCATAACCTCTGCATCTCCTGGTGAACATTCCCATCTCTGTGTGGCCAGTGTGTGCTTTGTATAAACCCTGCTTCTGGTCAACATTCTCTTCTCTGTGTGGCCACGATGTGCTCTGTATAACCCCTGCAGCTCCTGGTCAACATTCCCATCTCTGTGTGGCCAAAATGTGCTCTGCATAACCCCTGCTCCTGGTCAACATTCCCATCTCTGTGTGGCCAGGGTGTGCTCTGTCTAACCCCAGCAGCTCCTGGTCAACATTCCCATCTGTGTGTGGCCAGGGTGTGCTCTGTATACCCCCTGCAGGTCCTGGTCAACATTCCCATCTCTGTGTGGCCAGGGTGTGCTCTGTATAACCCCTGCAGCTCCTGGTCAACATTCCCATCTCTGTGTGGCCAGGGTGTGCTCTGTATAAACACTTCTCCTGGTCAACATTCCCTTCTCTGTGTGGCCAGGGTGTGCTCTGTATAACCCCTGCAGCTCCTGGTCAACATTCCCATCTCTGTGTGTCCAGGGTGTGCTCTGTATACCCCCAGCAGCTCCTGGTCAACATTCCCATCTCTGTGTGTCCAGGGTGTGCTCAGTATAACCCCAGCAGCTCCTGGTCAACATTCCCATCTCTGTGTGGCCAGGGTATGCTCTGTATAACCCCTGCAGCTCCTCGTCAACATTCCCAATTCTGTGTGGCCAGGGTGTGCTCTTTTTAACCCTTGCAGCTACTGGTCAACATTCCCATCTGTGTGGTCAGGGTGTGCTCTGTATACCCCTGCTCCTGGTCAACATTCCCATCTCTGTGTGGCCAGGGTGTGCTCTGTCTAACCCCAGCAGCTCCTGGTCAACATTCCCATCTCTGTGTGTCCAGGGTGTGCTCTGTCTAACCCCAGCAGCTCCTGGTCAACATTCCCATCTGTGTGTGGACAGGGTGTGCTCTGTATAACCCCTGCATCTCCTGGTCAACATTCCCATCTCTTAGTGGCCAGGGTGTGCTCTGGATAACCCCTGCAGCTCCTGGTCACCAATCCCTTCTCTGTGTGGCCAGGGTGTGCTCTGTATAACCCCTGCAGCTCCTGGTCAACATTCCCAATTCTGTGTGGCCAGGGTGTGCTCTGTATAACCCCTGCAGCTACTGGTCAACATTCCTATCTGTGTGGCCAGGGTGTGCTCTGTATACACCTGCTCCTGGTCAACATTCCCATCTCTGTGTGGCCAGGGTGTGCACTGTCTAACCCCAGCAACTCCTGGTCAACATTCCCATGTGTGTGTGGCCAGGGTGTGCTCTGTATAACCCCTGCATCTCCTGGTCAACATTCCCATCTCTGTGTGGCCACGATGTGCTCTGTATAACCCATGCAACTCCTGGTCAACATTCGCATCTCTGTGTGGCCAGGATGTGCTCTGTCTAACCCCAGCAGCTCATGTCCAACATTCCCATCTCTGTGTGGCCAGGATGTGTTCTGCATAACCCCTGCATCTCCTGGTCAACATTCCCATCTCTGTGTGGCCACGATGTGCTCTGTATAACCCCTGCAGCTCCTGGTCAACAATCCCATCTGTGTGTGGCCAGAGTGTGCTCTGTATAACCCCTGCTCCTGGTCAACATTCCCATCTCTGTGTGGCCAGGTTGTGCTCTGTATAACCCCTGCAGCTCATGGTCAACATTCCCATCTCTGTGCGGCCAGGATGTGCTCTGCATAACCCCTGCATCTCCTGGTCAACATTCCCATCCCTGTGTGGCCAGGGTGTGCTCAGTATAAACACTGCTCCTGGTCAACATTCCCATCTCTGTGTGGTCAGAGTGTGCTCTGTATAACCCTGCTCCTGGTCAACATTCCCATCTCTGTGTGGCTAGGGTGTGCTCTGTATAACCCCTGCAGCTCATGGTCAACATTCCCATCTCTGTGTGGCCAGGATGTGCACTGCATAACCCCTGCATCTCCTGGTGAACATTCCCATGTCTGTGTGGCTAGGGAGTGCTCTGCATAACCCAAGCAGGTCCTGGTCAACATTCCCATCTCTGTGTGGCCAGGGTGTGCTCTGTATACCCCTGCTCCTGGTCAACATTCCCATACTGTGTGGCCAGGATGTGCTCTGTCTAACCCCAGCAGCTCATGGTCAACATTTCCATCTGTGTGTGGCCAGGGTATGCTCTGTATAACCCCTGCAGCTCCTGGTCAACATTCGCATCTCTGTGTGGCCAGGATGTGCTCTGTCTAACCCCAGCAGCTCATGGTCAACATTCCCATCTCTGTGTGGCCAGGGTGTGCTCTGCATAACCCCTGCATCTCCTGGTCAACATTCCCATCTCTGTGTGGCCAGGGTGTGCTCTGTATTAACCCTGCTCCTGGTCAACATTCCCTTCTCTGTGTGGCCAGGGTGTGCTCTGTATAAATCCTGCAGCGCCTGGTCAACATTCCCATCTGTGTGTGGCCAGGGTGTGCTCTGTATAACCCCTGCATCTCCTGGTCAGCATTCACATCTCTGTGTGGCCACGATGTGCTCTGTATAACCCCTGCAGCTCCTGGTCAGCATTCACATCTCTGTGTGGCCACGATGTGCTCTGTATAACCCCTGCAGCTCCTGGTCAACATTCCCATCTCTGTGTGGCCAGGATGTGCTCTGTATAACCCCTACATCTCCCGGTGAACATTCCCATCTCTGTGTGGCCAGGTTGTGCTTTGTATAAACCCTGCTTCTGGTCAACATTCCCATCTCTGTGTGGCCAGGGTGTGCTCTGTGTAACCCCTGCATCTCCTGGTGAACATTCCCATCTCTGTGTGGCCAGGTTGTGCTTTGTATAAACCCTGATTCTGGTCAACATTCCCTTCTCTGTGTGGCCACGATGTGCTCTGTATAACCCCTGCAGCTCCTGGTCAACATTCCCATCTCTGTGTGGCCAGAATGTGCTCTGCATAACCCCTGCTCCTGGTCAACATTCCCATCTCTGTGTGGCCAGGGTGTGCTCTGTCTAACCCCAGCAGCTCCTGGTCAACATTCCCATCTGTGTGTGGCCAGGGTGTGCTCTGTCTAACCCCAGCAGCTCCTGGTCAACATTCCCATCTGTGTGTGGCCAGGGTGTGCTCTGTATACCCCCTGCAGGTCCTGGACAACATTCCCATCTCTGTGTGGCCAGGGTGTGCTCTGTATAACCCCTGCAGCACCTGGTCAACATTCCCATCTCTGTGTGGCCAGGGTGTGCTCCGTATAAACCCTTCTCCTGGTCAACATTCCCTTCTCTGTGTGGCCAGGGTGTGCTCTGTATAACCCCTGCAGCTCCTGGTCAACAATCCCATCTCTGTGTGTCCAGGGTGCGCTCTGTATCACCCCAGCAGCTCCTGGTCAACATTCCCATCTCTGTGTGTCCAGGGTGTGCTCAGTATAACCCCAGCAGCTCCTGGTCAACGTTCCCATCTCTGTGTGGCCAGGGTGTGCTCTGTATAACCCCTGCAGCTCCTCGTCAACATTCCCAATTCTGTGTGGCAAGGGTGTGCTCTTTATAACCCCTGCAGCTACTGGTCAACATTCCCATCTGTGTGGCGAGG
The DNA here is from genome assembly GCF_047496885.1 of Scyliorhinus torazame. NCBI lineage: Eukaryota > Metazoa > Chordata > Chondrichthyes > Carcharhiniformes > Scyliorhinidae > Scyliorhinus > Scyliorhinus torazame. The sequence continues at coordinate 2,922,555 of NW_027307760.1, read as the reverse complement.
GTGTGCTCTGTATACCCCTGCTCCTGGTCAACATTCCCATCTCTGTGTGGCCAGGGTGTGCTCTGTCTAACCCCAGCAGCTCCTAGTCAACATTCCCATCTGTGTGTGGCCAGGGTGTGCTCTGTATAACCCCTGCATCTCCTGGTCAACATTCCCATCTCTGAGTGGCCAGGGTGTGCTCTGTATAACCCCTGCAGCTCCTGGTCAACATTCCCATCTCTGTGTGGCCAGGATGTGCTCTGCATAACCCCTGCTCCTGGTCAACATTCCCATCTCTGTGTGGCCAGGTTGTGCTCTGTATAACCCCTGCAGCTCATGGTCAACATTCCCATCTGTGTGTGGCCAGGGTGTGCTCTGTTTATCCCCTGCATCTCCTGGTCAACATTCCCATCTCTGTGTGGCCACGATGTGCTCTGTATAACCCCTGCAGCTCCTGGTCAACATTCGCATCTCTGTGTGGCCAGGGTGTGCTCTGTCTAACCCCAGCAGCTCATGTCCAACATTTCCATCTCTGTGTGGCCAGGATGTGTTCTGCATAACCCCTGCATCTCCTGGTCAACATTCCCATCTCTGTGTGGCCACGATGTGCTCTGTATCACCCCTGCAGCTCCTGGTCAACAATCCCATCTGTGTGTGGCCAGAGTGTGCTCTGTATAAACCCTGCTCCTGGTCAACATTCCCTTCTCTGTGTGGCCAGGGTGTGCTCTGTATAACCACTGCAGCGCCATGTCAACATTCCCATCTGTGTGTGGCCAGGGTGTGCTTTGTATAACCCCTACAGCGCCTGGTCAACATTCCCATCTGTGTGTGGCCATGGTGTGCTCTGTATAACCCCTGCATCTCCTGGTCAGCATTCACATCTCTGTGTGGCCATGGTGTGCTCTGTCTAACCCCAGCAGCTCCTGGTCAACATTCCCATCTGTGTGTGGCCAGGGTGTGCTCTGTCTAACCCCAGCAGCTCCTGGTCAACATTCCCATCTGTGTGTGGCCAGGGTGTGCTCTGTATAACCCCTACAGCGCCTGGTCAACATTCCCATCTGTGTGTGGCCAGGGTGTGCTCTGTATAACCCCTGCATCTCCTGGTCAGCATTCACATCTCTGTGTGGCCATGGTGTGCTCTGTCTAACCCCAGCAGCTCCTGGTCAACATTCCCATCTGTGTGTGGCCATGGTGTGCTCTGTCTAACCCCAGCAGCTCCTGGTCAACATTCCCATCCCTGTGTGGCCAGGGTGTGCTCTGTCTCAACACTGCTCCTGGTCAACATTCCCATCTCTGTGTGGTCAGAGTGTGCTCTGTATAAACCCTGCTCCTGGTCAACATTCCCTTCTCTGTGTGGCCAGGGTGTGCTCTGTATAACCCCTGCAGCTACTGGTCAAACTTTCCATCTCTGTGTGGCCGTAATGTGCTCTGTATAACCCCTGCTCCTGGTCAACATTCCCATCTCTGTGTGGCTAGGCTGTGCTCTGTATAACCCCTGCAGCTCCGGGTCAACATTCCCATCTCTGTGTGGTCAGAGTGTGCTCTGTATAACCCCTGCTCCTGGTCAACATTCCCTTCTCTGTGTGGCCGTAATGTGCTCTGTATAACCCCTGCTCCTGGTCAACATTCCCATCTCTGTGTGGCTAGGCTGTGCTCTTTATAACCCCTGCAGCTCATGGTCAACATTCCCATCTCTGTGTGGCCGGGGTGTGCTCTGTATAACCCCTGCAGCTCCTGGTCAACATTCCCATCTCTGTGTGGCCAGGGTGTGCTCTGTATAAACCCTGCAGCTCCTGGTCAACATTCCCATCTCTGTGTGGCCAGGGTGTGCTCCGTATAACCCGTGCAGCTCCTGGTCAACATTCCCATCTCTGTGTGTGTCCAGGGTGTGCTCTGTATAACCCCTGCAGCTCCTGGTCAACATTCCCATCTCTGTGTGGCCAGGGTGTGCTCTGTATAAACCCTTCTCCTGGTCAACATTCCCTTCTCTGTGTGGCCAGGGTGTGCTCTGTATAACCCCTGCAGCTCCTGGTCAACATTCCCATCTCTGTGTGACCAGGGTGTGCTCTGTATAACCCCAGCAGCTCCTGGTCAACATTCCCATCTCTGTGTGTCCAGGCTGTGCTCCGTATAACCCCAGCAGCTCCTGGTCAACATTCCCATCTCTGTGTGGCCAGGGTGTGCTCTGTATAACCCCTGCAGCTCCTCGTCAACATTCCCAATTCTGTGAGGCCAGGGTGTGCTTTGTATAACCCATGAAGCTACTGGTCAACATTCCCATCTGTGTGGCGAGGGTGTGCTCTGTATACCCCTGCTCCTGGTCAACATTCCCATCTCTGTGTGGCCAGGATGTGCTCTGTATAACCCCTACATCTCCCGGTGAACATTCCCATCTCTGTGTGGCCAGGTTGTGCTTTGTATAAACCCTGCTTCTGGTCAACATTCCCATCTCTGTGTGGCCAGGGTGTGCTCTGTGTAACCCCTGCATCTCCTGGTGAACATTCCCATCTCTGTGTGGCCAGGTTGTGCTTTGTATAAACCCTGCTTCTGGTCAACATTCCCATCTCTGTGTGGCCAGGGTGTGCTCTGTATAACCCCTGCATCTCCTGGTCAACATTCCCATCTCTGAGTGGCCAGGGTGTGCTCTGTATAACCCCTGCAGCTCCTGGTCAACATTCCCATCTCTGTGTGGCCAGGATGTGCTCTGCATAACCCCTGCTCCTGGTCAACATTCCCATCTCTGTGTGGCCAGGTTGTGCTCTGTATAACCCCTGCAGCTCATGGTCAACATTCCCATCTGTGTGTGGCCAGGGTGTGCTCTGTTTATCCCCTGCATCTCCTGGTCAACATTCCCATCTCTGTGTGGCCACGATGTGCTCTGTATAACCCCTGCAGCTCCTGGTCAACATTCGCATCTCTGTGTGGCCAGGGTGTGCTCTGTCTAACCCCAGCAGCTCATGTCCAACATTTCCATCTCTGTGTGGCCAGGATGTGTTCTGCATAACCCCTGCATCTCCTGGTCAACATTCCCATCTCTGTGTGGCCACGATGTGCTCTGTATCACCCCTGCAGCTCCTGGTCAACAATCCCATCTGTGTGTGGCCAGAGTGTGCTCTGTATAAACCCTGCTCCTGGTCAACATTCCCTTCTCTGTGTGGCCAGGGTGTGCTCTGTATAACCACTGCAGCGCCATGTCAACATTCCCATCTGTGTGTGGCCAGGGTGTGCTCTGTATAACCCCTACAGCGCCTGGTCAACATTCCCATCTGTGTGTGGCCAGGGTGTGCTCTGTATAACCCCTGCATCTCCTGGTCAGCATTCACATCTCTGTGTGGCCATGGTGTGCTCTGTCTAACCCCAGCAGCTCCTGGTCAACATTCCCATCTGTGTGTGGCCAGGGTGTGCTCTGTCTGACCCCAGCAGCTCCTGGTCAACATTCCCATCTGTGTGTGGCCAGGGTGTGCTCTGTATAACCCCTACAGCGCCTGGTCAACATTCCCATCTGTGTGTGGCCAGGGTGTGCTCTGTATAACCCCTGCATCTCCTGGTCAGCATTCACATCTCTGTGTGGCCATGGTGTGCTCTGTCTAACCCCAGCAGCTCCTGGTCAACATTCCCATCTGTGTGTGGCCATGGTGTGCTCTGTCTAACCCCAGCAGCTCCTGGTCAACATTCCCATCCCTGTGTGGCCAGGGTGTGCTCTGTCTCAACACTGCTCCTGGTCAACATTCCCATCTCTGTGTGGTCAGAGTGTGCTCTGTATAACCCCTGCTCCTGGTCAACATTCCCTTCTCTGTGTGGCCAGGGTGTGCTCTGTATAACCCCTGCAGCTCCTGGTCAACATTCCCATCTCTGTGTGGCCAGAATGTGCTCTGCATAACCCCTGCTCCTGGTCAACATTCCCATCTCTGTGTGGCCAGGGTGTGCTCTGTCTAACCCCAGCAGCTCCTGGTCAACATTCCCATCTGTGTGTGGCCAGGGTGTGCTCTGTATAACCCCCTGCAGGTCCTGGACAACATTCCCATCTCTGTGTGGCCAGGGTGTGCTCTGTATAACCCCTGCAGCACCTGGTCAACATTCCCATCTCTGTGTGGCCAGGGTGTGCTCCGTATAAACCCTTCTCCTGGTCAACATTCCCTTCTCTGTGTGGCCAGGGTGTGCTCTGTATAACCCCTGCAGCTCCTGGTCAACAATCCCATCTCTGTGTGTCCAGGGTGCGCTCTGTATCACCCCAGCAGCTCCTGGTCAACATTCCCATCTCTGTGTGTCCAGGGTGTGCTCAGTATAACCCCAGCAGCTCCTGGTCAACGTTCCCATCTCTGTGTGGCCAGGGTGTGCTCTGTATAACCCCTGCAGCTCCTCGTCAACATTCCCAATTCTGTGTGGCAAGGGTGTGCTCTTTATAACCCCTGCAGCTACTGGTCAACATTCCCATCTGTGTGGCGAGGGTGTGCTCTGTATACCCCTGCTCCTGGTCAACATTCCCATCTCTGTGTGGCCAGGGTGTGCTCTGTCTAACCCCAGCAGCTCCTAGTCAACATTCCCATCTGTGTGTGGCCAGGGTGTGCTCTGTATAACCCCTGCATCTCCTGGTCAACATTCCCATCTCTGAGTGGCCAGGGTGTGCTCTGTATAACCCCTGCAGCTCCTGGTCAACATTCCCATCTCTGTGTGGCCAGGATGTGCTCTGCATAACCCCTGCTCCTGGTCAACATTCCCATCTCTGTGTGGCCAGGTTGTGCTCTGTATAACCCCTGCAGCTCATGGTCAACATTCCCATCTGTGTGTGGCCAGGGTGTGCTCTGTTTATCCCCTGCATCTCCTGGTCAACATTCCCATCTCTGTGTGGCCACGATGTGCTCTGTATAACCCCTGCAGCTCCTGGTCAACATTCGCATCTCTGTGTGGCCAGGGTGTGCTCTGTCTAACCCCAGCAGCTCATGTCCAACATTTCCATCTCTGTGTGGCCAGGATGTGTTCTGCATAACCCCTGCATCTCCTGGTCAACATTCCCATCTCTGTGTGGCCACGATGTGCTCTGTATCACCCCTGCAGCTCCTGGTCAACAATCCCATCTGTGTGTGGCCAGAGTGTGCTCTGTATAAACCCTGCTCCTGGTCAACATTCCCTTCTCTGTGTGGCCAGGGTGTGCTCTGTATAACCACTGCAGCGCCATGTCAACATTCCCATCTGTGTGTGGCCAGGGTGTGCTCTGTATAAACCCTGCATCTCCTGGTCAGCATTCACATCTCTGTGTGGCCATGGTGTGCTCTGTCTAACCCCAGCAGCTCCTGGTCAACATTCCCATCTGTGTGTGGCCAGGGTGTGCTCTGTCTAACCCCAGCAGCTCCTGGTCAACATTCCCATCTGTGTGTGGCCAGGGTCTGCTCTGTATAACCCCTACAGCGCCTGGTCAACATTCCCATATGTGTGTGGCCAGGGTGTGCTCTGTATAACCCCTGCATCTCCTGGTCAGCATTCACATCTCTGTGTGGCCATGGTGTGCTCTGTCTAACCCCAGCAGCTCCTGGTCAACATTCCCATCTGTGTGTGGCCATGGTGTGCTCTGTCTAACCCCAGCAGCTCCTGGTCAACATTCCCATCCCTGTGTGGCCAGGGTGTGCTCTGTCTCAACACTGCTCCTGGTCAACATTCCCATCTCTGTGTGGTCAGAGTGTGCTCTGTATAACCCCTGCTCCTGGTCAACATTCCCTTCTCTGTGTGGCCAGGGTGTGCTCTGTATAACCCCTGCAGCTACTGGTCAAACTTTCCATCTCTGTGTGGCCGTAATGTGCTCTGTATAACCCCTGCTCCTGGTCAACATTCCCATCTCTGTGTGGCTAGGCTGTGCTCTGTATAACCCCTGCAGCTCCGGGTCAACATTCCCATCTCTGTGTGGTCAGAGTGTGCTCTGTATAACCCCTGATGCTGGTCAACATTCCCTTCTCTGTGTGGCCGTAATGTGCTCTGTATAACCCCTGCTCCTGGTCAACATTCCCATCTCTGTGTGGCTAGGCTGTGCTCTTTATAACCCCTGCAGCTCATGGTCAACATTCCCATCTCTGTGTGGCCGGGGTGTGCTCTGTATAACCCCTGCAGCTCCTGGTCAACATTCCCATCTCTGTGTGGCCAGGGTGTGCTCTGTATAAACCCTGCAGCTCCTGGTCAACATTCCCATCTCTGTGTGGCCAGGGTGTGCTCCGTATAACCCGTGCAGCTCCTGGTCAACATTCCCATCTCTGTGTGTGTCCAGGGTGTGCTCTGTATAACCCCTGCAGCTCCTGGTCAACATTCCCATCTCTGTGTGGCCAGGGTGTGCTCTGTATAAACCCTTCTCCTGGTCAACATTCCCTTCTCTGTGTGGCCAGGGTGTGCTCTGTATAACCCCTGCAGCTCCTGGTCAACATTCCCATCTCTGTGTGACCAGGGTGTGCTCTGTATAACCCCAGCAGCTCCTGGTCAACATTCCCATCTCTGTGTGTCCAGGGTGTGCTCCGTATAACCCCAGCAGCTCCTGGTCAACATTCCCATCTCTGTGTGGCCAGGGTGTGCTCTGTATAACCCCTGCAGCTCCTCGTCAACATTCCCAATTCTGTGAGGCCAGGGTGTGCTTTGTATAACCCATGAAGCTACTGGTCAACATTCCCATCTGTGTGGCGAGGGTGTGCTCTGTATACCCCTGCTCCTGGTCAACATTCACATCTCTTTGTGGCCAGGGTGTGCTCTGTCTAACCCCAGCAGCTCCTGGTCAACATTCCCATCTGTGTGTGGCCAGGATGTGCTCTGCATAACCCCTGCAGCTCCTGGTCAACATTCCCATCCCTGTGTGGCCAGGGTGTGCTCTGTCTCAACACTGCTCCTGGTCAACATTCCCATCTCTGTGTGGTCAGAGTGTCCTCTGTATAACCACTGCTCCTGGTCAACATTCCCATCTCTGTGTGTCCAGGGTGTGCTCCGTATAACCCCAGCAGCTCCTGGTCAACATTCCCATCTCTGTGTGGCCAGGGTGTGCTCTGTATAACCCCTGCAGCTCCTCGTCAACATTCCCAATTCCGTGTGGCCAGGGTGTGCTTTGTATAACCCCTGAAGCTCATGGTCAACATTCCCATCTCTGTGTGGCCAGGGTGTGCTCTGTATAAACCCTTCTCCTGGTCAACATTCCCTTCTCTGTGTGGCCAGGGTGTGCTCTGTATAACCCCTGCAGCTCCTGGTCAAACTATTCATCTCTGTGTGGCCGTAATGTGCTCTGCATAACCCCTGCTCCTGGTCAACATTCCCATCTCTGTGTGGCTAGGGTGTGCTCTGTATAACCCCTGCACCGCATGGTCAACATTCCCATCTCTGTGTGGCCAGGATGTGCTCTGCATAACCCCTGCATCTCCTGGTGAACATTCCCATGTCTGTGTGGCTTGGGTGTGCTCTGCATAACCCAAGCAGCTCCTGGTCAACATTCCCATCTCTGTGTGGCCAGGGTGTGCTCTGTATACCCCTGCTCCTGGTCAACATTCCCATACTGTGTGGCCAGGATGTGCTCTGTCTAACCCCAGCAGCTCCTGGTCAACATTTCCATCTGTGTGTGGCCAGGGTATGCTCTGTATAACCCCTGAAGCTCCTGGTCAACATTCGCATCTCTGTGTGGCCAGGATGTGCTCTGTCTAACCCCAGCAGCTCATGGTCAACATTCCCATCTCTGTGTGGCCAGGGTGTGCTCTGCATAACCCCTGCATCTCCTGGTCAACATTCCCATCTCTGTGTGGCCAGGGTGTGCTCTGTATTAACACTGCTCCTGGTCAACATTCCCTTCTCTGTGTGGCCAGGGTGTGCTCTGTATAACCCCTGCAACGCCTGGTCAACATTCCCATCACTGTGTGGCCAGGGTGTGCTCTGTATAACCCCTGCATCTCCTGGTCAGCATTCACATCTCTGTGTGGCCACGATGTGCTCTGTATAACCCCTGCAGCTCATGGTCAACATTCCCATCTCTGTGTGGCCAGGATGTGCTCTGGATAACCCCTGCATCTCCTGGTCAACATTCCCATCTCTGTGTGGCCAGGTTGTGCTTTGTATAAACCCTGCTTCTGGTCAACATTCCCATCTCTGTGTGGCCAGGGTGTGCTCTGTGTAACCCCTGCATCTCCTGGTGAACATTCCCATCTCTGTGTGGCCAGGTTATGCTTTGTATAAACCCTGCTTCTGGTCAACATTCCCTTCTCTGTGTGGCCACGATGTGCTCTGTATAACCCCTGCAGCTCCTGGTCAACATTCCCATCTCTGTGTGGCCAGGATGTGCTCTGCATAACCCCTGCTCCTGGTCAACATTCCCATCTCTGTGTGGCCAGTTTGTGCTCTGTATAACCCCTGCAGCTCATGGTCAACATTCCCATCTGTGTGTGGCCAGGGTGTGCTCTGTATAACCCCTGCATCTCCTGGTCAACATTCCCATCTCTGTGTGGCCACGATGTGCTCTGTATAACCCCTGCAGCTCCTGGTCAACATTCGCATCTCTGTGTGGCCAGGATGTGCTCTGTCTAACCCCAGCAGCTCATGTCCAACATTCCCATCTCTGTGTGGCCAGGATGTGTTCTGCATAACCCCTGCATCTCCTGGTCAACATTCCCATCTCTGTGTGGCCACGATGGGCTCTGTATAACCCCTGCAGCTCCTGGTCAACAATCCCATCTGTGTGTGGCCAGAGTGTGCTCTGTATAAACCCTGCTCCTGGTCAACATTCCCTTCTCTGTGTGGCCAGGGTGTGCTCTCTATAACCCCTGCAGCGCCTGGTCAACATTCCCATTTGTGTGTGGCCAGGGTGTGCTCTGTATAACCACTGCATCTCCTGTTCAGCATTCACATCTCTGTGTGGCCATGGTGTGCTCTGTCTAACCCCAGCAGCTCCTGGTCAACATTCCCATCTGTGTGTGGCCAGCGTGTGCTCTGTCTAACCCCAGCAGCTCCTGGTCAACATTCCCATCTGTGTGTGGCCAGGGTGTGCTCTGTATACCCCCTGCAGGTCCTGGTCAACATTCCCATCTCTGTGTGGCCAGGATGTGCTTTGTATAACCCCTGCAGCTCCTGGTCAACATTCCCATCTCTGTGTGGCCAGGGTGTGCTCTGTATAAACCCTTCTCCTGGTCAACATTCCCTTCTCTGTGTGGCCAGGGTGTGCTCTGTATAACCCCTGCAGCTCCTGGTCAACATTCCCATCTCTGTGTTGTGCTCAGTATAACCCCAGCAGCTCCTGGTCAACATTCCCATCTCTGTGTGGCCAGGGTGTGCTCTGTATAACCCCTGCAGCTCCTCGTCAACATTCCCAATTTTGTGTGGCCAGGGTGTGCTTTGTATAACCCCTGCAGCTCCTGGTCAAACATTCCATCTCTGTGTGGCCAGAATGTGCTCTGCATAACCCCTGCTCCTGGTCAACATTCCCATCTGTGTGTGGCCAGGGTGTGCTCTGTATATCCCCTGCAGCTCATGGTCAACATTCCCATCTCTGTGTGGTCAGGGTGTGCTCTGTATAACCCCTGCATCTCCTGGTGAACATTCCCATCTCTGTGTGGCTACGGTGTGCTCTGTATAACCCAAGCAGCTCTTGGTCAACATTCCCATCTCTGTGTGGACAGGGTGTGCTCTGCATAACCCCTGCATCTCCTGGTCAACATTCCCATCTCTGAGTGGCCAGGGTGTGCTCTGTATAACCCCTGCAGCTCCTGGTCAACATTCCCATCTCTGTGTGGCCAGGATGTGCTCTGCATAACCCCTGCTCCTGGTCAACATTCCCATCTCTGTGTGGCCAGTTTGTGCTCTGTATAACTCCTGCAGCTCATGGTCAACATTCCCATCTGTGTGTGGCCAGGGTGTGCTCTGTATAACCCCTGCATCTCCTGGTCAACATTCCCATCTCTGTGTGGCCACGATGTGCTCTGTATAACCCCTGCAGCTCCTGGTCAACATTCGCATCTCTGTGTGGCCAGGATGTGCTCTGTCTAACCCCAGCAGCTCATGTCCAACATTCCCATCTCTGTGTGGCCAGGATGTGTTCTGCATAACCCCTGCATCTCCTGGTCAACATTCCCATCTCTGTGTGGCCACGATGTGCTCTGTATAACCCCTGCAGCTCCTGGTAAACAATCCCATCTGTGTGTGGCCAGAGTGTGCTCTGTATAAACCCTGCTCCTGGTCAACATTCCCTTCTCTGTGTGGCCAGGGTGTGCTCTGTATAACCCCTGCATCTCCTGTTCAGCATTCACATCTCTGTGTGGCCATGGTGTGCTCTGTCTAACCCCAGCAGCTCCTGGTCAACATTCCCATCTGTGTGTGGCCAGCGTGTGCTCTGTCTAACCCCAGCAGCTCCTGTTCAACATTCCCATCTGTGTGTGGCCAGGGTGTGCTCTGTATACCCCCTGCTGTTCCTGGTCAACATTCCCATCACTGTGTGGCCAGGATGTGCTTTGTATAACCCCTGCAGCTCCTGGTCAACATTCCCATCTCTGTGTGGCCAGGGTGTGCTCTGTATAAACCCTTCTCCTGGTCAACATTCCCTTCTCTGTGTGGCCAGGGTGTGCTCTGTATAACCCCTGTAGCTCCTGGTCAACATTCCCATCTCTGTGTGACCAGGGTGTGCTCTGTATAACCCCAGCAGCTCCTGGTCAACATTCCCATCTCTGTGTGTCCAGGGTGTGCTCAGTATAACCCCAGCAGCTCCTGGTCAACATTCCCATCTCTGTGTGGCCAGGGTGTGCTCAGTATAACCCCTGCAGCTCCTCGTCAACATTCCCAATTTTGTGTGGCCAGGGTGTGCTTTGTATAACCCCTGCAGCTCCTGGTCAAACATTCCATCTCTGCGTGGCCAGAATGTGCTCTGCATAACCCCTGCTCCTGGTCAACATTCCCATCTGTGTGTGGCCAGGGTGTGCTCTGTATATCCCCTGCAGCTCATGGTCAACATTCCCATCTCTGTGTGGCCAGGGTGTGCTCTGTATAACCCCTGCATCTCCTGGTGAACATTCCCATCTCTGTGTGGCTACGGTGTGCTCTGTATAACCCAAGCAGCTCTTGGTCAACATTCCCATCTCTGTGTGGACAGGGTGTGCTCTGCATAACCCCTGCATCTCCTGGTTAACATTCCCATCTCTGTGTGGCCAGGGTGTGCTCTGTATTAACCCTGCTCCTGGTCAACATTCCCTTCTCTGTGTGGCCAGGGTGTGCTCTGTATAACCCCTGCAGCGCCTGGTCAACATTCCCATCTGTGTGTGGCCAGGGTGTGCTCTGTATAACCCCTGCATCTCCTGGTCAACATTCGCATCTCTGTGTGGCCACGATGTGCTCTGTATAACCCCTGCAGCTCCTGCACAACATTCCCATCTCTGTGTGGCCAGGATGTGCTCTGCATAACCCCTGCAGCTCATTGTCAACATTCCCATCTCTGTGTGGCCAGGGTGTGCTCTGTATAAACCCTGTTCCTGGTCAACATTCCCTTCTCTGTGTGGCCAGGGTGTGCTCTGTGTAAACCCTGTTCCTGGTCAACATTCCCTTCTCTGTGTGGCCAGGGTGTGCTCTGTATAACCCCTGCTCCTGGTCAACATTCCCACATCTGTGTGTGGCCCGAGTGTGCTCTCTATAACCCCTGCAGCTCTTGGTCAACATTCCCACCTCTGTGTGGTCAGGGTGTGCTCTGTATAACCCCTGCAACACCTGGTCAACATTCCCATCTGTGTGGCAAGGGTGTGCTCTGTATACCCCTGCTCCTGGTCAACATTCCCATCACTGTGTGGCCAGGGTGTGCTCAGTCTAACCCCAGCAGCTCCTGGTCAACATTCCCATCTGTGTGTGGCCAGGATGTGCTCTGTATAACCCCTGCAGCTCCTGGTCAACATTCCCATCTCTGTGTGGCCAGTGTGCTCTGTATAACCCCTGCAACTCATTGTCAACATTCCCAATTGTGTGGCCAGTGTGTGCTCTGTATACCCCTGCTCCTGGTCAACATTCCCATCACTGTGTGGTCAGGATGTGCTCTGTATAACCCCTGCATCTCCTGGTCAACATTCCCATCTCTGTGTGGCCACGATGTGCTCTCTATAACACCTGCAGCTCATGGTCTACATTCCCATCTCTGTCTGTCCAGGATGTGCTCTGCATAACCCCTGCCGCTCCTGATCAACACTCCCATCTCTGTGTGGCCAGGGTGTGCTCTGTATAACCCCTGCAGCTCCTGGTCAACATTCCCATCTCTCTGTGGCCAGGGTGTGCTCTGTATAACTCCTGCAGCTCCTGGTCAACATTCCCATTTGTGTGTGGTCAGGGTGTGCTCTGTATAACCCCTGCTGCTTGTCAACATTCCCATCTTTGTGTCGCCAGGGTGTGCTCTGTCTAACCCCAGCAGCTCCTGGTCAACATTCCCATCTGTGTGTGGCCAGGGTATGCTCTGTATAACCCCTGCAGCTCCTGGTCAACATTCGCATCTCTGTGTGGCCAGGATGTGCTCTGTCTAACCCCAGCAGCTCATGGTCAACATTCCTATCTCTGTGTGGCCAGGATGTGCTCTGCATAACCCCTGCATCTCCTGGTCAACATTCCCATCTCTGTGTGGCCAGGTTGTGCTCTGTATAAACACTGCTCCTGGTCAACATTCCCTTCTCTGTGTGGCCAGGGTGTGCTCTGTATAACCCCTGCAGCTCATTGTCAACATTCCCATCTCTGTGTGGCCAGGATGTGCTCTGCATAACCCCTGCATCTCCTGGTCAACATTCCCATCTCTGTGTGGCCAGGGTGTGCTCTGTATAACCCATGCTGCTCCTGGTCAACATTCCCATCTCTGTGTGGCCAGGATGTGCTCTGCATATCCCCGACATCTCCTGGTCAACATTCCCATCTCTGTGTGGCCAGGGTGTGCTCTGTATAACCCCTGCTCCTGGTCAACATTCCCTTCGCTGTGTGGCCAGGGTGTGCTCTGTATAACCCCTGTAGCTCCTGGTCAACATTCCCACCTCTGTGTGGTCAGGCTGTGCTCTGTATAATCCCTGCAACTCCTGGTCAACTTTCCCATCTGTGTGGCAAGGGTGTGCTCTGTATACCCCTGCTCCTGGTTAACATTCCCATCACTGTGTGGCCAGGGTGTGCTCTGTCTAACCCCAGCAGCTCCTGGTCAACATTCCCATCTGTGTGTGGCCAGGATGTGCTCTGTATAACCCCTGCAGCTCCTGGTCAACATTCCCATCTCTGTGTGGCCAGTGTGTGCTCTGGATAACCCCTGCAACTCCTTGTCAACATTCCCAATTGTGTGGCCAGTGTGTGCTCTGTATGCCCCTGATCCTGGTCAACATACCCATCACTGTGTGGTCAGGATGTGCTCTGTAAAACCCCTGCATCTCCTGGTCAACATTCCCATCTCTGTGTGGCCACGATGTGCTCTGTATAACCCCTGCAGCTCTTGGTCAACATTCCCATCTCTGTCTGGCCAGGATGTGCTCTGCATAACCCCTGCAGCTCCTGATCAACACTCCCATCTCTGTGTGGCCAGGGTGTGCTCTGTATAACCCCTGCAGCTCCTCGTCAACATTCCCATCTCTGTGTGGCCAGGATGTGCTCTGCATAACCCCTGCTCCTGGTCAACATTCCCATCTCTGTGTGGCCAGGTTGTGCTCTGTATAACCCATGCTGCTCCTGGTCAACATTCCCATCTCTGTGTGGCCAGGATGTGCTCTGCATAACCCCTACATCGCCTGGTCAACATTCCCATCTCTGTGTGGCCAGGGTGTGCTCTGTAGAAACCCTGTTCCTGGTCAACATTCCCTTCTCTGTGTGGCCAGGGTGTGCTCTGTATAACCCCTGCAGCTCCTGGTCAACATTCCCATCTGTGTGTGTGAGAGAGTGCTCTGTATAACCCCTGCAAATCCTGTTCAACACTCCCATCTCTGTATGGCCAGGGTGTGCTCTGTATAACTCCTGCAGCTCCTGGTCAACATTCCCATCTCTGTGTAGCCAGGGTGTGCTCTTTATAACCCCAGCAGCCCCTGGTTAACATTCCCATCTCTGTGTGGCCAGGGTGTGCTCTGTATATCCCCAGGTCCTGGTCAACATTCCCTTCTCTGTGTGGGCAGGGTCTGCTCTGTATAACACCTGCAGCTCCTGGTCAACATTCCCTTCTCTGTGTGGCCAGGATGTGCTCTGTATAACCCCTGCTCCTGGTCAACATTCCCATCTCTGTGTGGCCAGGCTGTGCTCTGTATAACCTGTGCAGCTCCTGGTCAACATTCCCATCTCTGTGTGGCCAGGATGTGCTCTGTATAACCCCTGCTCCTGGTCAACATTCCCATCTCTGTGTGGCCAGGGTGTGCTCTGTATAACCCCTGTTCCTGGTCAACATTCCCACCGCTGTGTGGTCAGGGTGTTCTCTGTATAACCCCTGCAACTCCTGGGCAACATTCCCATCTGTGTGGCCAGGGTGTGCTCTGTTAACCCCTGCTCCTGGTCAACATTCCCATCTCTGTGTGATCAGGGTGTGCTCTGTCTAACCCCAGCAGCTCCTGGTCAACATTCCCATCTGTGTGTGGCCAGGGTGTGCTCTGTATAACCCCTGCAGCTCCTGGTCAACATTCCCATCTCTGTGTGGCCACTGTGGGATCTGTATAACCCCTGCAACTCCTGGTCAACATTCCCATCTGTGTGGTCAGGATGTGCTCTGTATAACCCTTGCAACTCCTGGTCAACATTCCCATCTGTGTGGCCAGGGTCGCTCTGTATACTCCTGCTCCTGGTCAACATTCCCATCACTGTGTGGCCAGGGTGTGCTCTGTCTCACCCCAGCAGCTCCTGGTCAACATTCCCATCTGTGTGTGGCCAGGGTGTGCTCGGTATACCCCTGCTCCTGGTCAATATTCCCATCACTGTGTGGTCAGGATGTGCTCTGTATAACCCCTGCAACTCCTGGTCTACATTCCCATCACTGTGTGGTCAGGATGTTCTCTGTATAACCCCTGCATCTCCTGGTCAACATTCCCATCACTGTGTGGCCAGGGTGTGCTCTGTAAAAACCCTGCTCCTGGTCAACATTCCCATCTCTGTGTGGCCAGGGTGTGCTCTGTATAACACCTGCTCCTGGTCAACATTTCCACCTCTGTGTTTGGCCAGGGTATGCTCTGTATAACCCCTGCAGCTCCTGGTCAACATTCCCACCTCTGTGTGGTCAGGGTGTGCTCTGTCTAACACCTGCAGCTCCTGGTCAACATTCCCATCTCCGTGTGGCCAGGATGTGCTCTGCATAATCCCTGCTCCTGGTCAACATTCTCACCTCTGTGTGATCAGGGTGTTCTCTGTATAACCCCTGCATCTCCTGGTCAACATTCCCATCTGTGTGGCCAGGGTGTGGTCTGTTAACCCCTGCTCCTGGTCAACATTCCCATCTCTATGTGGCCAGGGTGTGCTCTGTCTAACCCAGCAGCTCCTGGTCAACATTCCCATCTGTGTGTGGCCAGGGTGTGCTCTGTATAACCCCTGCATCTCCTGGTCAACATTCCCATCTGTGTGTGATCAGGGTGTGCTCTGTCTAACCCCAGCAGCTCCTGGTCAACATTCCCATTTGTGTGTGGCCAGGATGTGCTCTGTATAACCCCTGCAGCTCCTGGTCAACATTCCCATCTCTGTGTGGCCAGGGTGTGCTCTGTATAAACCCTGCTCCTGGTCAACATTCCCATCTCTGTGTGGCCAGGGTGTGCTCTGTATAACCCCTGCTCCTGGTCAACATTCCCTTCTCTGTGTGGCCAGGGTGTGCTCCGTATAACCCCTGCAGCTCCTGGTCAACATTCCCATCTCTGTGTGGTCAGGGTGTGCTCTGTATAACCCCTGCAGCTCCTGGTCGACATTCCCATCTCTGTGTGGCCAGGGTGTGCTCTGTATCACCCCTGCAGCTCCTGGTCAACATTCCCATCTCTGTGTGTGAGAGAGTGCTCTGTATAACCCCTGCAAATCCTGTTCAACACTCCCATCTCTGTATGGCCAGCGTGTGCTCTGTATATCTCCTGCAGCTCCTGGTCAACATTCCCATCTCTGTGTGGCCAGGGTGTGCTCTGTATACCCCTGCAGCTCATGGTCAACATTCCCATCTCTGTATAGCCAGAGTGTACTCTGTATAACCCCGGCAGGTCCTGGTCAACATTCCCATCTCTGTGTGTGAGAGAGTGCTCTGTATAACCCCTGCAAATCCTGTTTAACACTCCCATCTCTGTATGGCCAGGGTGTGCTCTGTATACCCCTGCAGCTCCTGGTCAACATTCCCATCTCTGTGTGGCCATGGTGTGCTCTATATAACCCCAGATCCTGGTCAACATTCCCTTCTCTGTGTGGCCAGGGTGTGCTCTGTATAACCACTGCAACGTCTGGTCAACATTTCCATCTCTGTGTGTGGCCAGAATGTGCTCTGTATAACCCCTGCAGCTCCTGGTCAACATTCCCATCTCTCTGTGGCCAGGGTGTGCTCTGTATAACCCCTGCAGCTCCTGGTCAACATTCCCATCTCTGTGTGGTCAGGGTGTGCTCTGTATAACCCCTGCAGCTCCTGGTCGACATTCCCATCTCTGTGTGGCCATGGTGTGCTCTGTATAACCCCTGCAGCTCCTGGTCAACATTCCCATCTCTGTGTGGCCAGGATGTGCTCTGTATAACCGCTGCAGCTCCTTTTCAACATTCCCCACTCTGTGTGGCCAAGGTGTGCGCTGTATAACCCCACCAGCTACTGGTCAACATTCCCATCTCTCTGTGGCCAGGGTGTGCTCTGTATAACCCCTGCAGCTCCTGGTCAACATTCCCATCTCTCTGTGGCCAGGGTG
Organism: Scyliorhinus torazame; assembly: GCF_047496885.1. NCBI lineage: Eukaryota > Metazoa > Chordata > Chondrichthyes > Carcharhiniformes > Scyliorhinidae > Scyliorhinus > Scyliorhinus torazame. The sequence continues at coordinate 2,905,756 of NW_027307760.1, read as the reverse complement.
TGCTCTGTATAACCCCTGCAGCTCCTGGTCAACATTCCCATCTCTGTGTGGCCAGGGTGTGCTCTGTATAACCGCTGCAACGTCTAGTCAACATTTCCATCTCTGTATGGCCAAGGTGTGCTCTGTATAACCCATGCTACTGTTTAACATTCCCATCTCTGTGTGCCCAGGGTGTGCTCTTTATAACCCCAGCAACTCCTGGTCAACATTCCCATCTCTGTGTGCCCAGGGTGTGCTCTTTATAACCCCAGCAACTCCTGGTCAACATTCCCATCTCTGTGTGCCCAGGGTGTGCTCTGTATAACCCCAGATCCTGTTCAACATTCCCTTCTCTGTGTGGGCAGGGTGTGCTCTGTATAACCCCTGCTCCTTGTCATTATTCCCATCTCTGTGTGTCCAGGGTATGCTCTGTGTAACCCCTGCAGCTCCTGGTCAACATTCCCCTCTCTGTGTGGCCAGGGTGTGCTCTGTATAACCACTGCAACGTCTGGTCAACATTTCCATCTCTGTGTGGCCAGGGTGTGCTCTGTATAACTCCTGCAGCTCCTGGTCAACATTTCCATCTCTGTGTGGCCAGGATGTGCTCTGTATAACTCCTACAGCGCCTGGTCAACATTTCCATCTCTGTATGGCCAGGGTGTGCTCTGTATAAACCCTGCAGCTCCTGGTGAACATTCCCATCTCTGTGTGGCCAGGATGTGCTCTGTATAACACCTGCAGCTCCTGGTCAACATTCCCCTCTCTGTGTGGCCAGGGTGTGCTCTGTATAAACCCTGCAGCTCCTGGTTAACATTCCCATCTCTGTGTGTGTCCAGGGTGTGCTCTGTATAACCACTGCAGCTCCTGGTCAACATTCCCATCTCTGTGTGGCCAGGGTGTGCTCCGTATAACCCCTGCAGCTCCTGGTCAACATTCCCAACTCTGTGTGGCCAGGGTGTGCTCTGTATGACCCCTGCAGCTCCTGGTGAACATTCCCATCTCTGTGTGGCCAGGATGTGCTCTGTATAACACCTGCAGCTCCTGGTCAACATTCCCTTCTTTGTGTGGCCAGTGTGTGCTCTGTATAACCCCTGCAGCTCCTGGCCAACATTCCCAGCTCTGTGTGGCCAGCGTGTGCTCTGTATAACCCCTGCAGCTCCTGGTCAACATGCCCATATCTGTGTGGCCAGGGTGTGCTCTGTATAACCCCAGCAGCTCCTGGTCAACATTCCCATCTCTCTGTGGCCAGGGTGTGCTCTGTATAACCCCTGCAGCTCCTGGTCAACATTCCCATCTCTCTGTGGCCAGAGTGTGCTCTGTATATCCCCTGCAGCTCCTGGTCAACATTCCCATCTCTCTGTGGCCAGGGTGTGCTCTGTATCACCCCTGCAGCTCCTTTTCAACATTCCCAACTCTGTGTGGCCAGGGTGTGCTCTGTATAACCCCTGCAGCTCCTGGTCAACATTCCCATCTCTCTGTGGCCAGGGTGTGCTCTGTATCACCCCTGCAGCTCCTTTTCAACATTTCCATCTCTGTATGGCCAAGGTGTGCTCTGTATAACCCCTGCTCCTGGTCAACATTTCCATCTCTGTGTGTGGTCAGGGTGTGCTCTGTATAACCCCTGCACCTCCTGGTCTACATTCCCATCTGTGTGTGGCCAGGGTGTGCTCTGTATAATCCCTGCAGCTCATGGTCGACATTCCCATCTCTGTGTGGCCAGGGTGTGCTCTGTATAACCCCTGCAGCTCTTTGTCTACATTCCCTTCTTTGTGTTGCCAGTGTGTGCTCTGTATAACCCCTGCAGCTCCTGGCCAACATTCCCATCTCTGCGTGGCCAGGGTGTGCTCTGTATAACCCATGCTACTGTTAAACATTCCCATCTCTGTGTGCCCAGGGTGTGCTCTTTATAACCCCAGCAACTCCTGGTCAACATTCCCATCTCTGTGTGGGCAGGGTGTGCTCTGTATAACCCCTGCTCCTTGTCATTATTCCCATCTCTGTGTGTCCAGGGTGTGCTCTGTGTAACCCCTGCAGCTCCTGGTCAACATTCCCCTCTCTGTGTGGCCAGGGTGTGCTCTGTATAAACCCTGCTCCTGGTCAACATTCCCATCTCTGTGTGGCCAGGATGTGCTCTGTATAACTCCTGCAGCGCCTGGTCAACATTTCCATCTCTGTATGGCCAGGGTGTGCTCTGTTTAATCCCTGCAGCTCCTGGTGAACATTCCCATCTCTGTGTGGCCAGGATGTGCTCTGTATAACCCCTGCAGCTCCTGGTCAACATTCCCATCTCTGTGTGGCCAGGGTGTGCTCTGTATAACCCCTGCAGCTCCTGGTCAACATTCCCAACTCTGTGTGGCCAGGGTGTGCTCTGTATAACCCCTGCAGCTCCTGGTGAACATTCCCATCTCTGTGTGGCCAGGATGTGCTCTGTATAACACCTGCAGCTCCTGGTCAACATTCCCTTCTTTGTGTGGCCAGTGTGTGCTCTGTATAACCCCTGCAGCTCCTGGCCAACATTCCCAGCTCTGTGTGGCCAGGGTGTGCTCTGTATAACCTCTGCAGCTCCTGGTCAACATGCCCATATCTGTGTGGCCAGGGTGTGCTCTGTATAACCCCTGCAACTACTGGTCAACATTCCCATCTGTGTGGCCAGGGTGTGCTCTGTATACCCCTGCTCCTGGTCAACATTCCCATCTCTGTGTGGCCAGGGTGTGCTCTGTCTAACCCCAGCAGCTCCTGGTCAACATTCCCATCTGTGTGTGGCCAGGGTGTGTTCTGTATAACCCCTGCATCTCCTGGTCAACATTCCCATCTCGGTGTGGCCAGGGTGTGCTCTGTATAACCCCTGCAGCTCCTGGTCAACATTCCCTTCTTTGTGTGGCCAGGGTGTGCTCTGCATAACCCCTGCATCTCCTGGTCAACATTCCCATCACTGTGTATCCAGGGTGTGCTCTGTAAAAACCCTGCTCCTGGTCAACATTCCCATCTCTGTGTGGCCAGGGTGTGCTCTGTATAACCCCTGCAGCTCCTGGTCAACATTCCCATCTCTGTGTGACCAGGGTGTGCACTGTATAACCACTGAAGCTCCTGGTTAACATTCCCATCTCTGTGTGTGGCCAGTATGTGCTCTGTATAATTCCTGCAGCTCCTGGTCAACATTCCCATCTCTGTTGGCCAGGGTTTGCTCTGTATAACCCCTGCAGCTCCTGTTCAACATTCCCATCTCTGTGTGGCCAGGGTGTGTACTGTATAACCCCAGCAGTCCTGGTCAACATTCCATCTCTGTGTGTGGCCAGGGTGTGCTCTGCATAACTCCTGCAGCTCCTGGTCAACATTCCCATCTCTGTGTGGGCAGGGTGTGCTCTGTATAACCCCAGCAGCTACTGGTCAACATTCCATCTCTGTGTGTGGCCAGGGTGTGCTCTGTATAACTCCTGCAGCTCCTGGTCAACATTCCCATCTCTGTGTGGCCAGGGTGTGCTCTGTATAACCCCTGCAGCTCCTGGTTAACATTCCAATCTCTGTGTGGCCAGGATGTGCTCTGTATACTCCTGCAGCTCCTGGTAAACATTCCCATCTCTGTGTGGCCAGGGTGTGCTCTGTATAACTCCTGCAGCTCCTGGTCAACATTCCCATTTCTGTGTGTGGCCAGGGGGTGCACTGTATAATCCCAGAAGCTCTTGGTCAACATTCCCATCTCTGTGTGGTCAGGGTGTGCTCTGTATAACTCCTGCAGCTCCTGGTTCAACATTCCCATCTCTGTGTGGCCAGGGTGTGCACTGTATAACCCCTGCAGCTCCTGGTGAACATTCCCATCTCTGTGTGGCCAGGATGTGCTCTGTATAACACCTGCAGCTCCTGGTCAACATTCCCTTCTTTGTATGGCCAGTGTGTGCTCTGTATAACCCCTGCAGCTCCTGGCCAACATTCCCAGCTCTGTGTGGCCAGGGTGTGCTCTGTATAACCTCTGCAGCTCTTGGTCAACATGCCCATATCTGTGTGGCCAGGGTGTGCTCTGTATAACCCCTGCAACTACTGGTCAACATTCCCATCTGTGTGGCCAGGGTGTGCTCTGTATACCCCTGCTCCTGGTCAACATTCCCATCTCTGTGTGGCCAGGGTGTGCTCTGTCTAACCCCAGCAGCTCCTGGTCAACATTCCCATCTGTGTGTGGCCAGGGTGTGTTCTGTATAACCCCTGCATCTCCTGGTCAACATTCCCATCTCGGTGTGGCCAGGGTGTGCTCTGTATAACCCCTGCAGCTCCTGGTCAACATTCCCTTCTTTGTGTGGCCAGGGTGTGCTCTGCATAACCCCTGCATCTCCTGGTCAACATTCCCATCACTGTGTATCCAGGGTGTGCTCTGTAAAAACCCTGCTCCTGGTCAACATTCCCATCTCTGTGTGGCCAGGGTGTGCTCTGTATAACCCCTGCAGCTCCTGGTCAACATTCCCATCTCTGTGTGACCAGGGTGTGCTCTGTATAACCCCAGCAGCTCCTGGTCAACATTCCCATCTCTGTGTGGCCAGGGTGTGCACTGTATAACCACTGAAGCTCCTGGTTAACATTCCCATCTCTGTGTGTCCAGTATGTGCTCTGTATAATTCCTGCAGCTCCTGGTCAACATTCCCATCTCTGTTGGCCAGGGTTTGCTCTGTATAACCCCTGCAGCTCCTGTTCAACATTCCCATCTCTGTGTGGCCAGGGTGTGCACTGTATAACCCCAGCAGTCCTGGTCAACATTCCATCTCTGTGTGTGGCCAGGGTGTGCTCTGCATAACTCCTGCAGCTCCTGGTCAACATTCCCATCTCTGTGTGGGCAGGGTGTGCTCTGTATAACCCCAGCAGCTACTGGTCAACATTCCATCTCTGTGTGTGGCCAGGGTGTGCTCTGTATAACTCCTGCAGCTCCTGGTCAACATTCCCATCTCTGTGTGGCCAGGGTGTGCTCTGTATAACCCCTGCAGCTCCTGGTTAACATTCCAATCTCTGTGTGGCCAGGATGTGCTCTGTATACTCCTGCAGCTCCTGGTAAACATTCCCATCTCTGTGTGGCCAGGGTGTGCTCTGTATAACTCCTGCAGCTCCTGGTCAACATTCCCATTTCTGTGTGTGGCCAGGGGGTGCACTGTATAATCCCAGAAGCTCTTGGTCAACATTCCCATCTCTGTGTGGTCAGGGTGTGCTCTGTATAACTCCTGCAGCTCCTGGTTCAACATTCCCATCTCTGTGTGGCCAGGGTGTGCACTGTATAACCACTGAAGCTCCTGGTTAACATTCCCATCTCTGTGTGTGGCCAGTATGTACTCTGTATAATTCCTGCAGCTCCTGGTCAACATTCCCATCTCTGTTGGCCAGGGTTTGCTCTGTATAACCCCTGCAGCTCCTGTTCAACATTCCCATCTCTGTGTGGCCAGGGTGTGCACTGTATAACCCCAGCAACTCCAGGTCAACATTCCCATCTCTGTGTGTGGCCAGGGTGTGCTCTGTATAACTCCTGCAGCTCCTGGTCAACATTCCCATCTCTGTTGGCCAGGTTATGCTCTGTATAACCCCTGCAGCTCCTGGTCAACATTCCCATTTCAATGTGTGTCCAGGGTGCGCACTGTATAACCCCTGCAGCTCCTGTTCAACATTCCCATCTCTGTGTGGCCAGGTTGTGCTCTGTATAACCCCTGCAGCTCCTGGTCAACATTCCCATCTGTGTGTGTGTCCAGTGTGTGCTCTGTATAACCCCAGCAACTCCAGGTCAACATTCCCATCCCTGTGTGTGGCCAGGGTGTGCTCTGTATAACTCCTGCAGCTCCTGGTCAACATTCCCATGTCTGTGTGGCCAGGGTGTGCTCTGTATAACCCCAGCAGCTCCTGGTCAACATTCCCATCTCTGTGTGGCCAGGTTGTGCTCTGTATAACTCCTGCAGCTCCTGGCTAACATTCCCATCTCTGTGTGGCCATGATGTGCTCTGTATCACTCCTGCAGCTCCTGGTCAACATTCCCATTTCTCTGTGTGGCCAGGGTGTGCTCTGTATAACCCTTGCAGCTCCTGGTTAACATTCCTATCTCTGTGTGGCCAGGATGTGCTCTGTATACTCCTACAGCTCCTGGTAAACATTCCCATCTCTGCGTGGCCAGGGTGTGCTCAGTATAACCCCTGCAGCTCCTGTTCAAATTCTCATCTCAGTGTGGCCAGGATGTGCTCTGTATAACCCCAGCAGCTCCTGGTCAACATTCCCATCTCTGTGTGGCCAGGGTGTGCTCTGTATAATCCCAGTAGCTCCTGGTCAACATTCCCATCTCTGTGTGGCCAGGGTGTGCACTGTATAACCCCTGCTCCTGGTCATCATTCCATCTCTGTGTGTGGCCAGGGTGTGCTCCGTATAACTCCTGCAGCTCCTGGTCAACATTCCCATCTCTGTGTGGCCTGGGTGTGCTCTGTATCACCCCTGCAGCTCCTGGTTAACATTCCTATCTCTGTGTGGCCAGGATGTGCACTGTATAATCCCAGTAGCTCCTGGTCAACATTCCCATCTCTGTGTGTGGTCAGGGTGTGCTCTGTATAACCCCTGCAGCTCCTGGTCAACATTCCCATCTCTGTGTGGCCAGGGTGTGCTCTGTATAACCCCTGCAGCTCCTGGTTAACATTCCTATCTCTGTGTGGCCAGGATGTGCTCTGTATACTCCTGCAGCTCCTGGTAAACATTCCCATCTCTGTGTGGCCAGGGTGTGCTCTGTATAACTCCTGCAGCTCCTGGTCAACATTCCCATCTCTGTGTGTGGCCAGGGGGTGCACTGTATAATCCCAGAAGCTCCTGGTCAACATTCCCATCTACGTGTGGTCAGGGTGTGCTCTGTATAACTCCTGCAGCTCCTGGTTCAACATTCCCATCTCTGTGTGGCCAGGGTTAGCCCTGTATAACCACTGAAGCTCCTGGTTAACATTCCCATCTCTGTGTGTGGCCAGTATGTGCTCTGTATAATTCCTGCAGCTCCTGGTCAACATTCCCATCTCTGTTGGCCAGGGTTTGCTCTGTATAACCCCTGCAGCTCCTGTTCAACATTCCCATCTCTGTGTGGCCAGGGTGTGCACTGTATAACCCCTGCAGCTCCTGGTCAACATTCCCATCTCTGTTGGCCAGGGTGTGCTCTGTATAACCCCTGCAGCTCCTGTTCAACATTCCCATCTCTGTGTGGCCATGATGTGCTCTGTATAACTCCTGCAGCTCCTGGTCAACATTCCCATTTCTCTGTGTGTCCAGGGTGTGCTCTGTATAACCCCTGCACCTCGTGGTCAACATTCCCATCTCTGATGGCCAGGGTTTGCTCTGTATAACCCCTGCAGCTCCTGTTCAACATTCCCATCTCTGTGTGGCCAGGGTGTGCTCTGTATAACCCCAGCAGCTCCTGGTCAACAATTCCATCTCTGTGTGTGGCCAGGGTGTGCTCCGTATAACTCCTGCAGCTCCTGGTCAACATTCCCATCTCTGTGTGGCCAGGGTGTGCTCTGTATAACCCCTGCAGCTCCTGGTTAACATTCCTATCTCTGTGTGGCCAGGATGTGCTCTGTATACTCCTACAGCACCTGGTCAACATTCCCATCTCTGTGTGGCCAGGATGTGCTCTGTATACTCCTGCAGCTCCTGGTAAACATTCCCATCTCTGTGTGGCCAGGGTGTGCTCAGTATAACTCCTGCAGCTCCTGGTCAACATTCCCATCTCTGTGTGTGGTCAGGGTGTGCTCTGTATAACCCCTGCAGCTCCTGTTCAAATTCCGATCTCAGTGTGGCCAGGATGTGCACTGTATAATCCCAGTAGCTCCTGGTCAACATTCCCATCTCTGTCTGGCCAGGGTGTGCACTGTATAACCCCAGCAGCTCCTGGTCAACATTCCATCTCTGTGTGTGGCCAGGGTGTGCTCTGCATAACTCCTGCAGCTCCTGGTCAACATTCCCATCTCTGTGTGGGCAGGGAGTGCTCTGTATAACCCCAGCAGCTCCTGGTCAACATTCCATCTCTGTGTGTGGCCAGGGTGTGCTCTGTATAACTCCTGCAGCTCCTGGTCAACATTCCCATCTCTGTGTGGCCAGGGTTAGCCCTGTATAACCACTGAAGCTCCTGGTTAACATTCCCATCTCTGTGTGTGGCCAGGATGTGCTCTGTATAACTCCTGCAGCTCCTGGTCAACATTCCCATCTCTGTGTGGCCAGGGTGTGCTCTGCATAACCCCTGCAGATCCTGCTCGACATTCCCATCTCTGGGTGGCCAGGGTGTGCTCTGTATAACTCCTTCAGCTCCTGGTCAACATTTCGATCTGTGCGTGTGTCCAGGGTGTGCTCTGTATAACCGCAGCAGCTCCTGGTCAACACTCCCATGTGTGTTGCCAGGGTGTGCTCTGTATAACCCCTGAAGCACTTGTTCAACATTCCCATCTCTGTGTGTGGCCAGGATGTGCTCTGTATAATTCCTGCAGCTCCTGGTCAACATTCCCATCTCTGTGTGGCCAGGGTGTGCTCTGTATAACCCCTGAAGCTCCTGGTCAACATTCCCATCTCTGTGTGGCCAGGGTGTGTTCTGTATAACCCCTGCAACACCTGGTCAACATTCTCACCTCTGAGTGGCCAGGGTGTGCTCTGTATAACTCCTGCAGCTCCTGATCAATATGTCCTTCTCTGTGAGGACAGGTGGCGCTCTGTATAACCCCTGCAGCTCCTGGTCAACATTCCCATCTGTGTGTGCCCAGGGTATGCTCTGTATGACTCCTGCAGCTCCTGGTCAAGATTCCCACCTCTGTGTGGCCAAGTTGTGCTCTGTATAACTCCTGCAACTCCTGGTCAACATTCCCATCTGTGTGTGGCCAGGGTGTGCTCTGTATAACCCCTGCAGCTCCTGGTCAACATTCCCATCTGTGTGTGCCCAGGGTGTGCTCTGTATAACCCCTGCAGCTCCTGGTCAACAATTCCATCTCTGTGTGGCCAGGATGTGCTGTGTATATCTCCTGCAGCTCCTGGTCAACATTCCCATCTGTGTGTCCAGGGTGTGCTCTGTATAACCCCTGCAGCTCCTGGTCAACATTTCCATCTGTGCGTGTGTCCAGGGTGTGCTCTGTATAACCCCAGCAGCTCCTGGTCAACACTCCCATCTGTGTGTGGACAGCGTGCGCATTGTATAACCACTGCAGCACTTGGTCAACATTCCCATCTCTGTATGTGTCCAGGGTGTGCTCTGTATACCCCTGCAGCTCCTGATCAACATTCCCTTCTCTGTGTGGCCAGGATGTGCTCTGTATATCCCCTGCAGCTCCTGGTCAACATTCCCATCTGTGTGTGTGGCCAGGATGTGCTCTGTATAACTCCTGCAGCTCCTGGTCAACATTCCCATCTCTGTGTGGCCAGGGTGTGCTCTGTGTAACCCCTGCAACACCTGGTCAACATTCCCACCTCTGTGTGGCCAGGGTGTGCTCTGTATAACTCCTGCAGCTCCTGATCAATATGTCCTTCTCTGTGAGGACAGGTGACGCTCTGTATAACCCCTGCAGCTCCTGGTCAACATTCCCATCTGTGTGTGCCCAGGGTATGCTCTGTATGACTCCTGCAGCTCCTCGTCAAGATTCCCATCTCTGTGTGGCCAGGTTGTGCTCTGTATAACTCCTGCAACTCCTGGTCAACATTCCCATCTGTGTGTGGCCAGGGTGTGCTCTGTATAACCGCTGCAGCTCCTGGTCAACATTTCCATCTCTGTGTGGACAGGATGTGCTCTGTATAACCCCTGCAGCTCCTGGTCAACATTCCCATCTGTGTGTGTGGCCAGGATGTGCTCTTTTATAACCCCAGCAGTTCCTGGTCAACATTCCCACATCTGTGTGTCCAGTGTGTGCTCTGTATAACACCAGCAGCTCCTGGTCAACATTCCCATCTCTGTGTGGCCAGGGTGTGCTCTGTTTAACCCCTGCAGCTCCTGGTCATCATTCCCATCTCTGTGTGGCCAGGGTGTGCTCTGTATAACCCCTGCAGCTCCTGGTCAACATTCCCATCTCTGTGTGGCCAGGGTGTGCTCTGTATAACCCCTGCAGCTCCTGGTCAACATTCCCATCTCTGTGTGGCCAGGGTGTGCACTGTATAACCCCAGCAGCTCCTGGTCAACATTCCCATCTCTGTGTGGGCAGGGAGTGCTCTGTATAACCCCAGCAGCTCCTGGTCAACATTCCATCTCTGTGTGTGGCCAGGGTGTGCTCTGTATAACTCCTGCAGCTCCTGGTCAACATTCCCATCTCTGTGTGGCCAGGGTGTGCTCTGTATAACCCCTGCAGCTCCTGGTTAACATTCCTATCTCTGTGTGGCCAGGATGTGCTCTGTATACTCCTGCAGCTCCTGGTAAACATTCCCATGTCTGTGTGGCCAGGGTGTGCTCTGTATAACTCCTGCAGCTCCTGGTCAACATTCCCATCTCTGTGTGTGGCCAGGGGGTGCACTGTATAATCCCAGAAGCTCCTGGTCAACATTCCCATCTCTGTGTGGTCAGGGTGTGCTCTGTATAACTCCTGCAGCTCCTGGTTCAACATTCCCATCTCTGTGTGGCCAGGGTTAGCCCTGTATAACCACTGAAGCTCCTGGTTAACATTCCCATCTCTGTGTGTGGCCAGTATGTGCTCTGTATAACTCCTGCAGCTCCTGGTCAACATTCCCATCTCTGTGTGGCCAGGGTGTACTCTGCATAACCCCTGCAGATCCTGCTCGACATTCCCATCTCTGGGTGGCCAGGGTGTGCTCTGTATAACTCCTGCAGCTCCTGGTCAACATTTCGATCTGTGCGTGTGTCCAGGGTGTGCTCTGTATAACCGCAGCAGCTCCTGGTCAACACTCCCATCTGTGTGTGGCCAGGGTGTGCTCTGTATAACCCCTGAAGCACTTGGTCAACATTCCCATCTCTGTGTGTGGCCAGGATGTGCTCTGTATAATTCCTGCAGCTCCTGGTCAACATTCCCATCTCTGTGTGGCCAGGGTGTGCTCTGTATAACCCCTGAAGCTCCTGGTCAACATTCCCATCTCTGTGTGGCCAGGGTGTGTTCTGTATAACCCCTGCAACACCTGGTCAACATTCTCACCTCTGAGTGGCCAGGGTGTGCTCTGTATAACTCCTGCAGCTCCTGATCAATATGTCCTTCTCTGTGAGGACAGGTGGCGCTCTGTATAACCCCTGCAGCTCCTGGTCAACATTCCCATCTGTGTGTGCCCAGGGTATGCTCTGTATGACTCCTGCAGCTCCTGGTCAAGATTCCCACCTCTGTGTGGCCAGGTTGTGCTCTGTATAACTCCTGCAACTCCTGGTCAACATTCCCATCTGTGTGTGGCCAGGGTGTGCTCTGTATAACCCCTGCAGCTCCTGGTCAACATTCCCATCTGTGTGTGGCCAGGGTGTGCTCTGTATAACCCCTGCAGCTCCTGGTCAACAATTCCATCTCTGTGTGGCCAGGATGTGCTGTGTATATCTCCTGCAGCTCCTGGTCAACATTCCCATCTGTGTGTCCAGGGTGTGCTCTGTATAACCCCTGCAGCTCCTGGTCAACATTTCCATCTGTGCGTGTGTCCAGGGTGTGCTCTGTATAAACCCAGCAGCTCCTGGTCAACACTCCCATCTGTGTGTGGACAGCGTGCGCACTGTATAACCACTGCAGCACTTGGTCAACATTCCCATCTCTGTATGTGTCCAGGGTGTGCTCTGTATACCCCTGCAGCTCCTGATCAACATTCCCTTCTCTGTGTGGCCAGGATGTGCTCTGTATATCCGCTGCAGCTCCTGGTCAACATTCCCATCTGTGTGTGTGGCCAGGATGTGCTCTGTATAACTCCTGCAGCTCCTGGTCAACATTCCCATCTCTGTGTGACCAGGGTGTGCTCTGTATAACTCCTGCAGCTCCTGATCAATATGTCCTTCTCTGTGAGGACAGGTGGCGCTCTGTATAACCCCTGCAGCTCCTGGTCAACATTCCCATCTGTGTGTGCCCAGGGTATGCTCTGTATGACTCCTGCAGCTCCTCGTCAAGATTCCCATCTCTGTGTGGCCAGGTTGTGCTCTGTATAACTCCTGCAACTCCTGGTCAACATTCCCATCTGTGTGTGGCCAGGGTGTGCTCTGTATAACCGCTGCAGCTCCTGGTCAACATTTCCATCTCTGTGTGGCCAGGATGTGCTCTGTATAACCCCTGCAGCTCCTGGTCAACATTCCCATCTGTGTATGTGGCCAGGATGTGCTCTTTTATAACCCCAGCAGTTCCTGGTCAACATTCCCACATCTGTGTGTCCAGTGTGTGCTCTGTATAACACCAGCAGCTCCTGGTCAACATTCCCATCTCTGTGTGGCCAGGGTGTGCTCTGTTTAACCCCTGCAGCTCCTGGTCATCATTCCCATCTCTGTGTGGCCAGGGTGTGCTCTGTATAACCCCTGCAGCTCCTGGTCAACATTCCCATCTCTGTGTGGCCAGGGTGTGCTCTGTATAACCCCTGCAGCTCCTGGTCAACATTCCCATCTCTGTGTGGCCAGGGTGTGCACTGTATAACCCCAGCAGCTCTGGAAAACATTCCCATCTCTGTGTGTGGCCAGGGTGTGCTCTGTATAACTCCTGCAGCTCCTGGTTAACATTCCCATCTCTGTGTGTGGCCAGGATGTGCTCTGTTTACTCCTGCAGCTCCTGCTCAACATTGCCATCTCGGTGTGGCCAGGGTGTGCTCTGTATAACCGCTGCAGCTCCTGGTTAACATTCCCATCTCTGTGTGTGGCCAGGATGTGCTCTGTATAACTCCTGCAGCTCCTGGTCAACATTCCCATCTCTGAGTGGCCAGGGTGTTCTCTGTATAATCCCTGCAGCTCCTGGTCAACTTCCCATCTCTGTGTGTCCAGGGTTTGCTCTGTATAACCACTGCAGGTCCTGGTCAACATTCCCATCTCTGTGTGGCCAGGGTGTGCTCTGTATAACCCCTGCAGCTCCTGGTAAACATTCCCATCTCTGTGTGTGGCCAGGGTGTGCTCTGTATAACCCCTGCAGCTCCTGGTCAACATTCCCATCTCTGTGTGTGGCCAGGGTGTGCACTGTATAACCCCTGCAGCTCCTGGTCAACATTCCCATCTCTGTGTGTGGCCAGGGTGTGCTCTGTATAACTCCTGCAGTTCCTGGTCAACATGTCCTTCTCTGTGTGTCCAGGGTGTGCTCTGTGTAACCCCAGCAGCTCCTGGTCAACATTCCCATCTCTGTGTGGCCAGTGTGTGCTCTGTATAACCCCTGCATCTCCTGGTCAACATTCCCATCTATGTGTGGCCAGGGTGTGCTCTGTATAACTCCTGCAGCTCCTGTTCAACATTCCCATATCTGTGTGGCCAGGGTGTGCTCAGTATATCTCCTGCAGCTCCTGGTCGACATTCCCATCTCTGTGTGTCGAGGGTGTGCTCTGTATATCCCTAGTAGCTCCTGGTCAACATTCCCACATCTGTTTGGCCAGGGTGTGCTCTGTATAACCCCAGCAGCACCTGGTCAACATTCCCATCTCTGTGTATCCAGGATGTGCTCTGTATAACCCCAGCAGCTCCTGGTCAACATTCCCATCTCTGTGTGTCCAGGGTGTGCTCTGTATAACCCCTGCAGCTCCTGGTCAACATTCCCATCACTGTGTGGCCAGGGTGTGCTCTGTATAACTCCTGCAGCTCCTGGTCAACATTCCCATCTCTGTGTGGCCAGGATGTGCACTGTATAACCCCAGCAGCTCCTGGTCAACATTCCCATCGCTGTGTGTGGCCAGGGTGTGCTCTGTATAACTCCTGCAGCTCCTGGTCAACATTCCCATCTGTGTGTGTGGCCAGGATGTGCTCTTTTATAACCCCAGCAGTTCCTGGTCAACATTCCCACATCTGTGTGTCCAGTGTGTGCTCTGTATAACACCAGCAGCTCCTGGTCAACATTCCCATCTCTGTGTGGCCAGGGTGTGCTCTGTATAATCCCTGCAGCTCCTGGTCAACATTCCCATCTCTGTGTGGCCACGGTGTGCTCTGTTTAACCCCTGCAGCTCCTGGTCATCATTCCCATCTCTGTGTGGCCAGGATGTGCTCTGTATAACCCCTGCAGCTCCTGGTCAACATTCCCATCTCTGTGTGTCCATGGTGTGCTCTGAATAACCCCTGCAGCTCCTGGTCAACATTCCCATCTCTGTGTGGCCAGGGTGTGCTCTGTGTAACCCCAGCAGCTCCTGGTCAACATTCCCATCTCTGTGTGGCCAGGGTGTGCTCTGTATAACACCTGCAGCTCCTATTCAACATTCCCATCTCTGTGTGGCCAGGGTGTGCTCTGTATAACACCTGCAGCTCCTATTCAACATACTCATCTCTGTGTGGCCAGGGTGTGCTCTGTATAACTCCTGCAGCTCCTGTTCAACATTCCCATATCTGTGTGGCCAGGGTGTGCTCAGTATATCTCCTGCAGCTCCTGGTCGACATTCCCATCTCTGTGTGTCGAGGGTGTGCTCTGTATATCCCTAGTAGCTCCTGGTCAACATTCCCACATCTGTTTGGCCAGGGTGTGCTCTGTATAACCCCAGCAGCACCTGGTCAACATTCCCATCTCTGTGTATCCAGGATGTGCTCTGTATAACCCCAGCAGCTCCTGGTCAACATTCCCATCTCTGTGTGTCCAGGGTGTGCTCTGTATAACCCCTGCAGCTCCTGGTCAACATTCCCATCACTGTGTGGCCAGGGTGTGCTCTGTATAACTCCTGCAGCTCCTGGTCAACATTCCCATCTCTGTGTGGCCAGGATGTGCACTGTATAACCCCAGCAGCTCCTGGTCAACATTCCCATCGCTGTGTGTGGCCAGGGTGTGCTCTGTATAACTCCTGCATGTCCTGGTCAACATTCCCATCTCTGTGTGGCCAGGATGTGCTCTGAATACTCCTGCAGCTCCTGGTCAATATTCCCATCTCTGTGTGTGGTCACGGTGTGCTCTGTATAACTCCTGCAGCTCCTGGTCAACATTCCCATCTCTGTTTGGCCAGGATGTGCTCTGTATACCACTGCAGCTCCTGGTCAACATCCCCATCTATGTGTGGCCAGGGTGTGCTCTGTATAACCCCTGGAGCTCCTGGTCAACATTCCCATCTCTGTGTGGTCAGGGTGTGCTCTGTATAACTCCTGCAGCTCCTGGTCAACATTCCCATCTTTATGTGTGGTCAGGGGGTGCTCTGTATAACTTCTGCAGTTCCTGGTCAACATTCCCATCTCTGTGTGGCCAGGGTGTGCTCTGTATAACCCCTGCAGCTCCTGGTCAACATTCCCATCTCTGTGTGTCCAGGGTGTGCTCTGTATAACTCCTGCAGCTCCTGGTCAACATGTCCATCTCTGTGAGGCCAGGTGGCGCTCTGTATAACCCCTGCAACTCCTGGTCAACATTCCCATCTCTGTGTGTGGCCAGGGTGTGCTCTGTATAACCCCTGCAGCTCCTGGTCAACATTTCCATCTGTGTGTGCCCAGGGTATGCTCTGTATAACTACTGCAGCTCCTGGTCAACATTCCCATCTCTATGTGGCCAGGTTGTGCTCTGTATAACTCCTGCAGTTCCTGGTCAACATTCTCATTTCTGTGTGTTGCCAGGGTGTGCTCTGTATAACCCCTGCAGCTCCTGGTTAACATTCCCATCTCTGTGTGTGGCCAGGGTGTGCTCTGTATAACTCCTGCAACTCCTGGTCAACATGTCCTTCTCTGTGAGGCCAGGGTGTGCTCTGTATAACCCCTGCAGCTCCTGGTCAATGTTCCCATCTCTGTGTGGTCAGGGTGTGCTCTGTATAACTCCTACAGCTCCTGGTCAACATGTCCTTCTCTGTGAGGCCAGGTGGCGCTCTGTATAACCCCTGCAACTCCTGGTCAACATTCCCATCTCTGTGTGTGGCCAGGGTGTGCTCTGTATAACCCCTGCAGCTCCTGGTCAACATTCCCATCTGTGTGTGCCCAGGGTATGCTCTGTATAACTCCTGCAGCTCCTGGTCAACATTCCCATCTCTATGTGGCCTGGTTGTGCTCTGTATAACTCCTGCAGCTCCTGGCCAACATTCCCATTTCTGTGTGTGGCCAGGGTGTGCTCTGTATAACCCCTGCAGCTCCTGGTGAACATTTCGATCTCTGTGTGTGGCCAGGGTGAGCTCTGTATAACTCCTGCAGCTCCTGGTCAACACGTCCTTCTCTGTGACGCCAGGGTGTGCTCTGTATAACCCCTGCAGCTCCTGGTCAATATTCCCATTTCTGTGTGGCCTGGTTGTGCTCTGTATAACCCCTGCAGCTCCTGGTCAACATTCCCATCTGTGTGTGTATCCAGGGTGTGCTCTGTATATATCCTGCAGCTCCTGGTCAACATTCCCATCTGTGTGTCCAGGGTGTGCACTGTATAACCCCTGCAGCTCCTGGTCAACATTTCCATCTGTGCGTGTGTCCAGGGTGTGCTCTGTATAACCCCAGCAGCTCCTGGTCAACATTCCCATCTCTGTTTGGCCAGGATGTGCTCTGTATACCACTGCAGCTCCTGGTCAACATCCCCATCTATGTGTGGCCAGGGTGTGCTCTGTATAACCCCTGGAGCTCCTGGTCAACATTCCCATCTCTGTGTGGTCAGGGTGTGCTCTGTATAACTCATGCAGCTCCTGGTCAACATTCCCATCTTTATGTGTGGTCAGGGGGTGCTCTGTATAACTTCTGCTGTTCCTGGTCAACATTCCCATCTCTGTGTGGCCAGGGTGTGCTCTGTATAACCCCTGCAGCTCCTGGTCAACATTCCCATCTCTGTGTGTCCAGGGTGTGCTCTGTATAACTCCTGCAGCTCCTGGTCAACATGTCCATCTCTGTGAGGCCAGGTGGCGCTCTGTATAACCCCTGCAACTCCTGGTCAACATTCCCATCTCTGTGTGTGGCCAGGGTGTGCTCTGTATAACCCCTGCAGCTCCTGGTCAACATTTCCATCTGTGTGTGCCCAGGGTATGCTCTGTATAACTCCTGCAGCTCCTGGTCAACATTCCAATCTCTATGTGGCCAGGTTGTGCTCTGTATAACTCCTGCAGCTCCTGGTCAACATTCTCATTTCTGTGTGTTGCCAGGGTGTGCTCTGTATAACCCCTGCAGCTCCTGGTTAACATTCCCATCTCTGTGTGTGGCCAGGGTGTGCTCTGTATAACTCCTGCAGCTCCTGGTCAACATGTCCTCCTCTGTGAGGCCAGGGTGTGCTCTGTATAACCCCTGCAGCTCCTGGTCAACATTCCCATCTCTGTGTGGTCAGGGTGTGCTCTGTATAACTCCTACAGCTCCTGGTCAACATGTCCTTCTCTGTGAGGCCAGGTGGCGCTCTGTATAACCCCTGCAACTCCTGGTCAACATTCCCATCTCTGTGTGTGGCCAGGGTGTGCTCTGTATAACCCCTGCAGCTCCTGGTCAACATTCCCATCTGTGTGTGCCCAGGGTATGCTCTGTATAACTCCTGCAGCTCCTGGTCAACATTCCCATCTCTATGTGGCCAGGTTGTGCTCTGTATAACTCCTGCAGCTCCTGGTCAACATTCCCATTTCTGTGTGTGGCCAGTGTGTGCTCTGTATAACCCCTGCAGCTCCTGGTGAACATTCCCATCTCTGTGTGTGGCCAGGGTGAGCTCTGTATAACTCCTGCAGCTCCTGGTCAACACGTCCTTCTCTGTGAGGCCAGGGTGTGCTCTGTATAACCCCTGCAGCTCCTGGTCAATATTCCCATTTCTGTGTGGCCAGATTGTGCTCTGTATAACCCCTGCAGCTCCTGGTCAACATTCCCATCTGTGTGTGTATCCAGGGTGTGCTCTGTATATATCCTGCAGCTCCTGGTCAACATTCCCATCTGTGTGTCCAGGGTGTGCTCTGTATAACCCCTGCAGCTCCTGGTCAACATTTCCATTTGTGCGTGTGTCCAGGGTGTGCTCTGTATAACCCCAGCAGCTCCTGGTCAACATTCCCATCTGTGTGTGTGGCCAGGATGTGCTCTGTATAACTCCTGCAGTTCCTGGTCAACATGTCCTTCTCTGTGTGTCCAGGGTGTGCTCTGTGAAACCCCAGCAGCTCCTGGTCAACATTCCCATCTCTGTGTGGCCAGTGTGTGCACTGTATAACACCTGCAGCTCCTATTTAACATACTCATCTCTGTGTGGCCAGGGTGTGCTCTGTATAACCCCTGCAGCTCCTGGTCAACATTCCCATATCTGTGTGGCCAGGGTGTGCTCAGTATATCTCCTGCAGCTCCTGGTCGACATTCCCATCTCTGTGTGTCGAGGGTGTGCTCTGTATATCCCTAGCAGCTCCTGGTCAACATTCCCATATCTGTTTGGCCAGGGTGTGCTCTGTATAACCGCAGCAGCTCCTGGTCAACATTCCCATCTCTGTGTATCCAGGATGTGCTCTGTATAACCCCAGCAGCTCCTGGTCAACATTCCCATCTCTGTGTGGCCAGGGTGTGCTCTGCTTAACCCCTGCAGCTCCTGGTCAACATTCCCATCTCTGTGTGTCCAGTGTGTGCTCTGTATAACCCCTGCAGCTCCTGGTCAACATTCCCATCACTGTGTGGCCAGGGTGTGCTCTGAATAACCCCTGCAGCTCCTGGTCAACATTCCCATCTCTGTGTGGCCAGGATGTGCACTGTATAACCCCAGCAGCTCCTGGTCAACATTCCCATCGCTGTGTGTGGCCAGGGTGTGCTCTGTATAACTCCTGCATGTCCTGGTCAACATTCCCATCTCTGTGTGGCCAGGATGACTCTGAATACTCCTGCAGCTCCTGGTCAACACTCCCATCTCTGTGTGTGGTCAGGGTATGCTCTGTATAACTCCTGCAGCACCTGGTCAACATTCCCATCTCTGTTTGGCCAGGATGTGCCCTGTATACCCCTGCAGCTCCTGGTCAACATTCCCATCTCTGTGTGTGGCCAGGGTGTGCTCTGTATAACTCCTGCATGTCCTGGTCAACATTCCCATCTCTGTGTGGCCAGGATGTGCTCAGAATACTCCTGCAGCTCCTGGTCAACATTCCCATCTCTGTGTGTGGTCAGGGTGTGCTCTGTATAACTCCTGCAGCTCCTGGTCAACATTCCCATCTCTGTTTGGCCAGGATGTGCTCTGTATACCACTGCAGCTCCTGGTCAACATCCCCATCTATGTGTGGCCAGGGTGTGCTCTGTATAACCCCTGGAGTTCCTGGTCAACATTCCCATCTCTGTGTGGTCAGGGTGTGCTCTGTATAACTCCTGCAGCCCCTGGTCAACATTCCCATCTTTATGTGTGGTCAGGGGGTGCTCTGTATAACTCCTGCAGCTCCTGGTCAACATTCCCATCTCTGTGTGGCCAGGGTGTGCTCTGTATAACCCCTGCAGCTCCTGGTCAACATTCCCATATCTGTGTGGCCAGGGTGTGCTCTGTATAACTCCTGCAGCTCTTGGTCAACATGTCCTTCTCTGTGAGGCCAGGTGGCGCTCTGTATAACCCCTGCAACTCCTGGTCAACATTCCCATCTCTGTGTGTGGCCAGGGTGTGCTCTGTATAACCCCTGCAGCTCCTGGTCAACATTTGCATCTGTGTGTGCCCAGGGTATGCTCTGTATAACTCCTCCAGCTTCTGGTCAACATTCCCATCTCTATGTGGCCAGGTTGTGCTCTGTATAACTCCTGCAGCTCCTGGTCAACATTCCCATTTCTGTGTGTTGCCAGGGTGTGCTCTGTATAACCCCTGCAGCGCCTGGTTAACATTCCCATCTCTGTGTGTGGCCAGGGTGTGCTCTGTATAACCCCTGCAGCTCCTGGTCAACATTCCCATCTCTGTGTGGTCAGGGTGTGCTCTGTATAACTCCTGCAGCTCCTGGTCAACATGTCCTTCTCTGTGAGGCCAGGTGGCGCTCTGTATAACCCCTGCAACTCCTGGTCAACATTCCCATCTCTGTGTGTGGCCAGGGTGTGCTCTGTATAACCCCTGCAGCTCCTGGTCAACATTCCCATCTGTGTGTGCCCAGGGTATGCTCTGTATAACTCCTGCAGCTCCTGGTCAACATTCCCATCTCTATGTGGCCAGGTTGTGCTCTGTATAACTCCTGCAGCTCCTGGTCAACATTCCCATTTCTGTGTGTGGCCAGGGTATGCTCTGTATAAGCCCTGCAGCTCCTGGTGAACATTCCCATTTCTGTGTGTGGCCAGGGTGAGCTCTGTATAACTCCTGCAGCTCCTGGTCAACACGTCCTTCTCTGTGAGGCCAGGGTGTGCTCTGTATAACCCCTGCAGCTCCTGGTGAACATTCCCATCTCTGTGTGGTCAGGGTGTGCTCTGTATAACTCCTGCAGCTCCTGGTCAACATGTCCTTCTCTGTGAGGCCAGGTGGCGCTCTGTATAACCCCTGCAACTCCTGGTCAACATTCCCATCTCTGTGTGTGGCCAGGGTGTGCTCTGTATAACCCCTGCAGCTCCTGGTCAACATTCCCATCTGTGTGTGCCCAGGGTATGCTCTGTATAACTCCTGCAGCTCCTGGTCAACATTCCCATCTCTATGTGGCCAGGTTGTGCTCTGTATAACTCCTGCAGCTCCTGGTCAACATTCCCATTTCTGTGTGTGGCCAGGGTATGCTCTGTATAACCCCTGCAGCTCCTGGTGAACATTCCCATTTCTGTGTGTGGCCAGGGTGAGCTCTGTATAACTCCTGCAGCTCCTGGTCAACACGTCCTTCTCTGTGTGGCCAGGGTGTGCTCTGTATAACCCCTGCAGCTCCTGGTCAACATTCCCATCTCTGTGTGGTCAGGGTGTGCTCTGTATAACTCCTGCAGCTCCTGGTCAACATGTCCTTCTCTGTGAGGCCAGGTGGCGCTCTGTATAACCCCTGCAACTCCTGGTCAACATTCCCATCTCTGTGTGTGGCCAGGGTGTGCTCTGTATAACCCCTGCAGCTCCTGGTCAATATTCCCATTAATGTGTGGCCAGGTTGTGCTCTGTGTAACCCCTGCAGCTCCTGGTCAACATTCCCATCTGTGTGTGTATCCAGGGTGTGCTCTGTATATCTCCTGCAGCTCCTGGTCAACATTCCCATCTGTGTGTCCAGGGTGTGCTCTGTATAACCCCTGCAGCTCCTGGTCAACATTTCCATCTGTGCGTGTGTCCAGGGTGTGCTCTGTATAACCCCAGCAGCTCCTGGTCAACATTCCCATCTGTGTGTGTGGCCAGGATGTGCTCTGTATAACTCCTGCAGTTCCTGGTCAACATGTCCTTCACTGTGTGTCCAGGGTGTGCTCTGTGTAACCCCAGCAGCTCCTGGTCAACATTCCCATCTCTGTGTGGCCAGTGTGTGCACTGTATAACACCTGCAGCTCCTATTCAACATACTCATCTCTGTGTGGCCAGGGTGTGCTCTGTATAACTCCTGCAGCTCCTGGTCAACATTCCCATATATGTGTGGCCAGGGTGTGCTCAGTATATCTCCTGCAGCTCCTTGTCGACATTCCCATCTCTGTGTGTCGAAGGTGTGCTCTGTATATCCCTAGCAGCTCCTGGTCAACATTCCCATAACTGTTTGGCCAGGGGGTGCTCTGTATAACCCCAGCAGCTCCTGGTCAACATTCCCATCTCTGTGTCTCCAGGATGTGCTCTGTATAACCCCAGCAGCTCCTGGTCAACATTCCCATCTCTGTGTGGCCAGGGTGTGCTCTGTTTAACCCCTGCAGCTCCTGGTCAACATTCCCATCTCTGTGTGTCCAGGGTGTGCTCTGTATAACCCCAGCAGCTCCTGGTCAAGATTCCAATCGCTGTGTGTGGCCAGGGTGTGCTCTGTATAACTCCTGCATGTCCTGGTCAACATTCCCATCTCTGTGTGGCCAGGATGTGCTCTGAATACTCCTGCAGCTCCTGGTCAACATTCCCATCTCTGTGTGTGGTCAGGGTGTGCTCTGTATAACTCCTGCAGCTCCTGGTCAACATTCCCATCTCTGTTTGGCCAGGATGTGCCCTGTATACCCCTGCAGCTCCTGGTCAACATCCCCATCTATGTGTGGCCAGGGTGTGCTCTGCATAAACCCTGCTCTTGGTCAACATTCCCAACGCTGTGTGGCAAGGATGTGCACTGTATAATCGCAGTAGCTCCTGGTCAAGATTCCCATCTCTGTGTGTGGTCAGGGGGTGCTCTGTATAACTCCTGCAGCTCCTGGTCAGCATTCCCATCTCTGTGTGGCCAGGGTGTGCTCTGTATAACCCCTGCAGCTCCTGGTCAACATGTCCTTCTCTGTGAGGCCAGGTGGCGTTCTGTATAACCCCTGCAACTCCTGGTCAACATTCCCATCTCTGTGTGTGGCCAGGGTGTGCTCTGTCTAACCCCTGCAGCTCCTGGTCAACATTCCCATCTGTGTGTGCCCAGGGTATGCTCTGGATAACTCCTGCAGCTCCTGGTCAACATTCCCATTTCTGTGTGTGGCCAGGGTGTGCACTGTATAACCCCTGCAGCTCCTGGTTAACATTCCCATCTCTCTTTGTGGCCAGGGTGTGCTCTGCATAACTCCTGCAGCTCCTGGTCAACATGTCCTTCTCTGTGAGGCCAGGGTGTGCTCTGTATAACCCCTGCGGCTCCTGGTCAACATTCCCATCTCTGTGTGGCCAGGGTGTGCTCAGTATAACCCCTGCAGCTCCTGGTCAACATTCCTATCTGTGTGTGCCCAGGGTGTGCTCTGGATAACTCCTCAGCTCCTGGTCAACATTCCCATCTCTGTGTGGCCAGGGTGTGCTCAGTATATCTCCTGCAGCTCCTGGTCAACATTCCCATCTCTATGTGTGGTCAGGGGGTGCTCTGTATTACTCCTGCAGCTCCTGGTCAGCAGTCCCATCTCTGTGTGGCCAGGGTGTGCTCTGTCTAACCCCTGCAGCTCCTGGTCAACATTCCCATCTGTGTGTGCCCAGGGTATGCTCTGGATAACTCCTGCAGCTCCTGGTCAACATTCCCATCACTATGTGGCCAGGTTATGCTCTGTATAACTCCTGCAGCTCCTGGTCAACATTCCCATTCCTGTGTGTGGCCAGGGTGTGCTCTGTATAACCCCTGCAGCTCCTGGTTAACATTCCCATCTCTGTGTGTGGCCAGGGTGTGCTCTGCATAACTCCTGCAGCTCCTGGTCAACATGTCCTTCTCTGTGAGGCCAGGGTGTGCTCTGAATAACCCCTGCGGCTCCTGGTCAACATTCCCATCTCTGTGTGGCCAGGGTGTGCTCAGTATAACCCCTGCAGCTCCTGGTCAACATTCCCATCTGTGTGTGTCCAGGGTGTGCTCTGGATAACTCCTCAGCTCCTGGTCAACATGACCATCTCTGTGTGGCCAGTGTGTGCTCTGTATAACCCCTGCAGCTCCTGGTCAACATTCCCATCTCTGTGTGGCCAGGATGTGCTCTGTATACTCCTGCAGCACCTGGTCAACATTCCCATCTCTGCGTGTCCAGGATGTGTTCTGTATACTCCTGCAGCTCCTGGTAAACATCCCCATCTCTGTGTGGCAAGGGTGTGCTCTGTATAACTCCTGCAGCTCCTGGTCAACATTCCCATCTCTGTGTGTCCAGGGTGTGCTCTGTATAACCCCTGCAGCTCCTGGTCAACATTCCCATCACTGTGTGGCCAGGGTGTGCTCTGTATAACCCCTGCAGCTCCTGGTCAAGATTCCCATCTCTGTGTGGCCAGGATGTGCACTGTATAACCCCAGCAGCTCCTGGTCAACATTCCCATCGCTGTGTGTGGCCAGGGTGTGCTCTGTATAACTCCTGCATGTCCTGGTCAACATTCCCATCTCTGTGTGGCCAGGATGTGCTCTGAATACTCCAGCAGCTCCTGGTCAACATTCCCATCTCTGTGTGTGGTCAGGGTGTGCTCTGTATAACTCCTGCAGCTCCTGGTCAACATTCCCAACTCTGTTTGGCCAGGATGTGCCCTGTATACCCCTGCAGCTCCTGGTCAACATCCCCATCTATGTCTGGCCAGGGTGTGCTCTGCATAAACCCCTACAGATCGTAGTCAACATTCCCAACGCTGTGTGGCAAGGATGTGCACTGTATAATCTCAGTAGCTCCTGGTCAACATTCCCATCTCTGTGTGTGGCCAGGGTGTGCTCTGTATAACTCCTGCAGCTCCTGGTCAACATTCCCATCTCTATGTGTGGTCAGGGGGTGCTCTGTATAACTTTGCAGCTCCTGGTCTGCATTCCCATCTCTGTGTGGCCAGGGTGTGCTCTGTATAACCCCTGCAGCTCCTGGTTAACATTCCCATCTCTGTGTGTGACCAGGGTGTGCTCTGTATAACTCCTGCAGCTCCTGGTCAACATGTCCTTCTCTGTGTGTCCAGGGTGTGCTCTGTATAACCCCTGCAGCTCCTGGTCAACATTCCCATCACTGTGTGGCCAGGGTGTGCTCTGTATAACCCCTGCAGCTCCTGGTCAAGATTCCCATCTCTGTGTGGCCAGGATGTGCACTGTATAACCCCAGCAGCTCCTGGTCAACATTCCCATCGCTGTGTGTGGCCAGGGTGTGCTCTGTATAACTCCTGCATGTCCTGGTCAACATTCCCATCTCTGTGTTGCCAGGATGTGCTCTGAATACTCCAGCAGCTCCTGGTCAACATTCCCATCTCTGTGTGTGGTCAGGGTGTGCTCTGTATAACTCCTGCAGCTCCTGGTCTGCATTCCCATCTCTGTGTGGCCAGGGTGTGCTCTGTATAACCCCTGCAGCTCCTGGTTAACATTCCCATCTCTGTGTGTGACCAGGGTGTGCTCTGTATAACTCCTGCAGCTCCTGGTCAACATGTCCTTCTCTGTGAGGCCAGGGTGTGCTCTGTATAACCCCTGCAACTCCTGGCCAACATTCCCATCTCTGTGTGGCCAGGGTGTGCTCTGTATAACTCCTGCAGCTCCTGGTCAACATGTCCTTCTCTGTGTGGCCAGGGTGTGCTCTGTATAACCCCTGCAGCTCCTGGTCAACATTCCCATCTCTGTGTGTGGCCAGGGTGTGCTCTGTCTAACCCCTGCAGCTCCTGGTCAACATTCCCATCTGTGTGTGCCCAGGGTATGCTCTGGATAACTCCTGCAGCTCCTGGTCAACATTCCCATCACTATGTCGCCAGGTTATGCTCTGTATAACTCCTGCAGCTCCTGGTCAACATTCCCATTTCTGTGTGTGGCCAGGGTGTGCTCTGTATAACCCCTGCAGCTCCTGGTTAACATTCCCATCTCTGTGTGTGGCCAGGGTGTGCTCTGCATAACTCCTGCAGCTCCTGGTCAACATGTCCTTCTCTGTGAGGCCAGGGTGTGCTCTGTATAACCCCTGCAGCTCCTGGTCAACATTCCCATCTCTGTGTGGCCAGGGTGTGCTCAGTATAACCCCTGCAGCTCCTGGTCAGCATTCCCATCTGTGTGTGCCCAGGGTGTGCTCTGGATAACTCCTCAGCTCCTGGTCAACATTCCCATCTCTGTGTGGCCAGTGTGTGCTCAGTATAACCCCTGCAGCTCCTGGTGAACATTCCCATCTCTGTGTGGCAAGGGTGTGCTCTGTAAAACTCCAGCAGCTCCTGGTCAACATTCCCATCTCTGTGTGTCCAGGGTGTGCTCTGTATAACCCCTGCAGCTCCTGGTCAACATTCCCATCACTGTGTGGCCCGGGTGTGCTCTGTATAACCCCTGCAGCTCCTGGTCAACATTCCCATCTCTGTGTGGCCAGGATGTGCACGGTATAACCCCAGCAGCTCCTGGTCAACATTCCCATCGCTGCGTGTGGCCAGGGTGTGCTCTGTATAACTCCTGCATGTCCTGGTCAACATTCCCATCTCTGTGTGGCCAGGATGTGCTCTGAATACTCCTGCAGCTCCTGGTCAACATTCCCATCTCTGTGTGTGGTCAGGGTGTGCTCTGTATAACTCCTGCAGCTCCTGGTCAACATTCCCATCTCTGTTTGGCCAGGATGTGCCCTGTATACCCCTGCAGCTCCTGGTCAACATCCCCATCTATGTGTGGCCAGGGTGTGCTCTGCATAAACCCCTACAGATCGTAGTCAACATTCCAAACGCTGTGTGGCAAGGATGTGCACTGTATAATCGCAGTAGCTCCTGGTCAACATTCCCATCTCTGTGTGTGGCCAGGGTGTGCTCTGTATAACTCCTGCAGCTCCTGGTCAACATTCCCATCTCTATGTGTGGTCAGGGGGTGCTCTGTATAACTCCTGAAGCTCCTGGTCTGCATTCCCATCTCTGTGTGGCCAGGGTGTGCTCTTTATAACCCCTGCAGCTCCTGGTTAACATTCCCATCTCTGTGTGTGACCAGGGTGTGCTCTGTATAACTCCTGCAGCTCCTGGTCAACATGTCCTTCTCTGTGAGGCCAGGGTGTGCTCTGTATAACCCCTGCAGCTCCTGGTCAACATTCCCATCTCTGTGTGGCCAGGGTGTGCTCTGTATAACTCCTGAAGCTCCTGGTCAACATGTCCTTCTCTGTGAGGCCAGGTGGCGTTCTGTATAACCCATGCAACTCCTGGTCAACATTCCCATCTCTGTGTGTGGTCAGGGTGTGCTCTGTCTAACCCCTGCAGCTCCTGGTCAACATTCCCATCTGTGTGTGCCCAGGGTATGCTCTGGATAACTCCTGCAGCTCCTGGTCAACATTCCCATCACTATGTGGCCAGGTTATGCTCTGTATAACTCCTGCATCTCCTGGTCAACATTCCCATTTCTGTGTGTGGCCAGGGTGTGCTCTGTATAACCCCTGCAGCTCCTGGTTAACATTCCCATCTCTGTGTGTGGCCAGGGTGTGCTCTGCATAACTCCTGCAGCTCCTGGTCAACATGTCCTTCTCTGTGAGGCCAGGGTGTGCTCTGTATAACTCCTGCAGCTCCTGGTCAACATTCCCATCTCTATGTGTGGTCAGGGGCTGCTCTGTATAACTCCTGCAGCTCCTGGTCTGCATTCCCATCTCTGTGTGGCCAGGGTGTGCTCTGTATAACCCCTGCAGCTCCTGGTTAACATTCCCATCTCTGTGTGTGACCAGGGTGTGCTCTGTATAACTCCTGCAGCTCCTGGTCAACATGTCCTTCTCTGTGAGGCCAGGGTGTGCTCTGTATAACCCCTGCAGCTCCTGGTCAACATTCCCATCTCTGTGTGGCCAGGGTGTGCTCTGTATAACTCCTGCAGCTCCTGGTCAACATGTCCTTCTCTGTGAGGCCAGGTGGCGTTCTGTATAACCCATGCAACTCCTGGTCAACATTCCCATCTCTGTCTGTGGCCAGGGTGTGCTCTGTCTAACCCCTGCAGCTCCTGGTCAACATTCCCATCTGTGTGTGCCCAGGGTATGCTCTGGATAACTCCTGCAGCTCCTGGTCAACATTCCCATCACTATGTGGCCAGGTTATGCTCTGTATAACTCCTGCATCTCCTGGTCAACATTCCCATTTCTGTGTGTGGCCAGGGTGTGCTCTGTATAACCCCTGCAGCTCCTGGTTAACATTCCCATTTCTGTGTGTGGCCAGGGTGTGCTCTGCATAACTCCTGCAGCTCCTGGTCAACATGTCCTTCTCTGTGAGGCCAGGGTGTGCTCTGTATAACCCCTGCGGCTCCTGGTCAACATTTCCATCTCTGTGTGGCCAGGGTGTGCTCAGTATAACCCCTGCAGCTCCTGGTCAGCATTCCCATCTGTGTGTGCCCAGGGTGTGCTCTGGATAACTCCTCAGCTCCTGGTCAACATGACAATCTCTGTGTGGCCAGTGTGTGCTCTGTATAACCCCTGCAGCTCCTGGTGAACATTCCCATCTCTGTGTGGCCAGGGTGTGCTCTGTATACTACTGCAGCTCCTGGTAAACATCCCCATCTCTGTATGGCAAGGGTGTGCTCTGTATAACTCCTGCAGCTCCTGGTCAACATTCCCATCTCTGTGTGTGGTCAGGGTGTGCTCTGTATAACCCCTGCTGCTCCTGGTCAACATTCCCATCTCTGTGTGGCCAGGATGTGCACTGTATAATCCCAGTAGCTCCTGGTCAACATTCCCATCTCTGTGTGGCCAGTGTGTGCTCTGTCTAACCCCTACAGCTCCTGGTTAACATTCCCATTTCTGTGTGGCCAGCGTGTGCTCTGTATGACCCCTGCAGCTCCTGGTTAACATTCCCATTTCTGTGTGTGGCCAGTATGTGCTTTGTATACCTCCTGCAGCTCCTGGTCAACATTCCCATCTCTGTGTGGCCAGGGTGTGCTCTGTATAACCGCTGCAGCTCCTGGTCTACATTCCCATCTCTGTGTGGCCAGGGTGTGCTCTGTATAACTCCTGCAGCTCCTGGTCAACATGTCCTTCTCTGTGAGGCCAGGTGGTGCTCTGTATAACCCCTGCAGCTCCTGGTCAACATTCCCCTATGTGTGTGCCCAGGGTATGCTCTGTATAACTCCTGCAACTCCTGGTCAACATTACCATCTCTCTGTGGCCAGGTTGTGCTCTGTATAACTCCTGCAGCTCCTGGTCAATATTCCCATTTCTGTGTGGCCAGGTTGTGATCTGTATAACCCCTGCAGCTCCTGGTCAACATTCCCATCTCTGTGTGGCCAGGGTGTGTTCTGTAAAACCCCTGCAGCTCCTGGTTAACATTCCCATCTCTGTGTGTGGCCAGGGTGTGCTCTGTATAACTCCTGCAGCTCCTGGTGAACATTCCCATCTCTGTGTGGCCAGGGTGTGCTCTGTATAACCCCTGCAGCTCCTGGTTAACATTCCCATCTCTGTGTGTGGCCAGGATGTGCTCTGTATACTCCTGCCGCTCCTGCTCAACATTGCCATCTCGGTGTGGCCAGGGTGTGTTCTGTATAAACCCTGCAGCTGCTGGTTAACATTCCCATATCTGTGTGCGGCCAGGATGTGCTCTGCATAACTCCTGCAGCTCCTGGTCAACATTCCCATCTCTGAGTGGCCAGGGTGTGCTCTGTACAATCCCTGCAGCTCCTGGTCAACATTCCCATCTCTGTGTGTCCAGGGTTTGCTCTGTATAACTACTGCAGGTCCTGGTCAACTTTCCCATTTCTGTGTGGCCACGGTGTGCTCTGTATAACCCCTGCAGCTCCTGGTCAACATTCCCATCTCTGTGTGTGGCCAGGGTGAGCTCTGTATAACTCCTGCAGCTCCTGGTCAACATGTCCTTCTCTGTGAGGCCTGGGTGTTCTCTGTATAACCCCTGCAGCTCGTGGTCAACATTCCCATCTCTGTGTGGCCAGGGTGTGCTCAGTATAACCCCTGCAGCTCCTGGTCAACATTCCCATCTGTGTGTGCCCAGGGTGTGCTCTGTATAACTCCTCAGCTCCTGGTCAACATTCCCATCTCTGTGTGGCCAGTGTGTGCTCTGTATAACCCCTGCAGCACCTGGTGAACATTCCCATCTCTGTGTGGCCAGGATGTGCTCTGTATACTCCTGCAGCACCTGGTCAACATTCCCATCTCTGTGTGGCCAGGATGTGCTCTGTATACTCCAGCAGCTCCTGGTAAACATTCCCATCTCTGTGTGGCAAGGGTGTGCTCTGTATAACTCCTGCAGCTCCTGGTCAACATTCCCATCTCTGTGTGTGGTCAGGGTGTGCTCTGTATACCCCTGCAGCTCCTGGTCAATATCCCCATCTATGTGTGGCCAGGGTGTGCTCTGTATAACCCCTGCAGCTCCTGGTCTACATTCCCATCTCTGTGTGGCAAGGATGGGCACTGTATAATCCCAGTAGCTCCTGGTCAACATTCCCATCTCTGTGTGTGGCCAGGGTGTGCTCTGTATAACTCCTGCAGCTCCTGGTCAACATTCCCATCTCTATGTGTGGTCAGGGGGTGCTCTGTATAACTCCTGCAGCTCCTGGTCAACATTCCCATCTCTGTGTGGCCAGGGTGTGCTCTGTATAACCCCTGCAGCTCCTGGTTAACATTCCCATCTCTGTGTGTGGCCAGGGTGTGCTCTGTATAACTCCTGCAGCTCCTGGTCAACATGTCCTTCTCTGTGAGGCCAGGGTGTGCTCTGTGTAACCCCTGCAGCTCCTGGTCAACATTCCCATCTCTGTGTGGCCAGGGTGTGCTCTGTATAACTCCTGCAGCTCCTGGTCAAGATGTCCTTCTCTGTGAGGCCAGGTGTCGCTCTGTATAACCCCTGCAACTCCTGGTCAACATTCCCATCTCTGTGTGTGGCCAGGGTGTGCTCTGTATAACCACTGCAGCTCCTGGTCAATATTCCCATCTCTGTGTGCCAGGGTGTGCTCTGTATAACCCCTGTAGCTCCTGGTCAACATTCCCATCTCTGTGTGGCCAGGATGTGCTCTGTATACTCCTGCAGCTCCTGGTAAACATTCCCATCTCTGTGTGGCAAGGGTGTGCTCTGTATAACTCCTGCAGCTCCTGGTCAACATTCCCATCTCTGTGTGTGGTCAGGGTGTGCTCTGTATACCCCTGCAGCTCCTGGTCAATATCCCCATCTATGTGTGGCCAGGGTGTGCTCTGTATAACCCCTGCAGCTCCTGGTCTACATTCCCATCTCTGTGTGGCAAGGATGGGCACTGTATAATCCCAGTAGATCCTGGTCAACATTCCCATCTCTGTGTGTGGCCAGGGTGTGCTCTGTATAACTCCTGCAGCTCCTGGTCAACATTCCCATCTCTATGTGTGGTCAGGGGGTGCTCTGTATAACTCCTGCAGCTCCTGGTCAACATTCCCATCTCTGTGTGGCCAGGGTGTGCTCTGTATAACCCATGCAGCTCCTGGTTAACATTCCCATCTCTGTGTGTGGCCAGGGTGTGCTCTGTATAACTCCTGCAGCTCCTGGTCAACATGTCCTTCTCTGTGAGGCCAGGGTGTGCTCTGTATAACCCCTGCAGCTCCTGGTCAACATTCCCATCTCTGTGTGGCCAGGGTGTGCTCTGTATAACTCCTGCAGCTCCTGGTCAAGATGTCCTTCTCTGTGAGGCCAGGTGGCGCTCTGTATAACCCCTGCAACTCCTGGTCAACATTCCCATCTCTGTGTGTGGCCAGGTTGTGCTCTGTATAACTCCTGCACTCCTGGTCAACTTTCCCATTTCTGTGTGTGGCCAGGGTGTGCTCTGTATAACTCCTGCAGCTCCTGGTCAACATTCCCATCTCTATGTGGCCAGGTTGTGCTCTGTATAACTCCTGCACTCCTGGTCAACTTTCCCATCTCTGTGTGTGGCCAGGGTGTGCTCAGTATAACCCCTGCAGCTCCTGATCAACATTCCCATCTATGTGTGCCCAGGGTGTGCTCTGTTTAACTCCTCAGCTCCTGGTCAACATTCCCATCTCTGTGTGGCCAGTGTGTGCTCTGTAAAACCCCTGCAGCTCCTGGTGAGCATTCCCATCTCTGTGTGGCCAGGATGTGCTCTGTATACTCCTGCAGCACCTGGTCAACATTCCTATCTCTGTGTGGCCAGGATGTGCTCTGTATACTCCTGCAGCTCCTGGTAAACATTCCCATCTCTGTGTGGCAAGGGTGTGCTCTGTACAACTCCTGCAGCTGCTGCCTGGTCAACATTCCCATCTCTGTGTGTGGTCAGGGTGTGCTCTGGATAACCCCTGCTGCTCCTGGTCAACATTCCCATCTCTGTGTGGCCAGGATGTGCACTGTATAATCCCAGTAGCTACTGGTCAACATTCCCATCTCTGTGTGTGGTCAGGGTGTGCTCTGTATAACCCCTGCAGCTCCTGGTTAACATTCCAATTTCTGTGTGGCCAGGGTGTGCTCTGTATAACCCCTGAAGCTCCTGGTCAACATTCCCATCTCTGTGTGCCCAGGATATGCTCTGTATAACTCCTGCAGCTCCTGGTCAACATTCCCATCTCTGTGTGGCCAGGATGTGCACTGTATAATCCCAGTAGCTACTGGTCAACATTCCCATCTCTGTGTGGACAGCGTGCGCACTGTATAACCTCTGCAGCTCCTGGTCAACATTCCCTTCTCTGTGTGGCCAGGATGTGCTCTGTATATTCCCTCCAGCTCCTGGCCAACATTCCCATCTGTGTGTGTGGCCAGGATGTGCTCTGTATAACTCCTGCATCTCCTGGTCAACATTCCCATCTGTGTGTGTGACCAGGGTGTGCTCTGTATAACCCCTGCAGCTCCTGGTCAACATTCCCATCTCTGTGTGGCCAGAGTGTGCTCTGTCTCACCCCTGCAGCTCCTGGTTAACATTCCAATTTCTGTGTGGCCAGGGTGTGCTCTGTATAACCCCTGCAGCTCCTGGTCTACATTCCCATTTCTGTGTGGCCAGGGTGTGCTCTGTATAACCCCTGCAGCTCCTGGTCTACATTCCCATTTCTGTGTGGCCAGGGTGTGCTCTGTATAACTCCTGCAGCTCCTGGTCAACATTCCCATCTCTGTGTGGCCAGAGTGTGCTCTGTCTCACCCCTGCAGCTCCTCGTCAACATTCCCATCTCTGTGTGTGTCCTTGGTGTGCACTGTATAACCCCAGCAGCTCCTGGTAAACATTCCCATCTCTGTGTGGCCAGGATGTGCACTGTATAACCCCTGCAGCTCATGGTTAACATTCCCATCTCTGTGTGGTCAGTATGTGCTTTGTATAACTCCTGCAGCTCCTGGTCAACATGTCCTTCTCTGTGAGGCCATGTGGCGCTCTGTATAACCCCTGCAGCTCCTGGTCAACATTCCCATCTGTGTGTGCCCAGGGTATGCTCTGTATAACTCCTGCAGCTCCTGGTCAACATTCCCATTTCTGTGTGGCCAGGTTGTGCTCTGTATAACTCCTGCTCCTGGTCAACATTCCCATCTCTGTGTGGCCAGGGTGTGCTCTGTATAACCCCTGCAGCTCCTGGTCAGCATTCCCATCTGTGTGTGTCCAGGGTGTGCTCCGTATAACCCCTGCTGCTCCTGGTCAACATTCCCATCTCTGTGTGGCCAGGATGTGCTCTGTATATCCCCTGCAGCTCCTGGTCAACATTCCCATCTGTGTGTGGCCAGGGTGTGCTCTGTATAACCCCTGCAGCTCCTGGTCTACATTCCCATCTCTGTGTGGCCAGGGTGTGCTCTGTATAACCCCTGCAGCTCCTGGTCTACATTCCCATCTCTGTGTGACCAGGGTGTGCTCTGTATAACCCCTGCAGCTCATGGTCTACATTCCCATCTCTGTGTGGCCAGGGTGTGCTCTGTATAACCCCTGCAGCACCTGGTCAACATTCCCATATCTGTGTGACCAGGGTGTGCTCTGTATAACTCCTGCAACTCCTGGTCGACATTCCCATCTCTGTGTGGCCAGGCTGTGCTTTGTATAACCCCTGCAGCTCCTGGTCAACATTCCCATCTCTGCGTGGCCAGGGTGTGATCTGTATAACCACTGCAGCTCCTGGTCAATATTCCCATCTCTCAGTGTGTCCTGGGAGTGATCTGTGTAACCCCTGCAGCTCCTGGTTAACATTCCCATCTCTGTGTGGCCAGGGTGAGCTCGTTTATAACCCCAGCAGTTCCTGGTCAACATTCCCATCTCTGTGTGGCCAAGGTGTGCTCTGTATAACTCCTGCAGATCCTGGTCAACATTCCCATCTCTGTGTGGCCAGGGTGTGCTCTGTATAACCCCTGCAGCTCCTGGTCAACATTCCAATCTGTGTGTGGCCAGGGTGTGCTCTGTATAACCCCTGCAGCTCCTGGTCAACATTCCCATCTCTGTGTGGCCAGCGTGTGCTCTGTATAACCCTAGCAGCTCCTGGGCAACATTCCCATATCTGTGTGGCCAGGATGTGCTCTGTATAACCCCTGCAGCTCCTGGTCAACATTCCCATCTCTGTGTGGCCAGGATGTGCTCTGTATAACCACTGCAGCTCCTGGTCAACATTCCCATATCTGTGTGGCCAGAATGTGCTCTGTATAACCCCTGCAGCTCCTGGTCAACATTTGCATCTCTGTGTGGCCAGGGTGTGCACTGTATAACCCCTGCAGCTCATGGTCAACATTCCCATCTCTGTTTGTGCCCAGGGTGTGCTCTGTATAACCCCAGCAGCTCCTGGTCAACATTCCCGTCTCTGTGTGGCCAGGGTGTGCTCTGTATAACCCCTGCAGCTCCTGGTCAACATTCTCATCTCTGTGTTTGGCCAGGTTGTGGTCTGTATTCTCCTGCAGCTCCTGGTCAACATTCCCATCTATGTGTGGCCAGGGTGTGCTCTGTATAACCCCTGCAGCTCCTGGTCAACATTCCCATCTCTGCGTGGCCAGGGTGTGATCTGTATAACCACTGCAGCTCCTGGTCAACATTCCCATCTCTGCGTGGCCAGGCTGTGATCTGTATAACCCCTGCAGCTCCTGGTCAACATTCCCATCCCTGTGTGGCCAGGGTGTGCTCTGTGTAACCCCTGCAGTTCCTTGTCAACATTCCCATCTCTGTGTGGCCAGGGTGTGCTCTGTATAACTCCTGCAGATCCTGGTCAACATTCCCATCTCTGTGTGTGGTCAGGGTGTGCTCTGTATAACCCCAGCAGTTCCTGGTCAAGATTCCCATCTCTGTGTGGCCAGGGTGTGCTCTGTATAACTCCTGCAGATCCTGGTTAACATTCCCATCTCTGTGTGTGGTCAGTATGTGCTTTGGATAACTCCTGCAGCTCCTCGTCAACATGTCCTTCTCTGTGAGGCCAGGTGGCGCTCTGTATAACCCCTGCAGTTCCTGGTCAACATTCCCATCTGTGTGTGCCCAGGGTATGCTCTGTATAACTCCTGCAGCTCCTGGTCAACATTCCCATTTCTGTGTGGCCAGGTTGTGCTCTGTATAACTCCTGCTCCTGGTCAACATTCCCATCTCTGTGTGGCCAGTGTGTGCTCTGTATAACCCCTGCTGCTCCTGGTCAACATTCCCATCTCTGTGTGGCCAGGATGTGCACTGTATAATCCCAGTAGCTCCTGGTCAACATTCCCATCTCTGTGTGTGGTCAGGGTGTGCTCTGTAGAACCCCAGCAGCTCCTGGTCAACATTCCCATCTCTGTGCGGCCAGGGTGTGCTCTGTATAACCCCTGCAGCTCCTGGTCAACATTCCCATCTCTGTGTGGCCAGGGTGTGCTCTGTATAACCCTAGCAGCTCCTGGGCAACATTCCCATATCTGTGTGGCCAGGATGTGCTCTGTATAACCCCTGCAGCTCCGGGTCAACATTCCCATCTCTGTGTGGCCAGGATGTGCTCTGTATAACCCCTGCAGCTCCTGGTCAACATTCCCATATCTGTGTGGCCAGGATGTGCTCTGCATAACCCCTGCAGCTCCTGGTCAACATTCCCATCTCTGTGTGGCCAGGGTGTGCACTGTATAACCCCTGCAGCTCATGGTCAACATTCCCATCTCTGTTTGTGCTCAGGCTGTGCTCTGTATAACCCCAGCAGCTCCTGGTCAACATTCCCGTCTCTGTGTGGCCAGGGTGTGCTCTGTATAACCCCTGCAGCTCCTGGTCAACATTCTCATCTCTGTGTTTGGCCAGGGTGTGGTCTGTATTCTCCTGCAGCTCCTGGTCAACATTCACATCTCTGTGTGGCCAGGGTGTGCTCTGTATAACCCCTGCAGCTCCTGGTCTACATTCCCATCTCTGTGTGGCCAGGGTGTGCTCTGTATAACCCCTGCAGCTCCTGGTCTACATTCCCATCTCTGTGTGACCAGGGTGTGCTCTGTATAACCCCTGCAGCTCATGGTCTACATTCCCATCTCTGTGTGGCCAGGGTGTGCTCTGTATAACCCCTGCAGCACCTGGTCAACATTCCCATATCTGTGTGACCAGGGTGTGCTCTGTATAACTCCTGCAACTCCTGGTCGACATTCCCATCTCTGTGTGGCCAGGCTGTGCTTTGTATAACCCCTGCAGCTCCTGGTCAACATTCCCATCTCTGCGTGGCCAGGGTGTGATCTGTATAACCACTGCAGCTCCTGGTCAATATTCCCATCTCTCAGTGTGTCCTGGGAGTGATCTGTGTAACCCCTGCAGCTCCTGGTTAACATTCCCATCTCTGTGTGGCCAGGGTGAGCTCGTTTATAACCCCAGCAGTTCCTGGTCAACATTCCCATCTCTGTGTGGCCAAGGTGTGCTCTGTATAACTCCTGCAGATCCTGGTCAACATTCCCATCTCTGTGTGGCCAGGGTGTGCTCTGTATAACCCCTGCAGCTCCTGGTCAACATTCCAATCTGTGTGTGGCCAGGGTGTGCTCTGTATAACCCCTGCAGCTCCTGGTCAACATTCCCATCTCTGTGTGGCCAGCGTGTGCTCTGTATAACCCTAGCAGCTCCTGGGCAACATTCCCATATCTGTGTGGCCAGGATGTGCTCTGTATAACCCCTGCAGCTCCTGGTCAACATTCCCATCTCTGTGTGGCCAGGATGTGCTCTGTATAACCACTGCAGCTCCTGGTCAACATTCCCATATCTGTGTGGCCAGAATGTGCTCTGTATAACCCCTGCAGCTCCTGGTCAACATTTGCATCTCTGTGTGGCCAGGGTGTGCACTGTATAACCCCTGCAGCTCATGGTCAACATTCCCATCTCTGTTTGTGCCCAGGGTGTGCTCTGTATAACCCCAGCAGCTCCTGGTCAACATTCCCGTCTCTGTGTGGCCAGGGTGTGCTCTGTATAACCCCTGCAGCTCCTGGTCAACATTCTCATCTCTGTGTTTGGCCAGGTTGTGGTCTGTATTCTCCTGCAGCTCCTGGTCAACATTCCCATCTATGTGTGGCCAGGGTGTGCTCTGTATAACCCCTGCAGCTCCTGGTCAACATTCCCATCTCTGCGTGGCCAGGGTGTGATCTGTATAACCACTGCAGCTCCTGGTCAACATTCCCATCTCTGCGTGGCCAGGCTGTGATCTGTATAACCCCTGCAGCTCCTGGTCAACATTCCCATCCCTGTGTGGCCAGGGTGTGCTCTGTGTAACCCCTGCAGTTCCTTGTCAACATTCCCATCTCTGTGTGGCCAGGGTGTGCTCTGTATAACTCCTGCAGATCCTGGTCAACATTCCCATCTCTGTGTGTGGTCAGGGTGTGCTCTGTATAACCCCAGCAGTTCCTAGTCAAGATTCCCATCTCTGTGTGGCCAGGGTGTGCTCTGTATAACTCCTGCAGATCCTGGTTAACATTCCCATCTCTGTGTGTGGTCAGTATGTGCTTTGGATAACTCCTGCAGCTCCTCGTCAACATGTCCTTCTCTGTGAGGCCAGGTGGCGCTCTGTATAACCCCTGCAGTTCCTGGTCAACATTCCCATCTGTGTGTGCCCAGGGTATGCTCTGTATAACTCCTGCAGCTCCTGGTCAACATTCCCATTTCTGTGTGGCCAGGTTGTGCTCTGTATAACTCCTGCTCCTGGTCAACATTCCCATCTCTGTGTGGCCAGTGTGTGCTCTGTATAACCCCTGCTGCTCCTGGTCAACATTCCCATCTCTGTGTGGCCAGGATGTGCACTGTATAATCCCAGTAGCTCCTGGTCAACATTCCCATCTCTGTGTGTGGTCAGGGTGTGCTCTGTAGAACCCCAGCAGCTCCTGGTCAACATTCCCATCTCTGTGCGGCCAGGGTGTGCTCTGTATAACCCCTGCAGCTCCTGGTCAACATTCCCATCTCTGTGTGGCCAGGGTGTGCTCTGTATAACCCTAGCAGCTCCTGGGCAACATTCCCATATCTGTGTGGCCAGGATGTGCTCTGTATAACCCCTGCAGCTCCGGGTCAACATTCCCATCTCTGTGTGGCCAGGATGTGCTCTGTATAACCCCTGCAGCTCCTGGTCAACATTCCCATATCTGTGTGGCCAGGATGTGCTCTGCATAACCCCTGCAGCTCCTGGTCAACATTCCCATCTCTGTGTGGCCAGGGTGTGCACTGTATAACCCCTGCAGCTCATGGTCAACATTCCCATCTCTGTTTGTGCTCAGGCTGTGCTCTGTATAACCCCAGCAGCTCCTGGTCAACATTCCCGTCTCTGTGTGGCCAGGGTGTGCTCTGTATAACCCCTGCAGCTCCTGGTCAACATTCTCATCTCTGTGTTTGGCCAGGGTGTGGTCTGTATTCTCCTGCAGCTCCTGGTCAACATTCACATCTCTGTGTGGCCAGGGTGTGCTCTGTATAACCCCTGCAGCTCCTGGTCAACATTCCCATCTCTGCGTGGCCAGGGTGTGATCTGTATAACCACTGCAGCTCCTGGTCAACATTCCCATCTCTGCGTGGCCAGGGTGTGATCTGTATAACCCCTGCAGCTCCTGGTCAACATTCCCATCTCTGCGTGTCCAGGGTGTGCTCTGTATAACCCCTGCAACTGCTGGTCAACATTCCCATCTCTCAGTGTGTCCTGGGAGTGATCTGTGTAACCCCTGCAGCTCCTGGTGAACATTCCCATCTCTGTGTGGCCAGGGTGAGCTCTTTTATAACCCCAGCAGTTCCTGGTCAACATTCCCATCTCTGTGTGGCCAGGGTGTGCTCTGTATAACTCCTGCAGTTCCTGGTCAACATTCCCATCTCTGTGTTTGGTCAGGGTGTGCTCTGTATAACCCCAGCAGTTCCTGGTCAACATTCCCATCTCTGTGTGGCCAGGGTGTGCTCTGTATAACTCCTGCAGATCCTGGTTAACATTCCCATCTCTGTGTGTGGTCAGTATGTGCTCTGTATAACCCCTGCAGCTCATGGTCAACATTCCCATCTCTGTGTGGCCAGTGTGTGCTCTGTAGAACCCCTGCTGCTCCTGGTCCACATTCCCATCTCTGTGTGGCCAGGATGTGCACTGTATAATCCCAGTAGCTCCTGGTCAACATTCCCATCTCTGTGTGTGGTCAGGGTGTGCTCTGTCGAACCCCAGCAGCTCCTGGCCAACATTCCCATCTCTGTGTGTGGCCAGGTTGTGCACTGAATAACATCCTGCAGCTCCTGGTCAACATTGCCATCCTTGTGCGGCCAGGGTGTGCTCTGTATATCTCCTGCAGCTCCTGGTCAACATTCCCATCTGTGTGGCCAGGGTGTGGTCTGTATAACCCCTGCAGCTCCTGGTCAACATTTCCATCTGTGTGTGTGTCAAGGGTGTGCTCTGTATAACCCCTCCAGCTCCTGGCCAACATTCCCATCTGTGTGTGTGGCCAGGATGTGCTCTGTATAACTCTTGCAGCTCCTGGTCAACATTCCCATCTCTGTGTGGCCAGGATGTGCTCTGTATAACCCCTGCAGCTCCTGGTCAACATTCACATCTCTCTGTGGCCAGGGTGTGCTCTGTATAACCTCTGCTCCTGGTCAACATTCCCATCTCTGTGTGGCCAGGGTGTGCTCTGTATAACTCCTGCAGCTCCTGGTCAACATGTCCTTCTCTGTGAGGCCAGGTGGCGCTCTGTATAACCCCTGCAGCGCCTGGTCAACATTCCCATCTGTGTGTGCCCAGGGTATGCTCTGTATAACTCCTGCAGCTCCTGGTCAACATTCCCATCTCAGTGTGGCCAGGTTGTGCTCTGTATAACTCCTACAACTCCTGGTCAATATTCCCATTTCTGTGTGGCCAGGGTGTGCTCTGTATAACTCCTGCAGCTCCTGGTCAACATTCCCATCTCTGTATGGCCAGGGTGTGCTCAGTATAACCCCTGCAGCTCCTGGTCAACATTCCCATCTGTGTGTGCCCAGGGTGTGCTCTGTATAACTCCTCAGCTCCTGGTCAACATTCCCATCTCTGTGTGGCCAGTGTGTGCTCTGTATAACCCCTGCAGCTCCTGGTGAACATTCCCATCTCTGTGTGGCCAGGATGTGCTCTGTATACTCCTGCAGCACCTGGTCAACATTCCCATCCCTGTGTGGCCAGGGTGTGCACTGTATAACCCCTGCAGCTCATGGTCAACATTCCCATCTCTGTTTGTGCCCAGGGTGTGCTCTGTATAACCCCAGCAGCTCCTGGTCAACATTCCCGTCTCTGTGTGGCCAGGGTGTGCTCTGTATAACCCCTGCAGCTCCTGGTCAACATTCTCATCTCTGTGTTTGGCCAGGTTGTGGTCTGTATTCTCCTGCAGCTCCTGGTCAACATTCCCATCTATGTGTGGCCAGGGTGTGCTCTGTATAACCCCTGCAGCTCCTGGTCAACATTCCCATCTCTGCGTGGCCAGGGTGTGATCTGTATAACCACTGCAGCTCCTGGTCAACATTCCCATCTCTGCGTGGCCAGGCTGTGATCTGTATAACCCCTGCAGCTCCTGGTCAACATTCCCATCCCTGTGTGGCCAGGGTGTGCTCTGTGTAACCCCTGCAGTTCCTTGTCAACATTCCCATCTCTGTGTGGCCAGGGTGTGCTCTGTATAACTCCTGCAGATCCTGGTCAACATTCCCATCTCTGTGTGTGGTCAGGGTGTGCTCTGTATAACCCCAGCAGTTCCTAGTCAAGATTCCCATCTCTGTGTGGCCAGGGTGTGCTCTGTATAACTCCTGCAGATCCTGGTTAACATTCCCATCTCTGTGTGTGGTCAGTATGTGCTTTGGATAACTCCTGCAGCTCCTCGTCAACATGTCCTTCTCTGTGAGGCCAGGTGGCGCTCTGTATAACCCCTGCAGTTCCTGGTCAACATTCCCATCTGTGTGTGCCCAGGGTATGCTCTGTATAACTCCTGCAGCTCCTGGTCAACATTCCCATTTCTGTGTGGCCAGGTTGTGCTCTGTATAACTCCTGCTCCTGGTCAACATTCCCATCTCTGTGTGGCCAGTGTGTGCTCTGTATAACCCCTGCTGCTCCTGGTCAACATTCCCATCTCTGTGTGGCCAGGATGTGCACTGTATAATCCCAGTAGCTCCTGGTCAACATTCCCATCTCTGTGTGTGGTCAGGGTGTGCTCTGTAGAACCCCAGCAGCTCCTGGTCAACATTCCCATCTCTGTGCGGCCAGGGTGTGCTCTGTATAACCCCTGCAGCTCCTGGTCAACATTCCCATCTCTGTGTGGCCAGGGTGTGCTCTGTATAACCCTAGCAGCTCCTGGGCAACATTCCCATATCTGTGTGGCCAGGATGTGCTCTGTATAACCCCTGCAGCTCCGGGTCAACATTCCCATCTCTGTGTGGCCAGGATGTGCTCTGTATAACCCCTGCAGCTCCTGGTCAACATTCCCATATCTGTGTGGCCAGGATGTGCTCTGCATAACCCCTGCAGCTCCTGGTCAACATTCCCATCTCTGTGTGGCCAGGGTGTGCACTGTATAACCCCTGCAGCTCATGGTCAACATTCCCATCTCTGTTTGTGCTCAGGCTGTGCTCTGTATAACCCCAGCAGCTCCTGGTCAACATTCCCGTCTCTGTGTGGCCAGGGTGTGCTCTGTATAACCCCTGCAGCTCCTGGTCAACATTCTCATCTCTGTGTTTGGCCAGGGTGTGGTCTGTATTCTCCTGCAGCTCCTGGTCAACATTCACATCTCTGTGTGGCCAGGGTGTGCTCTGTATAACCCCTGCAGCTCCTGGTCAACATTCCCATCTCTGCGTGGCCAGGGTGTGATCTGTATAACCACTGCAGCTCCTGGTCAACATTCCCATCTCTGCGTGGCCAGGGTGTGATCTGTATAACCCCTGCAGCTCCTGGTCAACATTCCCATCTCTGCGTGTCCAGGGTGTGCTCTGTATAACCCCTGCAACTGCTGGTCAACATTCCCATCTCTCAGTGTGTCCTGGGAGTGATCTGTGTAACCCCTGCAGCTCCTGGTGAACATTCCCATCTCTGTGTGGCCAGGGTGAGCTCTTTTATAACCCCAGCAGTTCCTGGTCAACATTCCCATCTCTGTGTGGCCAGGGTGTGCTCTGTATAACTCCTGCAGTTCCTGGTCAACATTCCCATCTCTGTGTTTGGTCAGGGTGTGCTCTGTATAACCCCAGCAGTTCCTGGTCAACATTCCCATCTCTGTGTGGCCAGGGTGTGCTCTGTATAACTCCTGCAGATCCTGGTTAACATTCCCATCTCTGTGTGTGGTCAGTATGTGCTCTGTATAACCCCTGCAGCTCATGGTCAACATTCCCATCTCTGTGTGGCCAGTGTGTGCTCTGTAGAACCCCTGCTGCTCCTGGTCCACATTCCCATCTCTGTGTGGCCAGGATGTGCACTGTATAATCCCAGTAGCTCCTGGTCAACATTCCCATCTCTGTGTGTGGTCAGGGTGTGCTCTGTCGAACCCCAGCAGCTCCTGGCCAACATTCCCATCTCTGTGTGTGGCCAGGTTGTGCACTGAATAACATCCTGCAGCTCCTGGTCAACATTGCCATCCTTGTGCGGCCAGGGTGTGCTCTGTATATCTCCTGCAGCTCCTGGTCAACATTCCCATCTGTGTGGCCAGGGTGTGGTCTGTATAACCCCTGCAGCTCCTGGTCAACATTTCCATCTGTGTGTGTGTCAAGGGTGTGCTCTGTATAACCCCTCCAGCTCCTGGCCAACATTCCCATCTGTGTGTGTGGCCAGGATGTGCTCTGTATAACTCTTGCAGCTCCTGGTCAACATTCCCATCTCTGTGTGGCCAGGATGTGCTCTGTATAACCCCTGCAGCTCCTGGTCAACATTCACATCTCTCTGTGGCCAGGGTGTGCTCTGTATAACCTCTGCTCCTGGTCAACATTCCCATCTCTGTGTGGCCAGGGTGTGCTCTGTATAACTCCTGCAGCTCCTGGTCAACATGTCCTTCTCTGTGAGGCCAGGTGGCGCTCTGTATAACCCCTGCAGCGCCTGGTCAACATTCCCATCTGTGTGTGCCCAGGGTATGCTCTGTATAACTCCTGCAGCTCCTGGTCAACATTCCCATCTCAGTGTGGCCAGGTTGTGCTCTGTATAACTCCTACAACTCCTGGTCAATATTCCCATTTCTGTGTGGCCAGGGTGTGCTCTGTATAACTCCTGCAGCTCCTGGTCAACATTCCCATCTCTGTATGGCCAGGGTGTGCTCAGTATAACCCCTGCAGCTCCTGGTCAACATTCCCATCTGTGTGTGCCCAGGGTGTGCTCTGTATAACTCCTCAGCTCCTGGTCAACATTCCCATCTCTGTGTGGCCAGTGTGTGCTCTGTATAACCCCTGCAGCTCCTGGTGAACATTCCCATCTCTGTGTGGCCAGGATGTGCTCTGTATACTCCTGCAGCACCTGGTCAACATTCCCATCTCTGTGTGGCCAGGGTATGCTCTGTATACTCCTGCAGCTCCTGGTAAACATTCCCATCTCTGTGTGGCAAGGGTGTGCTCTGTATAACTCCTGCAGCTCCTGGTCAACATTCCCACCTCTGTGTGTGGTCAGGGTGTGCTCTGTATACCCCTGCAGCTCCTGGTCAATATCCCCATCTATGTGTGGCCAGGGTGTGCTCTGTATAACCCCTGCAGCTACTGGTCTACATTCCCATCTCTGTGTGGCAAGGATGGACACTGTATAACCCCAGTAGCTCCTGGTCAACATTCTTATCTCTGTGTGTGGCCAGGGTGAGCTCTGTATAACTCCT
This sequence comes from Scyliorhinus torazame, assembly GCF_047496885.1. Classification (NCBI taxonomy): domain Eukaryota; kingdom Metazoa; phylum Chordata; class Chondrichthyes; order Carcharhiniformes; family Scyliorhinidae; genus Scyliorhinus; species Scyliorhinus torazame. Next base: position 2,862,326 of record NW_027307760.1, on the reverse strand, counting down.
GCAGCTCCTGGTCAACATTCCCATCACTGTGTGGCCAGGGTGTGCTCTGTATAACTCCTGCTGCTCCTGGTCAACATTCCCATCTCTGTGTGGCCAGGGTGTGCTCTGTATAACCCCTGCAGCTCCTGGTTAACATTCCCATCTCTGTGTGTGGCCAGGGTGTGCTCTGTATAACTCCTGCAGCTCCTGGTCAACATTCCCATCTCTGTGAGGCCAGGTGGCGCTCTGTATAACCCCTGCAGCTCCTGGTCAACATTCCCATCTCTGTGTGCCCAGGGTGTGCTCTGTATAACTCCTCAGCTCCAGGTCAACATTCCCATCTCTGTGTGGCCAGTGTGTGCTCTGTATAACCCCTGCAGCTCCTGGTGAACATTCCCATCTCTGTGTGGCCAAGATGTGCTCTGTATACTCCTGCAGCACCTGGTCAACATTCCCATCTCTGTGTGGCCAGAATGTGCACTGTATAATCCCAGTAGCTCCTGGTCAACATTCCCATCTCTGTGTGTGGTCAGGGTGTGCTCTGTATAACCCCTGCAGCTCCTGGTTAACATTCCCATTTCTGTGTGGCCAAGGTGTGCTCTGTATAACCCCTGCAGCTCCTGTTCTACATTCCCATCTCTGTGTGGCCAGGGTGTGCTCTGTATAACCCCTGCAGCTCCTGGTCTACATTCCCATCTCTGTGTGGCCAGGGTGTGCTCTCTATAACTCCTGCAGCTCCTGGTCAACATGTCCTTCTCTGTGAGGCCAGGTGGCGCTCTGTATAACCCCTGCAGCTCCTGGTCAACATTCCCATCTGTGTGTGCCCAGGGTATGCTCTGTATAACTCCTGCAGCTCCTGGTCAACATTACCATCTCTGTGTGGCCTGGGTGTGCTCTGTATAACTCCTGCAGCTCCTGGTCAATATTCCCATTTCTGTGTGGCCAGGTTGTGCTCTGTATAACCCCTGCAGCTCCTGGACAACATTCCCATTTGTCTGTGTGTCCAGGGTGTGCTCTGTATATCTCCTGCAGCTCCTGGTCAACATTCCCATCTGTGTGGCCAGGGTGTGCTCTGTGTAACCCCTGCAGCTCCTGGTCAAAACTCCCATCTGTGTGTGGACAGCGTGCGCACTGTATAACCACTGCAGCACCTGGTCAACATTACCATCTCTGTGTGTGTCCAGGGTGTGCTCTGTATAACCCCTGCAGCTCCTGGTCAACATTCCCTTCTGTGTGTGTGGCCATGATGTGCTCTGTATAACTCCTGCAGCTCCTGGTCAACATTCCCATCTCTGTGTGGCCAGGATGTGCTCTGTATAACCCCTGCAGCTCCTGGTCAACATTCCCATCTCTGTGTGTCCAGGGTGTGCTCTGTATAACCCCTGCTCCTGGTCAACATTCCCATCTCTGTGTGGCCAGGGTGTGCTCTTTTATAACCCCAGCAGTTCCTGGTCAACATTCCCATCTCTGTGTGTCCAGGGTGTGCTCTGTATAACCCCTGCAGCTCCTGGTCAACATTCCCATCACTGTGTGGCCAGGGTGTGCTCTGTATAACTCCTGCAGCTCCTGGTCAACATTCCCATCTCTGTGTGGCCAGGATGTGCACTGTATAACCCCAGCAGCTCCTGGTCAACATTCCCATCGCTGTGTGTGGCCAGGGTGTGCTCTGTATAACTCCTGCATGTCCTGGTCAACATTCCCATCTCTGAGTGGCCAGGATGTGCTCTGAATACTCCTGCAGCTCCTGGTCAACATTCCCATCTCTGTGTGTGGTCACGGTGTGCTCTGTATAACTCCTGCAGCTCCTGGTCAACATTCCCATCTCTGTGTGGCCAGGGTGTGCTCAGTATATCTCCTGCAGCTCCTGGTCGACATTCCCATCTCTGTGTGTCGAGTGTGTGCTCTGTATATCCCTAGCAGCTCCTGGTCAACATTCCCACATCTGTTTGGCCAGGGTGTGCTCTGTATAACCCCAGCAGCTCCTGGTCAACATTCCCATCTCTGTGTGTCCAGGGTGTGCTCTGTATAACCCCTGCAGCTCCTGGTCAACATTCCCATCACTGTGTGGCCAGGGTGTGCTCTGTATAACTCCTGCAGCTCCTGGTCAACATTCCCATCTCTGTGTGGCCAGGATGTGCACTGTATAACACCAGCAGCTCCTGGTCAACATTCCCATCGCTGTGTGTGGCCAGGGTGTGCTCTGTATAACTCCTGCATGTCCTGGTCAACATTCCCATCTCTGTGTGGCCAGGATGTGCTCTGAATACTCCTGCAGCTCCTGGTCAACATTCCCATCTCTGTGTGTGGTCACGGTGTGCTCTGTATAACTCCTGCAGCTCCTGGTCAACATTCCCATCTCTGTTTGGCCAGGATGTGCTCTGTATACCACTGCAGCTCCTGGTCAACATCCCCATCTATGTGTGGCCAGGGTGTGCTCTGTATAACCCCTGGAGCTCCTGGTCAACATTCCCATCTCAGTGTGGTCAGGGTGTGCTCTGTATAACTCCTGCAGCTCCTGGCCAACATTCCCATCTTTATGTGTGGTCAGGGGGTGCTCTGTATAACTTCTGCAGTTCCTGGTCAACATTCCCATCTCTGTGTGGCCAGGGTGTGCTCTGTATAACCCCTGCAGCTCCTGGTCAACATTCCCATCTCTGTGTGTCCAGGGTGTGCTCTGTATAACTCCTGCAGCTCCTGGTCAACATGTCCATCTCTGTGAGGCCAGGTGGCGCTCTGTATAACCCCTGCAACTCCTGGTCAACATTCCCATCTCTGTGTGTCCAGGGTGTGCTCTGTATAACTCCTGCAGCTCCTGGTCAACATGTCCATCTCTGTGAGGCCAGGTGGCGCTCTGTATAACCCCTGCAGCTCCTGGTCAACATTCTCATTTTTGTGTGTTGCCAGGGTGTGCTCTGTATAACCCCTGCAGCTCCTGGTTAACATTCCCATCTCTGTGTGTGGCCAGGGTGTGCTCTGTATAACTCCTGCAGCTCCTGGTCAACATGTCCTTCTCTGTGTGGCTAGGCTGTGCTCTGTATAACCCCTGCAGCTCCTGGTCAACATTCCCATCTCTGTGTGGTCAGGGTGTGCTCTGTATAACTCCTACAGCTCCTGGTCAACATGTCCTTCTCTGTGAGGCCAGGTGGTGCTCTGTATAACCCCTGCAACTCCTGGTCAACATTCCCATCTCTGTGTGTGGCCAGGGTGTGCTCTGTATAACCCCTGCAGCTCCTGGTCAACATTCCCATCACTGTGTGGCCAGGGTGTGCTCTGTATAACTCCTGCAGCTCCTGGTCAACATTCCCATCTCTGTGTGGCCAGGATGTGCACTGTATAACCCCAGCAGCTCCTGGTCAACATTCCCATCGCTGTGTGTGGCCAGGGTGTGCTCTGTATAACTCCTGCATGTCCTGGTCAACATTCCCATCTCTGTGTGGCCAGGATGTGCTCTGAATACTCCTGCAGCTCCTGGTCAACATTCCCATCTCAGTGTGGCCAGGGTGTGCTCTGTATAACCCCTGCAGCTCCTGGTCAACATTCCCATCTCTGTGTGTCCAGGGTGTGCTCTGTATAACTCCTGCAGCTCCTGGTCAACATGTCCATCTCTGTGAGGCCAGGGTGTGCTCTGTATAACCCCTGCAACTCCTGGTCAACATTCCCATCTCTGTGTGTCCAGGGTGTGCTCTGTATAACTCCTGCAGCTCCTGGTCAACATGTCCTTCTCTGTGAGGCCAGGTGGCGCTCTGTATAACCCCTGCAACTCCTGGTCAACATTCCCATCTCTGTGTGTGGCCAGGGTGTGCTCTGTATAACCCCTGCAGCTCCTGGTCAACATTCCCATCTGTGTGTGCCCAGGGTATGCTCTGTATAACTCCTGCAGCTCCTGGTCAACATTCCCATCTCTATGTGGCCAGGTTGTGCTCTGTATAACTCCTGCAGCTCCTGGTCAACATTCCCATTTCTGTGTGTGGCCAGGGTGTGCTCTGTATAACCCCTGCAGCTCCTGGTGAACATTCCCATCTCTGTGTGTGGCCAGGGTGAGCTCTGTATAACTCCTGCAGCTCCTGGTCAACACGTCCTTCTCTGTGAGGCCAGGGTGTGCTCTGTATAACCCCTGCAGCTCCTGGTCAATATTCCCATTTCTGTGTGGCCAGGTTGTGCTCTGTATAACCCCTGCAGCTCCTGGTCAACATTCCCATCTGTGTGTGTATCCAAGGTGTGCTCTGTATATATCCTGCAGCTCCTGGTCAACTTCCCATCTGTGTGTCCAGGGTGTGCTCTGTATAACCCCTGCAGCTCCTGGTCAACATTTCCATCTGTGCGTGTGTCCAGGGTGTGCTCTGTATAACCCCAGCAGCTCCTGGTCAACATTCCCATCTCTGTTTGGCCAGGATGTGCTCTGTATACCACTGCAGCTCCTGGTCAACATCCCCATCTATGTGTGGCCAGGGTGTGCTCTGTATAACCCCTGGAGCTCCTGGTCAACATTCCCATCTCTGTGTGGTCAGGGTGTGCTCTGTATAACTCCTGCAGCTCCTGGTCAACATTCCCATCTTTATGTGTGGTCAGGGGGTGCTCTGTATAACATCTGCAGTTCCTGGTCAACATTCCCATCTCTGTGTGGCCAGGGTGTGCTCTGTATAACCCCTGCAACTCCTGGTCAACATTCCCATCTCTCTGTGTGGCCAGGGTGTGCTCTGTATAACCCCTGCAGCTCCTGGTCAACATTTCCATCTGTGTGTGCCCAGGGTATGCTCTGTATAACTCCTGCAGCTCCTGGTCAACATTCCCATCTCTATGTGGCCAGGTTGTGCTCTGTATAACTCCTGCAGCTCCTGGTCAACATTCTCATTTCTGTGTGTTGCCAGGGTGTGCTCTGTATAACCCCTGCAGCTCCTGGTTAACATTCCCATCTCTGTGTGTGGCCAGGGTGTGCTCTGTATAACTCCTGCAGCTCCTGGTCAACATGTCCTTCTCTGTGAGGCCAGGGTGTGCTCTGTATAACCCCTGCAGCTCCTGGTCCACATTCCCATCTCTGTGTGGTCAGGGTGTGCTCTGTATAACTCCTACAGCTCCTGGTCAACATGTCCTTCTCTGTGAGGCCAGGTGGCGCTCTGTATAACCCCTGCAACTCCTGGTCAACATTCCCATCTCTGTGTGTGGCCAGGGTGTGCTCTGTATAACCCCTGCAGCTCCTGGTCAACATTCCCATCTGTGTGTGCTCAGGGTATGATCTGTATAACTCCTGCAGCTCCTGGTCAACATTCCCATCACTATGTGGCCAGGTTGTGCTCTGTATAACTCCTGCAGCTCCTGGTCAACATTCTCATTTCTGTGTGTGGCCAGGGTGTGCTCTGTATAACCCCTGCAGCTCCTGGTGAACATTCCCATCTCTGTGTGTGGCCAGGGTGAGCTCTGTATAACTCCTGCAGCTCCTGGTCAACACGTCCTTCTCTGTGAGGCCAGGGTGTGCTCTGTATAACCCCTGCAGCTCCTGGTCAATATTCCCATTTCTGTGTGGCCAGGTTGTGCTCTGTATAACCCCTGCAGCTCCTGGTCAACATTCCCATCTGTGTGTGTATCCAGGGTGTGCTCTGTATATATCCTGCAGCTCCTGGTCAACATTCCCATCTGTGTGTCCAGGGTGTGCTCTGTATAACCCCTGCAGCTCCTGGTCAACATTTCCATCTGTGCGTGTGTCCAGGGTGTGCTCTGTATAACCCCAGCAGCTCCTGGTCAACATTCCCATCTGTGTGTGTGGCCAGGATGTGCTCTGTATAACTCCTGCAGTTCCTGGTCAACATGTCCTTCTCTGTGTGTCCAGGGTGTGCTCTGTGAAACCCCAGCAGCTCCTGGTCAACATTCCCATCTCTGTGTGGCCAGTGTGTGCACTGTATAACACCTGCAGCTCCTATTTAACATACTCATCTCTGTGTGGCCAGGGTGTGCTCTGTATAACTCCGGCAGCTCCTGGTCAACATTCCCATATCTGTGTGGCCAGGGTGTGCTCAGTATATCTCCTGCAGCTCCTGGTCGACATTCCTATCTCTGTGTGTCGAGGTTTTCCCTGTATATCCCGAGCAGCTCCTGGTCAACATTCCCATATCTGTTTGGCTAGGGTGTGCTCTGTATAACCCCAGCAGCTCCTGGTCAACATTCCCATCTCTGTGTATCCAGGATGTGCTCTGTATAACCCCAGCAGCTCCTGGTCAACATTCCCATCTCTGTGTGGCCAGGGTGTGCTCTGTTTAACCCCTGCAGCTCCTGGTCAACATTCCCATCTCTGTGTGTCCAGTGTGTGCTCTGTATAACCCCTGCAGCTCCTGGTCAACATTCCCATCACTGTGTGGCCAGGGTGTGCTCTGTATAACCCCTGCAGCTCCTGGTCAACATTCCCATCTCTGTGTGGCCAGGATGTGCTCTGTATAACCCCTGCATGTCCTGGTCAACATTCCCACCTCTGTGTGGCCAGGATGACTCTGAATACTCCTGCAGCTCCTGGTCAACACTCCCATCTCTGTGTGTGGTCAGGGTATGCTCTGTATAACTCCTGCAGCACCTGGTCAACATTCCCATCTCTGTTGGGCCAGGATGTGCCCTGTATACCCCTGCAGCTCCTGATCAACATCCCCATCTCTGTGTGTCCAGTGTGTGCTCTGTATAACCCCTGCAGCTCCTGGTCAACATTCCCATCACTGTGTGGCCAGGGTGTGCTCTGTATAACCCCAGCAGCTCCTGGTCAACATTCCCATCGCTTTGTGTGGCCAGGGTGTGCTCTGTATAACTCCTGCATGTCCTGGTCAACATTCCCATCTCTGTGTGGCCAGGATGACTCTGAATACTCCTGCAGCTCCTGGTCAACACTCCCATCTCTGTGTGTGGTCAGGGTATGCTCTGTATAACTCCTGCAGCACCTGGTCAACATTCCCATCTCTGTGTGTGGCCAGGGTGTGCTCTGTATAACTCCTGCATGTCCTGGTCAACATTCCCATCTCTGTGTGGCCAGGATGTGCTCTGAATACTCCTGCAGCTCCTGGTCAACATTCCCATCTCTGTGTGTGGTCAGGGTGTGCTCTGCATTACTCCTGCAGCTGCTCATCAACATTCCCATCTCTGTTTGGCCAGGATGTGCTCTGTATACCACTGCAGCTCCTGGTCAACATCTCCATCTATGTGTGGCCAGGGTGTGCTCTGTATAACCCCTGGAGTTCCTGGTCAACATTCCCATCTCTGTGTGGTCAGGGTGTGCTCTGTATAACTCCTGCAGCCCCTGGTCAACATTCCCATCTTTAAGTGTGGTCAGGGGGTGCTCTGTATAACTCCTGCAGCTCCTGGTCAACATTCCCATCTCTGTGTGGCCAGGGTGTGCTCTGTATAACCCCTGCAGCTCCTGGTCAACATTCCCATCTCTGTGTGACCAGGGTGTGCTCTGTATAACTCCTGCAGCTCCTGGTCAACATGTCCTTCTCTGTGAGGCCAGGTGGCGCTCTGTATAACCCCTGCAACTCCTGGTCAACATTCCCATCTCTGTGTGTGGCCAGGGTGTGCTCTGTATAACCCCTGCAGCTCCTGGTCAACATTTGCATCTGTGTGTGCCCAGGGTATGCTCTGTATAACTCCTGCAGCTCCTGGTCAACATTCCCATCTCTATGTGGCCAGGTTGTGCTCTGTATAACTCCTGCAGCTCCTGGTCAACATTCCCATTTCTGTGTGTTGCCAGGGTGTGCTCTGTATAACCCCTGCAGCGCCTGGTTAACATTCCCATCTCTGTGTGTGGCCAGGGTGTGCTCTGTATAACTCCTGCAGCTCCTGGTCAACATGTCCTTCTCTGTGAGGCCAGGGTGTGCTCTGTATAACCCCTGCAGCTCCTGGTCAACATTCCCATCTCTGTGTGGTCAGGGTGTGCTCTGTATAACTCCTGCAGCTCCTGGTCAACATGTCCTTCTCTGTGAGGCCAGGTGGCGCTCTGTATAACCCCTGCAACTCCTGGTCAACATTCCCATCTCTGTGTGTGGCCAGGGTGTGCTCTGTATAACCCCTGCAGCTCCTGGTCAACATTCCCATCTGTGTGTGCCCAGGGTATGCTCTGTATAACTCCTGCAGCTCCTGGTCAACATTCCCATCTCTATGTGGCCAGGTTGTGCTCTGTATAACTCCTGCAGCTCCTGGTCAAAGTTCCCATTTCTGTGTGTGGCCAGGGTGTGCTCTGTATAACCCCTGCAGCTCCTGGTGAACATTCCCATTTCTGTGTGTGGCCAGGGTGAGCTCTGTATAACTCCTGCAGCTCCTGGTCAACACGTCCTTCTCTGTGAGGCCAGGGTGTGCTCTGTATAACCCCTGCAGCTCCTGGTCAATATTCCCATTAATGTGTGGCCAGGTTGTGCTCTGTATAACCCCTGCAGCTCCTGGTCAACATTCCCATCTGTGTGTGTATCCAGGGTGTGCTCTGTATATCTCCTGCAGCTTCTGGTCAACATTCCCATCTGTGTGTCCAGGGTGTGCTCTGTATAACCCCTGCAGCTCCTGGTCAACATTTCCATCTGTGCGTGTGTCCAGGGTGTGCTCTGTATAACCCCAGCAGTTCCTGGTCAACATTCCCATCTGTGTGTGTGGCCAGGATGTGCTCTGTATAACTCCTGCAGTTCCTGGTCAACATGTCCTTCACTGTGTGTCCAGGGTGTGCTCTGTGTAACCCCAGCAGCTCCTGGTCAACATTCCCATCTCTGTGTGGCCAGTGTGTGCACTGTATAACACCTGCAGCTCCTATTCAACATACTCATCTCTGTGTGGCCAGGGTGTGCTCTGTATAACTCCTGCAGCTCCTGGTCAACATTCCCATATATGTGTGGCCAGGGTGTGCTCTGTATAACTCCTGCAGCTCCTGGTCAACATTCCCATATATGTGTGGCCAGGGTGTGCTCAGTATAACTCCTGCAGCTCCTGGTCAACATTCCCATAACTGTTTGGCCAGGGTGTGCTCTGTATTACCCCAGCAGCTCCTGGTCAACATTCCCATCTCTGTGTATCCATGATGTGCTCTGTATAACCCCATCAGCTCCTGGTCAACATTCCCATCTCTGTGTGGCCAGGGTGTGCTCTGTTTAACCCCTGCAGCTCCTGGTCAACATTCCCATCTCTGTGTGTCCAGGGTGTGCTCTGTATAACCCCAGCAGCTCCTGGTCAAGATTCCAATTGCTGTGTGTGGCCAGGGTGTGCTCTGTATAACTCCTGCATGTCCTGGTCAACATTCCCATCTCTGTGTGGCCAGGATGTGCTCTGAATACTCCTGCAGCTCCTGGTCAACATTCCCATCTCTGTGTGTGGTCAGGGTGTGCTCTGTATAACTCCTGCAGCTCCTGGTCAACATTCCCATCTCTGTTTGGCCAGGATGTGCCCTGTATACCCCTGCAGCTCCTGGTCAACATCCCCATCTATGTGTGGCCAGGGTGTGCTCTGCATAAACCCCTACAGATCCTGGTCAACATTCCCAACGCTGTGTGGCAAGGATGTGCACTGTATAATCGCAGTAGCTCCTGGTCAACATTCCCATCTCTGTGTGTGGTCAGGGGGTGCTCTGTATAACTCCTGCAGCTCCTGGTCAGCATTCCCATCTCTGTGTGGCCAGGGTGTGCTCTGTATAACCCCTGCAGCTCCTGGTTAACATTCCCATCTCTGTGTGTGACCAGAGTGTGCTCTGTACAACTCCTGCAGCTCCTTGTCAACATGTCCTTCTCTGTGAGGCCAGGGTGTGCTCTGTATAACCCCTGCAGCTCCTGGTCAACATTCCCATCTCTGTGTGGCCAGGGTGTGCTCTGTATAACTCCTGCAGCTCCTGGTCAACATGTCCTTCTCTGTGAGGCCAGGTGGCGTTCTGTATAACCCCTGCAACTCCTGGTCAACATTCCCATCTCTGTGTATGGCCAGGGTGTGCTCTGTCTAACCCCTGCAGCTCCTGGTCAACATTCCCATCTGTGTGTGCCCAGGGTGTGCTCTGGATAACTCCTCAGCTCCTGGTCAACATTCCCATCTCTGTGTGGCCAGGGTGTGCTCAGTATAACTCCTGCAGCTCCTGGTCAACATTCCCATCTCTCTGTGTGGCCATGCTGTGCTCTGTATAACTCCTGCAGCTCCTGGTCAGCATTCCCATCTCTGTGTGGCCAGGGTGTGCTCTGTATAACCCCTGCAGCTCCTGGTTAACATTCCCATCTCTGTGTGTGACCAGGGTGTGCTCTGTACAACTCCTGCAGCTCCTGGTCAACATGTCCTTCTCTGTGAGGCCAGGGTGTGCTCTGTATAACCCCTGCAGCTCCTGGTTAACATTCCCATCTCTGTGTGGCCAGGGTGTGCTCTGTATAACCCCTGCAACTCCTGGTCAACATTCCCATCTCTGTGTGTGGCCAGGGTGTGCTCTGTCTAACCCCTGCAGCTCCTGGTCAACATTCCCATCTGTGTGTGCCCAGGGTATGCTCTGGATAACTCCTGCAGCTCCTGGTCAACATTCCCATCACTATGTGGCCAGGTTATGCTTTGTATAACTCCTGCAGCTCCTGGTCAACATTCCCATTTCTGTGTGTGGCCAGGGTGTGCTCTGTATAACCCCTGCAGCTCCTGGTTAACATTCCCATCTCTGTGTGTGGCCAGGGTGTGCTCTGCATAACTCCTGCAGCTCCTGGTCAACATGTCCTTCTCTGTGAGGCCAGGGTATGCTCTGTATAACCCCTGCGGCTCCTGGTCAACATTCCCATCTCTGTGTGGCCAGGGTGTGCTCAGTATAACCCCTGCAGCTCCTGGTCAACATTCCCATCTGTGTGTGTCCAGGGTGTGCTCTGGATAACCCCTCAGCTCCTGGTCAACATGACCATCTCTGTGTGGCCAGTGTGTGCTCTGTATAACCCCTGCAGCTCCTGGTGAACATTCCCATCTCTGTGTGGCCAGGATGTGCTCTGTATACTCCTGCAGCACCTGGTCAACATTCCCATCTCTGTGTGGCCAGGATGTGTTCTGTATACTCCTGCAGCTCCTGGTAAACATCCCCATCTCTGTGTGGCAAGGGTGTGCTCTGGATAACTCCTGCAGCTCCTGGTCAACATTCCCATCTCTGTGTGTCCAGGGTGTGCTCTGTATAACCCCTGCAGCTCCTGTTCAACATTCCCATCACTGTGTGGCCAGGGTGTGCTCTGTATAACCCCTGCAGCTCCTGGTCAACATTCCCATCTCTGTGTGTCCAGGGTGTGCTCTGTATAACCCCTGCAGCTCCTGTTCAACATTCCCATCACTGTGTGGCCAGGGTGTGCTCTGTATAACCCCTGCAGCTCCTGGTCAACATTCCCAACGCTGTGTGGCCAGGGTGTGCACTGTATAATCTCAGTAGCTCCTGGTCAACATTCCCGTCTCTGTGTGTGGCCAGGGTGTGCTCTGTATAACTCCTGCAGCTCCTGGTCAACATTCCCATCTCTATGTGTGGTCAGGGGGTGCTCTGTATAACTCCTGCAGCTCCTGGTCTGCATTCCCATCTCTGTGTGGCCAGGGTGTGCTCTGTATAACCCCTGCAGCTCCTGGTTAACATTCCCATCTCTGTGTGGCCAGGGTGTGCTCTGTATAACTCCTGCAGCTCCTGGTCAACATGTCCTTCTCTGTGAGGCCAGGGTGTGCTCTGTATAACCCCTGCAGCTCCTGGTCAACATTCCCATCTCTGTGTGGCCAGGGTGTGCTCTGTATAACCCCTGCAGCTCCTGGTCAACATGTCCTTCTCTGTGAGGCCAGGTGGCGTTCTGTATAACCCATGCAACTCCTGGTCAACATTCCCATCTCTGTGTGTGGCCAGGGTGTGCTCTGTCTAACCGCTGCAGCTCCTGGTCAACATTCCCATCTGTGCGTGCCCAGGGTATGCTCTGGATAACTCCTGCAGCTCCTGGTCAACATTCCCATCACTATGTGGCCAGGTTATGCTCTGTATAACTCCTGCAGCTCCTGGTCAACATTCGCATCTCTGTGTGGCCAGGATGTGCTCTGTATAACCCCTGCAGCTCCTGGTTAACATTCCCATCTCTGTGTGGCCAGGGTGTGCTCAGTATAACCCCTGCAGCTCCTTGTCAGCATTCCCACCTGTGTGTGCCCAGGGTGTGCTCTGGATAACTCCTCAGCTCCTGGTCAACATGACCATCTCTGTGTGGCCAGTGTGTGCTCTGTATAACCCCTGCAGCTCCTGGTGAACATTCCCATCTCTGTGTGGCAAGGGTGTGCTCTGTATAACTCCTGCAGCTCCTGGTCAACATTCCCATCTCTGTGTGTCCAGGGTGTGCTCTGTATAACCCCTGCAGCTCCTGGTCAACATTCCCATCACTGTGTGGCCAGGGTGTGCTCTGTATAACCCCTGCAGCTCCTGGTCAACATTCCCATCTCTGTGTGGCCAGGGTGTGCACTGTATAACCCCAGCAGCTCCTGGTCAACATTCCCATCGCTGTGTGTGGCCAGGGTGTGCTCGGTATAACTCCTGCATGTCCTGGTCAACATTCCCATCTCTGTGTGGCCAGGATGTGCTCTGAATACTCCAGCAGCTCCTGGTCAACATTCCCATCTCTGTGTGTGGTCAGGGTGTGCTCTGTATAACTCCTGCAGCTCCTGGTCAACATTCCCATCTCTGTTTGGCCAGGATGTGCCCTGTATACCCCTGCAGCTCCTGGTCAACATCCCCATCTCTATGTGTGGTCAGGGGGTGCTCTGTATAACTCCTGCAGCTCCGGGTCTGCATTCCCATCTCTGTGTGGCCAGGATGTGCTCTGTATAACCCCTGCAGCTCCTGGTTAACTTTCCCATCTCTGTGTGTGACCAGGGTGTGCTCTGTATAACTCCTGCAGCTCCTCGTCAACATGTCCTTCTCTGTGTGGCCAGGATGTGCTCTGTATAACCCCTGCAGCTCCTGGTCAACATTCCCATCTCTGTGTGGCCAGGGTGTGCTCTGTATAACTCCTGCAGCTCCTGGTCAACATGTCCTTCTCTGTGAGGCCAGGTGGCGTTCTGTATAACCCATGCAACTCCTGGTCAACATTCCCATCTCTGTGTGTGGCCAGGGTGTGCTCTGTCTAACCCCTGCAGCTCCTGGTCAACATTCCCATCTGTGAGTGCCCAGGGTATGCTCTGGATAACTCCTGCAGCTCCTGGTCAACATTCCCATCACTATGTGGCCAGGTTATGCTCTGTATAACTCCTGCAGCTCCTGGTCAACATTCCCATTTCTGTGTGTGGCCAGGGTGTGCTCTGTATAACCCCTGCAGCTCCTGGTTAACATTCCCATCTCTGTGTGTGGCCAGGGTGTGCTCTGCATAACTCCTGCAGCTCGTGGTCAACATGTCCTTCTCTGTGAGGCCAGGGTGTGCTCTGTATAACCCCTGCGGCTCCTGGTCAACATTCCCATCTCTGTGTGGCCAGGGTGTGCTCAGTATAACCCCTGCAGCTCCTGGTCAGCATTCCCATCTGTGTGTGCCCAGGGTGTGCTCTGGATAACTCCTCAGCTCCTGGTCAACATGACAATCTCTGTGTGGCCAGTGTGTGCTCTGTATAACCCCTGCAGCTCCTGGTGAACATTCCCATCTCTGTGTGGCCAGGGTGTGCTCTGTATACTACTGCAGCTCCTGGTAAACATCCCCATCTCTGTGTGGCAAGGGTGTGCTCTGTATAACTCCTGCAGCTCCTGGTCAACATTCCCATCTCTGTGTGTGGTCAGGGTGTGCTCTGTATAACCCCTGCTGCTCCTGGTCAACATTCCCATCTCTGTGTGGCCAGGATGTGCACTGTATAATCCCAGTAGCTCCTGGTCAATATTCCCATCTCTGTGTGGCCAGTGTGTGCTCTGTCTAACCCCTACAGCTCCTGGTTAACATTCCCATTTCTGTGTGGCCAGCGTGTGCTCTGTATGACCCCTGCAGCTCCTGGTTAACATTCCCATTTCTGTGTGTGGCCAGTATGTGCTTTGTATACCTCCTGCAGCTCCTGGTCAACATTCCCATCTCTGTGTGGCCAGGGTGTGCTCTGTATAACCCCTGCAGCTCCTGGTCTACATTCCCATCTCTGTGTGGCCAGGGTGTGCTCTGTATAACTCCTGCAGCTCCTGGTCAACATGTCCTTCTCTGTGAGGCCAGGTGGCGCTCTGTATAACCCCTGCAGCTCCTGGTCAACATTCCCATCTGTGTGTGCCCAGGGTATGCTCTGTATAACTCCTGCAGCTCCTGGTCAACATTACCATCTCTCTGTGGCCAGGTTGTGCTCTGTATAACTCCTGCAGCTCCTGGTCAATATTCCCATTTCTGTGTGGCCAGGTTGTGATCTGTATAACCCCTGCAGCTCCTGGACAACATTCCCATCTGTGTGTGTGGCCAGGGTGTGCTCTGTATAACTCCTGCAGCTCCTGGTGAACATTCCCATCTCTGTGTGGCCAGGGTGTGCTCTGTATAACCCCTGCAGCTCCTGCTTAACATTCCCATCTCTGTGTGTGGCCAGGATGTGCTCTGTATACTACTGCCGCTCCTGCTCAACATTGCCATCTCGGTGTGGCCAGGGTGTGCTCTGTATAAACCCTGCAGCTGCTGGTTAACATTCCCATCTCTGTGTGTGGCCAGGATGTGCTCTGCATAACTCCTGCAGCTCCTGGTCAACATTCCCATCTCTGAGTGGCCAGGGTGTGCTCTGTACAATCCCTGCAGCTCCTGGTCAACATTCCCATCTCTGTGTGTCCAGGGTTTGCTCTGTATAACTACTGCAGGTCCTGGTCAACATTCCCATCTCTGTGTGTCCAGGGTGTGCTCTGTATAACCCCTGCAGCTCCTCGTTAACATTCCCATCTCTGTGTGTGGCCAGGATGTGCTCTGTATAACTCCTGCAGCTCCTGGTCAACATGTCCTTCTCTGTGAGGCCTGGGTGTTCTCTGTATAACCCCTGCAGCTCGTGGTCAACATTCCCATCTCTGTGTGGCCAGGGTGTGCTCAGTATAACCCCTGCAGCTCCTGGTCAACATTCCCATCTGTGTGTGCCCAGGGTGTGCTCTGTATAACTCCTCAGCTCCTGGTCAACATTCCCATCTCTGTGTGGCCAGTGTGTGCTCTGTATAACCCCTGCAGCACCTGGTGAACTTTCCCATCTCTGTGTGGCCAGGATGTGCTCTGTATACTCCTGCAGCACCTGGTCAACATTCCCATCTCTGTGTGGCCAGGATGTGCTCTGTATACTCCTGCAGCTCCTGGTAAATATTCCCATCTCTGTGTGGCAAGGGTGTGCTCTGTATAACTCCTGCAGCTCCTGGTCAACATTCCCATCTCTGTGTGTGGTCAGGGTGTGCTCTGTATACCCCTGCAGCTCCTGGTCAATATCCCCATCTATGTGTGGCCAGGGTGTGCTCTGTATAACCCCTGCAGCTCCTGGTCTACATTCCCATCTCTGTGTGGCAAGGATGGGCACTGTATAATCCCAGTAGCTCCTGGTCAACATTCCCATCTCTGTGTGTGGCCAGGGTGTGCTCTGTATAACTCCTGCAGCTCCTGGTCAACATTCCCATCTCTATGTGTGGTCAGGGGGTGCTCTGTATAACTCCTGCAGCTCCTGGTCAACATTCCCATCTCTGTGTGGCCAGGGTGTGCTCTGTATAACCCCTGCAGCTCCTGGTTAACATTCCCATCTCTGTGTGTGGCCAGGGTGTGCTCTGTATAACCCCTGCAGCTCCTGGTCAACATTCCCATCTCTGTGTGGCCAGGGTGTGCTCTGCATAACTCCTGCATCTCCTGGTCAAGATGTCCTTCTCTGTGAGGCCAGGTGGCGCTCTGTATAACACCTGCAACTCCTGGTCAACATTCCCATCTCTGTGTGTGGCCAGGGTGTGCTCTGTATAACCACTGCAGCTCCTGGTCAACATTCCCATCTGTGTGTGCCCAGAGTATGCTCTGTATAACTCCTGCAGCTCCTGGTCAACATTCCCATCTCTATGTGGCCAGGTTGTGCTCTGTATATCTCCTGCACTCCTGGTCAACTTTCCCATTTCTGTGTGTGGCCAGGGTGTGCTCTGTATAACTCCTGCAGCTCCTGGTCAACATTCCCATCTCTATGATGCCAGGTTGTGCTCTGTATAACTCCTGCACTCCTGGTGAACATTCCCATCTCTGTGTGGCCAGGGTGTGCTCTGTTTACTACTGCAGCTCCTGGTAAACATCCCCATCTCTGTGTGGCAAGGGTGTGCTCTGTATAACTCCTGCAGCTCCTGGTCAACATTCCCATCTCTGTGTGTGGTCAGGGTGTGCTCTGTATAACCCCTGCTGCTCCTGGTCAACATTCCCATCTCTGTGTGGCCAGGATGTGCACTGTATAATCCCAGTAGCCCCTGGTCAATATTCCCATCTCTGTGTGGCCAGTGTGTGCTCTGTCTAACCCCTACAGCTCCTGGTTAACATTCCCATTTCTGTGTGGCCAGCGTGTGCTCTGTATGACCCCTGCAGCTCCTGGTTAACATTCCCATTTCTGTGTGTGGCCAGTATGTGCTTTGTATACCTCCTGCAGCTCCTGGTCAACATTCCCATCTCTGTGTGGCCAGGGTGTGCTCTGTATAACCCCTGCAGCTCCTGGTCTACATTCCCATCTCTGTGTGGCCAGGGTGTGCTCTGTATAACTCCTGCAGCTCCTGGTCAACATGTCCTTCTCTGTGAGGCCAGGTGGCGCTCTGTATAACCCCTGCAGCTCCTGGTCAACATTCCCATCTGTGTGTGCCCAGGGTATGCTCTGTATAACTCCTGCAGCTCCTGGTCAACATTACCATCTCTCTGTGGCCAGGTTGTGCTCTGTATAACTCCTGCAGCTCCTGTTCAATATTCCCATTTCTGTGTGGCCAGGTTGTGATCTGTATAACCCCTGCAGCTCCTGGACAACATTCCCATCTGTGTGTGTGGCCAGGGTGTGCTCTGTATAACTCCTGCAGCTCCTGGTGAACATTCCCATCTCTGTGTGGCCAGGGTGTGCTCTGTATAACCCCTGCAGCTCCTGCTTAACATTCCCATCTCTGTGTGTGGCCAGGATGTGCTCTGTATACTCCTGCCGCTCCTGCTCAACATTGCCATCTCGGTGTGGCCAGGGTGTGCTCTGTATAAACCCTGCAGCTGCTGGTTAACATTCCCATCTCTGTGTGTGGCCAGGATGTGCTCTGCATAACTCCTGCAGCTCCTGGTCAACATTCCCATCTCTGAGTGGCCAGGGTGTGCTCTGTACAATCCCTGCAGCTCCTGGTCAACATTCCCATCTCTGTGTGTCCAGGGTTTGCTCTGTATAACTACTGCAGGTCCTGGTCAACATTCCCATCTCTGTGTGTCCAGGGTGTGCTCTGTATAACTCCTGCAGCTCCTGGTCAACATGTCCTTCTCTGTGAGGCCTGGGTGTTCTCTGTATAACCCCTGCAGCTCGTGGTCAACATTCCCATCTCTGTGTGGCCAGGGTGTGCTCAGTATAACCCCTGCAGCTCCTGGTCAACATTCCCATCTGTGTGTGCCCAGGGTGTGCTCTGTATAACTCCTCAGCTCCTGGTCAACATTCCCATCTCTGTGTGGCCAGTGTGTGCTCTGTATAACCCCTGCAGCACCTGGTGAACTTTCCCATCTCTGTGTGGCCAGGATGTGCTCTGTATACTCCTGCAGCACCTGGTCAACATTCCCATCTCTGTGTGGCCAGGATGTGCTCTGTATACTCCTGCAGCTCCTGGTAAACATTCCCATCTCTGTGTGGCAAGGGTGTGCTCTGTATAACTCCTGCAGCTCCTGGTCAACATTCCCATCTCTGTGTGTGGTCAGGGTGTGCTCTGTATACCCCTGCAGCTCCTGGTCAATATCCCCATCTATGTGTGGCCAGGGTGTGCTCTGTATAACCCCTGCAGCTCCTGGTCTACATTCCCATCTCTGTGTGGCAAGGATGGGCACTGTATAATCCCAGTAGCTCCTGGTCAACATTCCCATCTCTGTGTGTGGCCAGGGTGTGCTCTGTATAACTCCTGCAGCTCCTGGTCAACATTCCCATCTCTATGTGTGGTCAGGGGGTGCTCTGTATAACTCCTGCAGCTCCTGGTCAACATTCCCATCTCTGTGTGGCCAGGGTGTGCTCTGTATAACCCCTGCAGCTCCTGGTTAACATTCCCATCTCTGTGTGTGGCCAGGGTGTGCTCTGTATAACCCCTGCAGCTCCTGGTCAACATTCCCATCTCTGTGTGGCCAGGGTGTGCTCTGTATAACTCCTGCATCTCCTGGTCAAGATGTCCTTCTCTGTGAGGCCAGGTGGCGCTCTGTATAACACCTGCAACTCCTGGTCAACATTCCCATCTCTGTGTGTGGCCAGGGTGTGCTCTGTATAACCACTGCAGCTCCTGATCAACATTCCAATCTGTGTGTGCCCAGGGTATGCTCTGTATAACTCCTGCAGCTCCTGGTCAACATTCCCATCTCTATGTGGCCAGGTTGTGCTCTGTATAACTCCTGCACTCCTGGTCAACTTTCCCATTTCTGTGTGTGGCCAGGGTGTGCTCTGTATAACTCCTGCAGCTCCTGGTCAACATTCCCATCTCTATGATGCCAGATTGTGCTCTGTATAACTCCTGCACTCCTGGTCAACTTTCCCATCTCTGTGTGTGGCCAGGGTGTGCTCTGTATACTCCTGCAGCACCTGGTCAACATTCCCATCTCTGTGTGGCCAGGATGTGCTCTGTATACTCCTGCAGCTCCTGGTAAACATTCCCATCTCTGTGTGGCAAGGGTGTGCTCTGTATAACTCCTGCAGCTCCTGGTCAACATTCCCATCTCTATGTGTGGTCAGGGGGTGCTCTGTATAACTCCTGCAGCTCCTGGTCAACATTCCCATCTCTGTGTGGCCAGGGTGTGCTCTGTATAACCCCTGCAGCTCCTGGTTAACATTCCCATCTCTGTGTGTGGCCAGGGTGTGCTCTGTATAACTCCTGCAGCTCCTGGTCAACATGTCCTTCTCTGTGAGGCCAGGGTGTGCTCTGTATAACCCCTGCAGCTCCTGGTCAACATTCCCATCTCTGTGTGGCCAGGGTGTGCTCTGTATAACTCCTGCAGCTCCTGGTCTAGATGTCCTTCTCTGTGAGGCCAGGTGGCGCTCTGTATAACCCCTGCAACTCCTGGTCAACATTCCCATCTCTGTGTGTGGCCAGGGTGTGCTCTGTATAACCACTGCAGCTCCTGGTCAACATTCCCATCTGTGTGTGCCCAGGGTATGCTCTGTATAACTCCTGCAGCTCCTGGTCAACATTCCCATCTCTATGTGGCCAGGTTGTGCTCTGTATAACTCCTGCACTCCTGGTCAACTTTCCCATCTCTGTGTGTGGCCAGGGTGTGCTCAGTATAACCCCAGCAGCTCCTGGTCAACTTTCCCATCTGTGTGTGCCCAGGGTGTGCTCTGTATAACTCCTCAGCTCCTGGTCAACATTCCCATCTCTGTGTGGCCAGTGTGTGCTCTGTAAAACCCCTGCAGCTCCTGGTGAACATTCCCATCTCTGTGTGGCCAGGATGTGCTCTGTATACTCCTGCAGCACCTGGTCAACATTCCTATCTCTGTGTGGCCAGGGTGTGCTCTGTATAACCCCTGCAGCTCCTGGTCTACATTCCCATTTCTGTGTGGCCAGGGTGTGCTCTGTATAACTCCTGCAGCTCCTGGTCAACATGTCCTTCTCTGTGAGGCCAGGTGGCGCTCTGTATAACCCCTGCAGCTCCTGGTCAACATTCCCATCTCTGTGTGCCCAGGGTATGCTCTGTATAACTCCTGCAGCTCTTGGTCAACATTCCCATCTCTGTGTGGCCAGGTTGTGCTCTGTATAACTCCTGCAGCTCCTGGTCAATATTCCCATTTCTGTGTGGCCAGGTTGTGCTCTGTATAACCCCTGCAGCTCCTGGACAACGTTCCCATCTGTCTGTGTGTCCAGGGTGTGCTCTGTATATCTCCTGCAGCTCCTGGTCAACATTCCCATCTGTGTGGCCAGGGTGTGCTCTGTATAACCCCTGCAGCTCCTGGTCAACATTTCCATCTGTGTGTGTGTCCAGGGTGTGCTCTGTATAACCCCAGCAGCTCCTGGTCAAAACTCCCATCTGTGTGTGGACAGCGTGCGCACTGTATAACCTCTGCAGCTCCTGGTCAACATTCCCTTCTCTGTGTGGCCAGGATGTGCTCTGTATATTCCCTCCAGCTCCTGGCCAACATTCCCATCTGTGTGTGTGGCCAGGATGTGCTCTGTATAACTCCTGCAGCTCCTGGTCAACATTCCCATCTGTGTGTGTGACCAGGGTGTGCTCTGTATAACCCCTGCAGCTCCTGGTCAACATTCCCATCTCTGTGTGGCCAGAGTGTGCTCTGTCTCACCCCTGCAGCTCCTGGTCAACATTCCCATCTGTGTGTGTGTCCTTGGTGTGCACTGTATAACCCCAGCAGCTCCTGGTAAACATTCCCATCTCTGTGTGGCCAGGATGTGCACTGTATAACCCCTGCAGCTCATGGTTAACATTCCCATCTCAGTGTGTGGTCAGTATGTGCTTTGTATAACTCCTGCAGCTCCTGGTCAACATGTCCTTCTCTGTGTGGCCAGGATGTGCACTGTATAACCCCTGCAGCTCATGGTTAACATTCCCATCTCTGTGTGTGGTCAGTATGTGCTTTGTATAACCCGTGCAGCTCCTGGTCAACATTCCCATCTGTGTGTGCCCAGGGTATGCTCTGTATAACTCCTGCAGCTCCTGGTCAACATTCCCATTTCTGTGTGGCCACGTTGTGCTCTGTATAACTCCTGCTCCTGGTCAACATTCCCATCTCTGTGTGGCCAGTGTGTGCTCTGTATAACCCCTGCAGCTCCTGGTCAGCATTCCCATCTGTGTGTGTCCAGGGTGTGCTCTGTATAACCCCTGCTGCTCCTGGTCAACATTCCCATCTCTGTGTGGCCAGGATGTGCTCTGTATATCCCCTGCAGCTCCTGGTCAACATTCCCATCTGTGTGTGGCCAGGGTGTGCTCTGTATAACCCCTGCAGCTCCTGGTCTACATTCCCATCTCTGTGTGGCCAGGGTCTGCTCTGTATAACCCCTGCAGCTCCTGGTCTACATTCCCATCTCTGTGTGGCCAGGGTGTGCTCTGTATAACCCCTGCAGCTCCTGGTCTACATTCCCATCTCTGTGTGGCCAGGGTGTGCTCTGTATAACCCCTGCAGCACCTGGTCAACATTCCCATATCTGTGTGACCAGGGTGTGCTCTGTATAACTCCTGCAACTCCTGGTCGACATTCCCATCTCTGTGTGGCCAGGCTGTGCTCTGTATAACCCCTGCAGCTCCTGGTCAACATTCCCATCTCTGCGTGGCCAGGGTGTGATCTGTATAACCACTGCAGCTCCTGGTCAATATTCCCATCTCTCAGTGTGTCCTGGAAGTGATCTGTGTAACCCCTGCAGCTCCTGGTTAACATTCCCATCTCTGTGTGGCCAGGGTGAGCTCGTTTATAACCCCAGCAGTTCCTGGTCAACATTCCCATCTCTGTGTGGCCAGGGTGTGCTCTGTATAACTCCTGCAGATCCTGGTCAACATTCCCATCTCTGTGTGGCCAGGCTGTGCTCTGTATAACCCCTGCAGCTCATGGTTAACATTCCCATCTCTGTGTGGAATGGATGTGCTCTGTATAAACCCTGCTCCTGGTCAACATTCCCATCTCTGTGTGGCCAGGGTGTGCTCTGTATAACCCCTGCAGCTCCTGGTCAACATTCCCATCTGTGTGTGGCCAGCGTGTGCTCTGTATAACCCTAGCAGCTCCTGGGCAACATTCCCATATCTGTGTGGCCAGGATGTGCTCTGTATAACCCCTGCAGCTCCTGGTCAACATTCCCATCTCTGTGTGGCCAGGATGTGCTCTGTATAACCCCTGCAGCTCCTGGTCAACATTCCCATATCTGTGTGGCCAGGATGTGCTCTGTATAACCCCTGCAGCTCCTGGTCAACATTTCCATCTCTGTGTGGCCAGGGTGTGCACTGTATAACCCCTGCAGCTCATGGTCAACATTCCCATCTCTGTTTGTGCCCAGGGTGTGCTCTGTATAACCCCAGCAGCTCCTGGTCAACATTCCCGTATCTGTGTGGCCAGGGTGTGCTCTGTATAACCCCTGCAGCTCCTGGTCAACATTCTCATCTCTGTGTTTGGCCAGGTTGTGGTCTGTATTCTCCTGCAGCTCCTGGTCAACATTCCCATCTATGTGTGGCCAGGGTGTGCTCTGTATAACCCCTGCAGCTCCTGGTCAACATTCCCATCTCTGCGTGGCCAGGGTGTGATCTGTATAACCACTGCAGCTCCTGGTCAACATTCCCATCTCTGCGTGGCCAGGCTGTGATCTGTATAACCCCTGCAGCTCCTGGTCAACATTCCCATCTCTGTGTGGCCAAGGTGTGCTCTGTGTAACCCCTGCAGCTCCTGGTTAACATTCCCATCTCTGTGTGGCCAGGGTGAGCTCTTTTATAACCCCAGCAGTTCCTGGTCAACATTCCCATCTCTGTGTGGCCAGGGTGTGCTCTGTATAACTCCTGCAGATCCTGGTCAACATTCCCATCTCTGTGTGTGGTCAGGGTGTGCTCTGTATAACCCCAGCAGTTCCTGGTCAAGATTCCCATCTCTGTGTGGCCAGGGTGTGCTCTGTATAACTCCTGCAGATCCTGGTTAACATTCCCATCTCTGTGTGTGGTCAGTATGTGCTTTGGATAACTCCTGCAGCTCCTCGTCAACATGTCCTTCTCTGTGAGGCCAGGTGGCGCTCTGTATAACCCCTGCAGTTCCTGGTCAACATTCCCATCTGTGTGTGGCCAGGTTGTGCTCTGTATAACTCCTGCAGCTCCTGTTCAATATTCCCATTTCTGTGTGGCCAGGTTGTGATCTGTATAACCCCTGCAGCTCCTGGACAACATTCCCATCTGTGTGTGTGGCCAGGGTGTGCTCTGTATAACTCCTGCAGCTCCTGGTGAACGTTCCCATCTCTGTGTGGCCAGGGTGTGCTCTGTATAACCCCTGCAGCTCCTGCTTAACATTCCCATCTCTGTGTGTGGCCAGGATGTGCTCTGTATACTCCTGCCGCTCCTGCTCAACATTGCCATCTCGGTGTGGCCAGGGTGTGCTCTGTATAAACCCTGCAGCTGCTGGTTAACATTCCCATCTCTGTGTGTGGCCAGGATGTGCTCTGCATAACTCCTGCAGCTCCTGGTCAACATTCCCATCTCTGAGTGGCCAGGGTGTGCTCTGTACAATCCCTGCAGCTCCTGGTCAACATTCCCATCTCTGTGTGTCCAGGGTTTGCTCTGTATAACTACTGCAGGTCCTGGTCAACATTCCCATCTCTGTGTGTCCAGGGTGTGCTCTGTATAACCCCTGCAGCTCCTCGTTAACATTCCCATCTCTGTGTGTGGCCAGGATGTGCTCTGTATAACTCCTGCAGCTCCTGGTCAACATGTCCTTCTCTGTGAGGCCTGGGTGTTCTCTGTATAACCCCTGCAGCTCGTGGTCAACATTCCCATCTCTGTGTGGCCAGGGTGTGCTCAGTATAACCCCTGCAGCTCCTGGTCAACATTCCCATCTGTGTGTGCCCAGGGTGTGCTCTGTATAACTCCTCAGCTCCTGGTCAACATTCCCATCTCTGTGTGGCCAGTGTGTGCTCTGTATAACCCCTGCAGCACCTGGTGAACTTTCCCATCTCTGTGTGGCCAGGATGTGCTCTGTATACTCCTGCAGCACCTGGTCAACATTCCCATCTCTGTGTGGCCAGGATGTGCTCTGTATACTCCTGCAGCTCCTGGTAAACATTCCCATCTCTGTGTGGCAAGGGTGTGCTCTGTATAACTCCTGCAGCTCCTGGTCAACATTCCCATCTCTGTGTGTGGTCAGGGTGTGCTCTGTATACCCCTGCAGCTCCTGGTCAATATCCCCATCTATGTGTGGCCAGGGTGTGCTCTGTATAACCCCTGCAGCTCCTGGTCTACATTCCCATCTCTGTGTGGCAAGGATGGGCACTGTATAATCCCAGTAGCTCCTGGTCAACATTCCCATCTCTGTGTGTGGCCAGGGTGTGCTCTGTATAACTCCTGCAGCTCCTGGTCAACATTCCCATCTCTATGTGTGGTCAGGGGGTGCTCTGTATAACTCCTGCAGCTCCTGGTCAACATTCCCATCTCTGTGTGGCCAGGGTGTGCTCTGTATAACCCCTGCAGCTCCTGGTTAACATTCCCATCTCTGTGTGTGGCCAGGGTGTGCTCTGTATAACCCCTGCAGCTCCTGGTCAACATTCCCATCTCTGTGTGGCCAGGGTGTGCTCTGTATAACTCCTGCATCTCCTGGTCAAGATGTCCTTCTCTGTGAGGCCAGGTGGCGCTCTGTATAACACCTGCAACTCCTGGTCAACATTCCCATCTCTGTGTGTGGCCAGGGTGTGCTCTGTATAACCACTGCAGCTCCTGATCAACATTCCCATCTGTGTGTGCCCAGGGTATGCTCTGTATAACTCCTGCAGCTCCTGGTCAACATTCCCATCTCTATGTGGCCAGGTTGTGCTCTGTATAACTCCTGCACTCCTGGTCAACTTTCCCATTTCTGTGTGTGGCCAGGGTGTGCTCTGTATAACTCCTGCAGCTCCTGGTCAACATTCCCATCTCTATGATGCCAGATTGTGCTCTGTATAACTCCTGCACTCCTGGTCAACTTTCCCATCTCTGTGTGTGGCCAGGGTGTGCTCTGTACACTCCTGCAGCACCTGGTCAACATTCCCATCTCTGTGTGGCCAGGATGTGCTCTGTATACTCCTGCAGCTCCTGGTAAACATTCCCATCTCTGTGTGGCAAGGGTGTGCTCTGTATAACTCCTGCAGCTCCTGGTCAACATTCCCATCTCTGTGTGTGGTCAGGGTGTGCTCTGTATACCCCTGCAGCTCCTGGTCAATATCCCCATCTATGTGTGGCCAGGGTGTGCTCTGTATAACCCCTGCAGCTCCTGGTCTACATTCCCATCTCTGTGTGGCAAGGATGGGCACTGTATAATCCCAGTAGCTCCTGGTCAACATTCCCATCTCTGTGTGTGGCCAGGGTGTGCTCTGTATAACTCCTGCAGCTCCTGGTCAACATTCCCATCTCTATGTGTGGTCAGGGGGTGCTCTGTATAACCCCTGCAGCTCCTGGTCAACATTCCCATCTCTGTGTGGCCAGGGTGTGCTCTGTATAACCCCTGCAGCTCCTGGTTAACATTCCCATCTCTGTGTGTGGCCAGGGTGTGCTCTGTATAACTCCTGCAGCTCCTGGTCAACATGTCCTTCTCTGTGAGGCCAGGGTGTGCTCTGTATAACCCCTGCAGCTCCTGGTCAACATTCCCATCTCTGTGTGGCCAGGGTGTGCTCTGTATAACTCCTGCAGCTCCTGGTCAAGATGTCCTTCTCTGTGAGGCCAGGTGGCGCTCTGTATAACCCCTGCAACTCCTGGTCAACATTCCCATCTCTGTGTGTGGCCAGGGTGTGCTCTGTATAACCACTGCAGCTCCTGGTCAACATTCCCATCTGTGTGTGCCCAGGGTATGCTCTGTATAACTCCTGCAGCTCCTGGTCAACATTCCCATCTCTATGTGGCCAGGTTGTGCTCTGTATAACTCCTGCACTCCTGGTCAACTTTCCCATCTCTGTGTGTGGCCAGGGTGTGCTCAGTATAACCCCAGCAGCTCCTGGTCAACATTCCCATCTGTGTGTGGCCAGTGTGTGCTCTGTAAAACCCCTGCAGCTCCTGGTGAACATTCCCATCTCTGTGTGCCCAGGGTGTGCTCTGTATAACTCCTCAGCTCCTGGTCAACATTCCCATCTCTGTGTGGCCAATGTGTGCTCTGTAAAACCCCTGCAGCTCCTGGTGAACATTCCCATCTCTGTGTGGCCAGGATGTGCTCTGTATACTCCTGCAGCACCTGGTCAACATTCCTATCTCTGTGTGGCCAGGGTGTGCTCTGTATAACCCCTGCAGCTCCTGGTCAACATTCCCATCTCTGTGTGCCCAGGGTATGCTCTGTATAACTCCTGCAGCTCTTGGTCAACATTCCCATCTCTGTGTGGCCAGGTTGTGCTCTGTATAACTCCTGCAGCTCCTGGTCAATATTCCCATTTCTGTGTGGCCAGGTTGTGCTCTGTATAACCCCTGCAGCTCCTGGACAACGTTCCCATCTGTCTGTGTGTCCAGGGTGTGCTCTGTATATCTCCTGCAGCTCCTGGTCAACATTCCCATCTGTGTGGCCAGGGTGTGCTCTGTATAACCCCTGCAGCTCCTGGTCAACATTTCCATCTGTGTGTGTGTCCAGGGTGTGCTCTGTATAACCCCAGCAGCTCCTGGTCAAAACTCCCATCTGTGTGTGGACAGCGTGCGCACTGTATAACCTCTGCAGCTCCTGGTCAACATTCCCTTCTCTGTGTGGCCAGGATGTGCTCTGTATATTCCCTCCAGCTCCTGGCCAACATTCCCATCTGTGTGTGTGGCCAGGATGTGCTCTGTATAACTCCTGCAGCTCCTGGTCAACATTCCCATCTGTGTGTGTGACCAGGGTGTGCTCTGTATAACCCCTGCAGCTCCTGGTCAACATTCCCATCTCTGTGTGGCCAGAGTGTGCTCTGTCTCACCCCTGCAGCTCCTGGTCAACATTCCCATCTGTGTGTGTGTCCTTGGTGTGCACTGTATAACCCCAGCAGCTCCTGGTAAACATTCCCATCTCTGTGTGGCCAGGATGTGCACTGTATAACCCCTGCAGCTCATGGTTAACATTCCCATCTCTGTGTGTGGTCAGTATGTGCTTTGTATAACTCCTGCAGCTCCTGGTCAACATGTCCTTCTCTGTGTGGCCAGGATGTGCACTGTATAACCCCTGCAGCTCATGGTTAACATTCCCATCTCTGTGTGTGGTCAGTATGTGCTTTGTATAACCCGTGCAGCTCCTGGTCAACATTCCCATCTGTGTGTGCCCAGGGTATGCTCTGTATAACTCCTGCAGCTCCTGGTCAACATTCCCATTTCTGTGTGGCCACGTTGTGCTCTGTATAACTCCTGCTCCTGGTCAACATTCCCATCTCTGTGTGGCCAGTGTGTGCTCTGTATAACCCCTGCAGCTCCTGGTCAGCATTCCCATCTGTGTGTGTCCAGGGTGTGCTCTGTATAACCCCTGCTGCTCCTGGTCAACATTCCCATCTCTGTGTGGCCAGGATGTGCTCTGTATATCCCCTGCAGCTCCTGGTCAACATTCCCATCTGTGTGTGGCCAGGGTGTGCTCTGTATAACCCCTGCAGCTCCTGGTCTACATTCCCATCTCTGTGTGGCCAGGGTCTGCTCTGTATAACCCCTGCAGCTCCTGGTCTACATTCCCATCTCTGTGTGGCCAGGGTGTGCTCTGTATAACCCCTGCAGCTCCTGGTCTACATTCCCATCTCTGTGTGGCCAGGGTGTGCTCTGTATAACCCCTGCAGCACCTGGTCAACATTCCCATATCTGTGTGACCAGGGTGTGCTCTGTATAACTCCTGCAACTCCTGGTCGACATTCCCATCTCTGTGTGGCCAGGCTGTGCTCTGTATAACCCCTGCAGCTCCTGGTCAACATTCCCATCTCTGCGTGGACAGGGTGTGATCTGTATAACCACTGCAGCTCCTGGTCAATATTCCCATCTCTCAGTGTGTCCTGGGAGTGATCTGTGTAACCCCTGCAGCTCCTGGTTAACATTCCCATCTCTGTGTGGCCAGGGTGAGCTCGTTTATAATCCCAGCAGTTCCTGGTCAACATTCCCATCTCTGTGTGGCCAGGGTGTGCTCTGTATAACTCCTGCAGATCCTGGTCAACATTCCCATCTCTGTGTGGCCAGGCTGTGCTCTGTATAACCCCTGCAGCTCATGGTTAACATTCCCATCTCTGTGTGGAATGGATGTGCTCTGTATAAACCCTGCTCCTGGTCAACATTCCCATCTCTGTGTGGCCAGGGTGTGCTCTGTATAACCCCTGCAGCTCCTGGTCAACATTCCCATCTGTGTGTGGCCAGCGTGTGCTCTGTATAACCCTAGCAGCTCCTGGGCAACATTCCCATATCTGTGTGGCCAGGATGTGCTCTGTATAACCCCTGCAGCTCCTGGTCAACATTCCCATCTCTGTGTGGCCAGGATGTGCTCTGTATAACCCCTGCAGCTCCTGGTCAACATTCCCATATCTGTGTGGCCAGGATGTGCTCTGTATAACCCCTGCAGCTCCTGGTCAACATTTCCATCTCTGTGTGGCCAGGGTGTGCACTGTATAACCCCTGCAGCTCATGGTCAACATTCCCATCTCTGTTTGTGCCCAGGGTGTGCTCTGTATAACCCCAGCAGCTCCTGGTCAACATTCCCGTATCTGTGTGGCCAGGGTGTGCTCTGTATAACCCCTGCAGCTCCTGGTCAACATTCTCATCTCTGTGTTTGGCCAGGTTGTGGTCTGTATTCTCCTGCAGCTCCTGGTCAACATTCCCATCTATGTGTGGCCAGGGTGTGCTCTGTATAACCCCTGCAGCTCCTGGTCAACATTCCCATCTCTGCGTGGCCAGGGTGTGATCTGTATAACCACTGCAGCTCCTGGTCAACATTCCCATCTCTGCGTGGCCAGGCTGTGATCTGTATAACCCCTGCAGCTCCTGGTCAACATTCCCATCTCTGTGTGGCCAAGGTGTGCTCTGTGTAACCCCTGCAGCTCCTGGTTAACATTCCCATCTCTGTGTGGCCAGGGTGAGCTCTTTTATAACCCCAGCAGTTCCTGGTCAACATTCCCATCTCTGTGTGGCCAGGGTGTGCTCTGTATAACTCCTGCAGATCCTGGTCAACATTCCCATCTCTGTGTGTGGTCAGGGTGTGCTCTGTATAACCCCAGCAGTTCCTGGTCAAGATTCCCATCTCTGTGTGGCCAGGGTGTGCTCTGTATAACTCCTGCAGATCCTGGTTAACATTCCCATCTCTGTGTGTGGTCAGTATGTGCTTTGGATAACTCCTGCAGCTCCTCGTCAACATGTCCTTCTCTGTGAGGCCAGGTGGCGCTCTGTATAACCCCTGCAGTTCCTGGTCAACATTCCCATCTGTGTGTGCCCAGGGTATGCTCTGTATAACTCCTGCAGCTCCTGGTCAACATTCCCATTTCTGTGTGGCCAGGTTGTGCTCTGTATAACTCCTGCTCCTGGTCAACATTCCCATCTCTGTGTGGCCAGTGTGTGCTCTGTATAACCCCTGCTGCTCCTGGTCAACATTCCCATCTCTGTGTGGCGAGGATGTGCACTGTATAATCCCAGTAGCTCCTGGTCAACATTCCCATCTCTGTGTGTGGTCAGGGTGTGCTCTGTAGAACCCCAGCAGCTCCTGGTCAACATTCCCATCTCTGTGCGGCCAGGGTGTGCTCTGTATAACCCCTGCAGCTCCTGGTCAACATTCCCATCTCTGTGTGGCCAGGGTGTGCTCTGTATAACCCTAGCAGCTCCTGGGCAACATTCCCATATCTGTGTGGCCAGGATGTGCTCTGTATAACCCCTGCAGCTCCGGGTCAACATTCCCATCTCTGTGTGGCCAGGATGTGCTCTGTATAACCCCTGCAGCTCCTGGTCAACATTCCCATATCTGTGTGGCCTGGATGTGCTCTGTATAACCCCTGCAACTCATGGTCAACATTCCCATCTCTGTTTGTGCTCAGGCTGTGCTCTGTATAACCCCAGCAGCTCCTGGTCAACATTATCGTCTCTGTGTGGCCAGTGTGTGCTCTGTATAACCCCTGCAGCTCCTGGTCAACATTCTCATCTCTGTGTTTGGCCAGGGTGTGGACTGTATTCTCCTGCAGCTCCTGGTCAACATTCACATCTCTGTGTGGCCAGGGTGTGCTCTGTATAACCCCTGCAGCTCCTGGTCAACATTCCCATTTCTGCGTGGCCAGGGTGTGATCTGTATAACCACTGCAGCTCCTGGTCAACATTCCCATCTCTGCGTGGCCAGGGTGTGATCTGTATAACCCCTGCAGCTCCTGGTCAACATTCCCATCTCTGCGTGTCCAGGGTGTGCTCTGTATAACCCCTGCAACTGCTGGTCAACATTCCCATCTCTCAGTGTGTCCTGGGAGTGATCTGTGTAACCCCTGCAGCTCCTGGTTAACATTCCCATCTCTGTGTGGCCAGGGTGAGCTCTTTTATAACCCCAGCAGTTCCTGGTCAACATTCCCATCTCTGTGTGGCCAGGGTGTGCTCTGTATAACTCCTGCAGTTCCTGGTCAACATTCCCATCTCTGTGTGGCCAGGGTGTGCTCTGTATAACTCCTGCAGATCCTGGTTAACATTCCCATCTCTGTGTGTGGTCAGTATGTGCTTTGGATAACTCCTGCAGCTTCTGGTCAACATTCCCATTTCTGTGTGGCCAGGTTATGCTCTGTATATCCCCTACAGCTCATGGTCAACATTCCCATCTCTGTGTGGCCAGTGTGTGCTCTGTAGAACCCCTGCTGCTCCTGGTCAACATTCCCATCTCTGTGTGGCCAGGATGTGCACTGTATAATCCCAGTAGCTCCTGGTCAACATTCCCATCTCTGTGTGTGGTCAGGGTGTGCTCTGTCGAACCCCAGCAGCTCCTGGTCAACATTCCCATCTCTCTGTGTGGCCAGGGTATGCTCTGTATAACTGCTGCAGCTCCTGGTCAACATTCACATCTCTGTGTGGCCAGGTTGTGCTCTGTATAACCCCTGCAGCTCCTGGTCAGCATTGCCGTCTGTGTGTGTGTCCAGGGTGTGCTCTGTATAACCCCTGCAGCTCCTGGTCAACATTCCCATCTCTGTGTGGCCAGGGTGTGCTCTGTATAAACGCTGCAGCTCCTGGTCAACATTCCCTTCTCTCTGTGTGCCCTTGGTGTGCTCTGTATAACCCCTGCAGCTCCTGGTCAACATTCCCATCTCTGTGTGTGTCCAGGGTGTGCTCTGTATAACCCCTGCAGCTCCTGGTCAACATTCCCATCTCTGTGTGGCCAGGATGTGCTCTGTATATCCCCTGCAGCTCCTGGTCAACATTCCCATCTGTGTGTGTGGCCAGGGTGTGCTCTGTATAACCCCTGCAACTTCTGGTCAACCTTCCCATCTCTGTGTGGCCAGGGTGTGCACTGTATCACCCCTGCAGCTCATGGTCAACATTCCCATCACTGTTTGTGCCCAGGGTATGCTCTGTATAACCCCACCAGCTCCTGGTCAACATTCCCGTCTCTGTGTGGCCAGGGTGTGCTCTGTATAACCCCAGCAGCTCCTGGTCAACATTCCCATCTCTGTGTGTGGCCAGGGTGTGCACTGTATAACATCCTGCAGCTCCTGGTCAACATTGCCATCCTTGTGCGGCCAGGGTGTGCTCTGTATAACCCCAGCAGCTCCTGGTCAACATTCCCATCTCTGTGTGTGGCCAGGGTGTGCACTGTATAACTCCTGCAGCTCCTGATCAACATTCCCATCTCTGTGTGTGGCCAGGGTGTGCACTGTATAACCCCTGCAGCTCATGGTTAACATTCCCATCTCTGTGTGTGGTTAGAATGTGCTTTGTATAACCCCTGCAGCTCCTGGTCTACATTCCCATCTCTGTGTGGCCAGGGTGTGCTCTGTATAAATCCTGCAGCTCCTTTTCAACATGTCCTTCTCTGTGAGGCCATGTGGCGCTCTGTATAACCCCTGCATCTCCTGGTCAACATGTCCTTCTCTGTGAGGCCAGGTGGCGCTCTGTATAACCCCTGCAACTCCTGGTCAACATTCCCATCTCTGTGTGGCCAGGGTGTGCTCTGTATAACCCCTGCTGCTCCTGGTCAACATTCCCATCTGTGTGTGCCCAGGGTATGCTCTGTATAACTGCTGCAGCTCCTGGTCAACATTCACATCTCTGTGTGGCCAGGTTGTGCTCTGTATAACCCCTGCAGCTCCTGGTCAGCATTGCCGTCTGTGTGTGTGTCCAGGGTGTGCTCTGTATAACCCCTGCAGCTCCTGGTTAACGTTCCCATCTCTGTGTGGCCAGGGTGTGCTCTGTATAAACGCTGCAGCTCCTGGTCAACATTCCCTTCTCTCTGTGTGTCCTTGGTGTGCTCTGTATAACCCCTGCAGCTCCTGGTCAACATTCCCATCTCTGTGTGTGTCCAGGGTGTGCTCTGTATAACCCCTGCAGCTCCTGGTCAACATTCCCATCTCTGTGTGGCCAGGATGTGCTCTGTATATCCCCTGCAGCTCCTGGTCAACATTCCCATCTGTGTGTGTGGCCAGGGTGTGCTCTGTATAACCCCTGCAACTTCTGGTCAACCTTCCCATCTCTGTGTGGCCAGGGTGTGCACTGTATCACCCCTGCAGCTCATGGTCAACATTCCCATCACTGTTTGTGCCCAGGGCATGCTCTGTATAACCCCAACAGCTCCTGGTCAACATTCCCGTCTCTGTGTGGCCAGGGTGTGCTCTGTATAACCCCTGCAGCTCCTGGTCAACATTCTCATCTCTGTGTTTGGCCAGGTTGTGGTCTGTATTCTCCTGCAGCTCCTGGTCAACATTCCCATCTATGTGTGGCCAGGGTGTGCTCTGTATAACCCCTGCAGCTCCTGGTCAACATTCCCATCTCTGCGTGGCCAGGGTGTGATCTGTATAACCACTGCAGCTCCTGGTCAACATTCCCATCTCTGTGTGGCCAAGGTGTGCTCTGTGTAACCCCTGCAGCTCCTGGTTAACATTCCCATCTCTGTGTGGCCAGGGTGAGCTCTTTTATAACCCCAGCAGTTCCTGGTCAACATTCCCATCTCTGTGTGGCCAGGGTGTGCTCTGTATAACTCCTGCAGATCCTGGTCAACATTCCCATCTCTGTGTGTGGTCAGGGTGTGCTCTGTATAACCCCAGCAGTTCCTGGTCAAGATTCCCATCTCTGTGTGGCCAGGGTGTGCTCTGTATAACTCCTGCAGATCCTGGTTAACATTCCCATCTCTGTGTGTGGTCAGTATGTGCTTTGGATAACTCCTGCAGCTCCTCGTCAACATGTCCTTCTCTGTGAGGCCAGGTGGCGCTCTGTATAACCCCTGCAGTTCCTGGTCAACATTCCCATCTGTGTGTGCCCAGGGTATGCTCTGTATAACTCCTGCAGCTCCTGGTCAACATTCCCATTTCTGTGTGGCCAGGTTGTGCTCTGTATAACTCCTGCTCCTGGTCAACATTCCCATCTCTGTGTGGCCAGTGTGTGCTCTGTATAACCCCTGCTGCTCCTGGTCAACATTCCCATCTCTGTGTGGCCAGGATGTGCACTGTATAATCCCAGTAGCTCCTGGTCAACATTCCCATCTCTGTGTGTGGTCAGGGTGTGCTCTGTAGAACCCCAGCAGCTCCTGGTCAACATTCCCATCTCTGTGCGGCCAGGGTGTGCTCTGTATAACCCCTGCAGCTCCTGGTCAACATTCCCATCTCTGTGTGGCCAGGGTGTGCTCTGTATAACCCTAGCAGCTCCTGGGCAACATTCCCATATCTGTGTGGCCAGGATGTGCTCTGTATAACCCCTGCAGCTCCGGGTCAACATTCCCATCTCTGTGTGGCCAGGATGTGCTCTGTATAACCCCTGCAGCTCCTGGTCAACATTCCCATATCTGTGTGGCCTGGATGTGCTCTGTATAACCCCTGCAACTCATGGTCAACATTCACATCTCTGTTTGTGCTCAGGCTGTGCTCTGCATAACCCCAGCAGCTCCTGGTCAACATTATCGTCTCTGTGTGGCCAGTGTGTGCTCTGTATAACCCCTGCAGCTCCTGGTCAACATTCTCATCTCTGTGTTTGGCCAGGGTGTGGACTGTATTCTCCTGCAGCTCCTGGTCAACATTCACATCTCTGTGTGGCCAGGGTGTGCTCTGTATAACCCCTGCAGCTCCTGGTCAACATTCCCATTTCTGCGTGGCCAGGGTGTGATCTGTATAACCACTGCAGCTCCTGGTCAACATTCCCATCTCTGCGTGGCCAGGGTGTGATCTGTATAACCCCTGCAGCTCCTGGTCAACATTCCCATCTCTGCGTGTCCAGGGTGTGCTCTGTATAACCCCTGCAACTGCTGGTCAACATTCCCATCTCTCAGTGTGTCCTGGGAGTGATCTGTGTAACCCCTGCAGCTCCTGGTTAACATTCCCATCTCTGTGTGGCCAGGGTGAGCTCTTTTATAACCCCAGCAGTTCCTGGTCAACATTCCCATCTCTGTGTGGCCAGGGTGTGCTCTGTATAACTCCTGCAGTTCCTGGTCAACATTCCCATCTCTGTGTGGCCAGGGTGTGCTCTGTATAACTCCTGCAGATCCTGGTTAACATTCCCATCTCTGTGTGTTGTCAGTATGTGCTTTGGATAACTCCTGCAGCTTCTGGTCAACATTCCCATTTCTGTGTGGCCAGGTTATGCTCTGTATATCCCCTACAGCTCATGGTCAACATTCCCATCTCTGTGTGGCCAGTGTGTGCTCTGTAGAACCCCTGCTGCTCCTGGTCAACATTCCCATCTCTGTGTGGCCAGGATGTGCACTGTATAATCCCAGTAGCTCCTGGTCAACATTCCCATCTCTGTGTGTGGTCAGGGTGTGCTCTGTCGAACCCCAGCAGCTCCTGGTCAACATTCCCATCTCTCTGTGTGGCCAGGGTATGCTCTGTATAACTGCTGCAGCTCCTGGTCAACATTCACATCTCTGTGTGGCCAGGTTGTGCTCTGTATAACCCCTGCAGCTCCTGGTCAGCATTGCCGTCTGTGTGTGTGTCCAGGGTGTGCTCTGTATAACCCCTGCAGCTCCTGGTCAACATTCCCATCTCTGTGTGGCCAGGATGTGCACTGTATAATCCCAGTAGCTCCTGGTCAACATTCCCATCTCTGTGTGTGGTCAGGGTGTGCTCTGTCGAACCCCAGCAGCTCCTGGTCAACATTCCCATCTCTCTGTGTGGCCAGGGTATGCTCTGTATAACTGCTGCAGCTCCTGGTCAACATTCACATCTCTGTGTGGCCAGGGTGTGCTCTGTATAAACGCTGCAGCTCCTGGTCAACATTCCCTTCTCTCTGTGTGTCCTTGGTGTGCTCTGTATAACCCCTGCAGCTCCTGGTCAACATTCCCATCTCTGTGTGTGTCCAGGGTGTGCTCTGTATAACCCCTGCAGCTCCTGGTCAACATTCCCATCTCTGTGTGGCCAGGATGTGCTCTGTATATCCCCTGCAGCTCCTGGTCAACATTCCCATCTGTGTGTGTGGCCAGGGTGTGCTCTGTATAACCCCTGCAACTTCTGGTCAACCTTCCCATCTCTGTGTGGCCAGGGTGTGCACTGTATCACCCCTGCAGCTCATGGTCAACATTCCCATCACTGTTTGTGCCCAGGGTATGCTCTGTATAACCCCAACAGCTCCTGGTCAACATTCCCGTCTCTGTGTGGCCAGGGTGTGCTCTGTATAACCCCAGCAGCTCCTGGTCAACATTCCCATCTCTGTGTGTGGCCAGGGTGTGCACTGTATAACATCCTGCAGCTCCTGGTCAACATTGCCATCCTTGTGCGGCCAGGGTGTGCTCTGTATAACCCCAGCAGCTCCTGGTCAACATTCCCATCTCTGTGTGTGGCCAGGGTGTGCACTGTATAACATCCTGCAGCTCCTGGTCAACATTGCCATCCTTGTGCGGCCAGGGTGTGCTCTGTATAACCCCAGCAGCTCCTGGTCAACATTCCCATCTCTGTGTGTGGCCAGGGTGTGCACTGTATAACCCCTGCAGCTCATGGTTAACATTCCCATCTCTGTGTGTGGTTAGAATGTGCTTTGTATAACCCCTGCAGCTCCTGGTCTACATTCCCATCTCTGTGTGGCCAGGGTGTGCTCTGTATAAATCCTGCAGCTCCTTTTCAACATGTCCTTCTCTGTGAGGCCATGTGGCGCTCTGTATAACCCCTGCAGCTCCTGGTCAACATGTCCTTCTCTGTGAGGCCAGGTGGCGCTCTGTATAACCCCTGCAACTCCTGGTCAACATTCCCATCTCTGTGTGGCCAGGGTGTGCTCTGTATAACCCCTGCTGCTCCTGGTCAACATTCCCATCTGTGTGTGCCCAGGGTATGCTCTGTATAACTGCTGCAGCTCCTGGTCAACATTCACATCTCTGTGTGGCCAGGTTGTGCTCTGTATAACCCCTGCAGCTCCTGGTCAGCATTGCCGTCTGTGTGTGTGTCCAGGGTGTGCTCTGTATAACCCCTGCAGCTCCTGGTTAACGTTCCCATCTCTGTGTGGCCAGGGTGTGCTCTGTATAAACGCTGCAGCTCCTGGTCAACATTCCCTTCTCTCTGTGTGTCCTTGGTGTGCTCTGTATAACCCCTGCAGCTCCTGGTCAACATTCCCATCTCTGTGTGTGTCCAGGGTGTGCTCTGTATAACCCCTGCAGCTCCTGGTCAACATTCCCATCTCTGTGTGGCCAGGATGTGCTCTGTATATCCCCTGCAGCTCCTGGTCAACATTCCCATCTGTGTGTGTGGCCAGGGTGTGCTCTGTATAACCCCTGCAACTTCTGGTCAACCTTCCCATCTCTGTGTGGCCAGGGTGTGCACTGTATCACCCCTGCAGCTCATGGTCAACATTCCCATCACTGTTTGTGCCCAGGGCATGCTCTGTATAACCCCAACAGCTCCTGGTCAACATTCCCGTCTCTGTGTGGCCAGGGTGTGCTCTGTATAACCCCTGAAGCTCCTGGTCAACATTCCCATCTCTGGTTGGCCAGGGTGTGATCTGTATAACCACTGCAGCTCCTGGTCAACATTCCCATCTCTGCGTGGCCAGGGTGTGATCTGTATAACCCCTGCAGCTCCTGGTCAACATTCCCATCTCTGCGTGTCCAGGGTGTGCTCTGTATAACCCCTGCAACTGCTGGTCAACATTCCCATCTCTCAGTGTGTCCTGGGAGTGATCTGTGTAACCCCTGCACTCCTGGTTAACATTCCCATCTCTGTGTGGCCTTGGTGAGCTCTTTTATAACCCCAGCAGTTCCTTGTCAACATTCCCATCTCTGTGTGGCCAGGGTGTGCTCTGTATAACTCCTGCAGATCTTGGTCAACATTCCCATCTCTGTGTTTGGTCAGGGTGTGCTCTGTATAACCCCAGCAGTTCCTGGTCAACATTCCCATCTCTGTGTGGCCAGGGTGTGCTCTGTATAACTCCTGCAGATCCTGGTTAACATTCCCATCTCTGTGTGTGGTCAGTATGTGCTTTGGATAACTCCTGCAGCTTCTGGTCAACATTCCCATTTGTGTGTGGCCAGGTTGTGCTCTGTATAACCCCTGCAGCTCATGGTCAATATTCCCATCTCTGTGTGGCCAGTGTGTGCTCTGTAGAACCCCTGCTGCTCCTGGTCAACATTCCCATCTCTGTGTGGCCAGGATGTGCACTGTATAATCCCAGTAGCTCCTGGTCAACATTCCCATCTCTGTGTGTGGTCAGGGTGTGCTCTGTCGAACCCCAGCAGCTCCTGGTCAACATTCCCATCTCTGTGTGTGGCCAGGGTGTGCACTGTATAACATCCTGCAGCTCCTGGTCAACATTGCCATCCTTGTGCGGCCAGGGTGTGCTCTGTATAACCCCAGCAGCTCCTGGTCAACATTCCCATCTCTGTGTGTGGCCAGGGTGTGCACTGTATAACTCCTGCAGCTCCTGATCAACATTCCCATCTCTGTGTATGGCCAGGGTGTGCACTGTATAACCCCTGCAGCTCATGGTTAACATTCCCATCTCTGTGTGTGGTTAGAATGTGCTTTGTATAACCCCTGCAGCTCCTGGTCTACATTCCCATCTCTGTGTGGCCAGGGTGTGCTCTGTATAAATCCTGCAGCTCCTTTTCAACATGTCCTTCTCTGTGAGGCCATGTGGCGCTCTGTATAACCCCTGCAGCTCCTGGTCAACATGTCCTTCTCTGTGAGGCCAGGTGGCGCTCTGTATAACCCATGCTGCTCCTGGTCAACAGTCCCATCTGTGTGTGCCCAGGGTATGCTCTGTATAACTGCTGCAGCTCCTGGTCAACATTCACATCTCTGTGTGGCCAGGTTGTGCTCTGTATAACCCCTGCAGCTCCTGGTCAGCATTGCCGTCTGTGTGTGTGTCCAGGGTGTGCTCTGTATAACCCCTGCAGCTCCTGGTCAACATTCCCATCTCTGTGTGGCCAGGGTGTGCTCTGTAAAAACGCTGCAGCTCCTGGTCAACATTCCCTTCTCTCTGTGTGTCCTTGGTGTGCTCTGTATATCCCCTGCAGCTCCTGGTCAACATTCCCATCTCTGTGTGTGTCCAGGGTGTGCTCTGTATAACCCCTGCAGCTCCTGGTCAACATTCCCATCTCTGTGTGGCCAGGATGTGCTCTGTATATCGCCTGCAGCTCCTGGTCAACATTCACATCTCTGTGTGGCCAGGTTGTGCTCTGTATAACCCCTGCAGCTCCTGGTCAGCATTGCCGTCTGTGTGTGTGTCCAGGGTGTGCTCTGTATAACCCCTGCAGCTCCTGGTCAACATTCCCATCTCTGTGTGGCCAGGGTGTGCTCTGTAAAAACGCTGCAGCTCCTGGTCAACATTCCCTTCTCTCTGTGTGTCCTTGGTGTGCTCTGTATATCCCCTGCAGCTCCTGGTCAACATTCCCATCTCTGTGTGTGTCCAGGGTGTGCTCTGTATAACCCCTGCAGCTCCTGGTCAACATTCCCATCTCTGTGTGGCCAGGATGTGCTCTGTATATCGCCTGCAGCTCCTGGTCAACATTCCCATCTGTGTGTGTGGCCAGGGTGTGCTCTGTATAACCCCTGCAACTTCTGGTCAACCTTCCCATCTCTGTGTGGCCAGGGTGTGCACTGTATCACCCCTGCAGCTCATGGTCAACATTCCCATCACTGTTTGTGCCCAGGGTATGCTCTGTATAACCCCAACAGCTTTTGGTCAACATTCCCGTCTCTGTGTGGCCAGGGTGTGGTCTGTATACTCCTGCAGCTCCTGGTCAACATTACCATCTCTCAGTGTGTCCTGGGAGTGATCTGTGTAACCCCTGCATCTTCTGATTAACATTCCCATCTCTGTGTGGCCAGGGTGTGCTCTGTATAACCCCTGCATCTCCTGGTCAACATTCCCATCTCTGTGTGTCCAGGATGTGCTCTGTATAACCCCAGCAGCTCCTGGTCAACATTCCCATCTCTGTGTGGACAGGGTGTGCTCTGTTTAACCCCTGCAGCTCCTGGTCAACATTCCCATCTCTGTGTGGCCAGGGTGTGCTCTGTATAACCCCTGCAGCTCCTGGTCAACATTCCCATCTCTGTGTGGCCAAGGTGTGCTCTGTATAACACCTGCAGCTCCTGGTCAACATTCCCATCTCTGTGTGGCCAGGGTGTGCTTTGTGTAACCCCAGTAGCTCCTGGTCAACATTCCCATCTCTGTGTGGCCAGGGTGTGCTCTGTACAACCTCAGCAGCTCCTGGTCAACATTCCCATCTCTGTGTGGCCAGGGTGTGCATGTTTAACCCCTGCAGCTCCTGGTCAACATTCCCATCTCTGTGTGTCCAGGGTGTGCTCTGTATAACCCCTGCAGCTCCTGGTCAACATTCCCATCTCTGTGTGGCCAGGGTGTGCTCTGTATAACCCCTGCAGCTCCTGGTCAACATTCCCATCTCTGTGTGGCCAGGCTGTGCAATGTATAACCCCTGCAGCTCCTGGTCAACATTCGCATCTCTGTGTGGCCAGGGTGTGCTCTGTACAACCTCAGCAGCTCCTGGTCAACATTCCCATCACTGTGTGGCCAGGGTGTGCTCTGTATAACCCCTGCAGCTCCTAGTCAACATTCCCATCTCTGTGTGGCCAGGATGTGCACTGTATAACCCCAGCAGCTCCTGGTCAACATTCCCATCGCTGTGTGTGGCCAGGGTGTGCTCTGTATAACTCCTGGATGTCCTGGTCAACATTCCCATCTCTGTGTGGCCAGGATGTGCTCTGAATACTCCTGCAGCTCCTGGTCAACATTCCCATCTCTGTGTGTGGTCAGGGTGTGCTCTGTATAACTCCTGCAGCTCCTGGTCAACATTCCTATCTCTGTTTGGCCAGGATGTGCCCTGTATAACCCTGCAGCTCCTGGTCAACATCCCCATCTATGTGTGGCCAGGGTGTGCTCTGCATAAACCCCTACAGATCTTGGTCAACATTCCCATCTCTGTGTGGCAAGGATGTGCACTGTATAATCCCAGTAGCTCCTGGTCAACATTCCCATCTCTGTGTGTGGCCAGGGTGTGCTCTGTATAACTCCTGCAGCTCCTTGTCAACGTTCCCATCTCTATGTGTGGCCAGGGGGTGCTCTGTATAACTGCAGCTCCTGGTCAACATTCCCATCTCTGTGTGACCAAGGTGTGCTCTGTATAACCCCTGCAGCTCCTGGTTAACATTCCCATCTCTGTGTGTGACCATGGTGTGCTCTGTATAACTCCTGCAGCTCCTGGTCAACATGTCCTTCTCTGTGAGGCCAGGTGGCGTTCTGTATAACCCCTGCAACTCCTGGTCAACATTCCCATCTCTGTGTGTGGCCAGGGTGTGCTCTGTATAACCCCTGCAGCTCCTGGTCAACATTCCCATCTGTGTGTGCCCAGGGTATGCTCTGTATAACTCCTGCAGCTCCTGGTCAACATTCCCATCTCTATGTGGCCAGGTTGTGATCTGTATAACTCCTGCAGCGGCTGGTCAACATTCCAATTTCTGTGTGTGGCCAGGGTGTGCTCTGTATAAACCCTGCAGCTCCTGGTTAACATTCCCATCTCTGTGTGGCCAGGGTGTGCTCAGTATAACCCCTGCAGCTCCTGGTCAACTTTTTCATCTGTGTGTGCCCAGGGTGTGCTCTGTATAACTCCTCAGCTCCTGGTCAACATTCCCATCTCTGTGTGGCCAGTGTGTGCTCTGTATAACCCCTGCAGCTCCTGGTGAACATTCCCATCTCTGTGTGGCCAGGATGTGCTCTGTATACTCCTGCAGCACCTGGTCAACATTCCCATCTCTGTGTGGCCAGGATGTGCTCTGTATACTCCTGCAGCTCCTGGTAAACATTCCCATCTCTGTGTGGCAAGGGTGTGCTCTGTATAACTCCTGCAGCTCCTGGTCAACATTCCCATCTCTGTGTGTGGTCAGGGTGTGCTCTGTATAACCCCTGCTGCTCCTGGTCAACATTCCCATCTCTGTGTGGCCAGGATGTGCACTGTATAATCCCAGTAGCTCCTGGTCAACATTCCCATCTCTGTCTGGGCAGTGTGTGCTCTGTCTAACCCCTGCAGCTCCTGGTTAACATTCCCATTTCTGTGTGGCCAGGGTGTGCTCTGTATGACCCCTGCAGCTCCTGGTTAGCATTCCCATTTCTCTGTGTGGCCAGTATGTGCTTTGTATGCCTCCTGCAGCTCCTGGTCAACATTCCCATCTCTGTGTGGCCAGGGTGTGCTCTGTATAACCCCTGCAACTCCTGGTCTACATTCCCATCTCTGTGTGGCCAGGGTGTGCTCTGTATAACCCCTGCAGCTCCTGGTCAACATGTCCTTCTCTGTGTGGCCAGGGTGTGCTCTGTATAATCCCTGCAGCTCCTGGTCAACATTCCCATCTGTGTGTGCCCAGTGTGTGCTCTGTATAACCCCTGCAGCTCCTGGTGAACAATCCCATCTCTGTGTGGCCAGGATGTGCTCTGTATACTCCTGCTCCTGGTCAACATTCCCATCTGTGTGTGACCAGGGTGTGCTCTGTATAACTCCTGCAGCACCTGGTCAACATTCCCATCTCTGTGTGGACAGGATGTGCTCTGTATACTCCTGCAGCTCCTGGTAAACATTCCCATCTCTGTGTGGCAAGGGTGTGCTCTGTATAACTCCTGGAGCTCCTGGTCAACATGTCCTTCTCTGTGAGACCAGGGTGTGCTCTGTATAACCCCTGCAGCTCCTGGTCAACATTCCCATCTCCGTGTGGCCAGGGTGTGCTCTGTATAACCCCTGCAGCTGCTGGTCAACATTCCCATCTCTGTGTGGCCAGGGTGTGCACTGTATAACCCCTGCAGCTCCTGGTCAACATGTCCTTCTCTGTGAGGCCAGGGTGTGCTCTGTATAACCCCTGCAGCTCCTGGTCAACATTCCCATCTCCGTGTGGCCAGGGTGTGCTCTGTATAACCCCTGCAGCTCCTGGTCAACATTCCCATCTCTGTGTGGCCAGGGTGTGCTCTGTATAACTCCTGCAGCTCCTGGTCAACATGTCCTTCTCTGTGAGGCCAGGTGGCGTTCTGTATATCCCCTGCAACTCCTGGTCAACATTCCCATCTCTGTGTGTGGCCAGGGTGTGCTCTGTATAACCCCTGCAGCTCCTGGTCAACATTCCCATCTCTGTGTGGCCAGGATGTGCTCAGTATAACCCCTGCAGCTCCTGGTCAACTTTTTCATCTGTGTGTGCCCAGGGTGTGCTCTGTATAACTCCTCAGCTCCTGGTCAACATTCCCATCTCTGTGTGGCCAGTGTGTGCTCTGTATAACCCCTGCAGCTCCTGGTGAACATTCCCATCTCTGTGTGGCCAGGATGTGCTCTGTAT
Source organism: Scyliorhinus torazame (assembly GCF_047496885.1). Taxonomy (NCBI): domain Eukaryota; kingdom Metazoa; phylum Chordata; class Chondrichthyes; order Carcharhiniformes; family Scyliorhinidae; genus Scyliorhinus; species Scyliorhinus torazame. Next base: position 2,819,716 of record NW_027307760.1, on the reverse strand, counting down.
ACTCCTGCAGCACCTGGTCAACATTCCCATCTCTGTGTGGCCAGGATGTGCTCTGTATACCCCTGCAGCTCCTGGTAAACATTCCCATCTCTGTGTGGCAAGGGTGTGCTCTGTATAACTCCTGCAGCTCCTGGTCAACATTCCCATCTCTGTGTGTGGTCAGGGTGTGCTCTGTATAACCCCTGCTGCTCCTGGTCAACATTCCCATCTCTGTGTGGCCAGGATGTGCACTGTATAATCCCAGTAGCTCCTGGTCAAGATTCCCATCTCTGTCTGGCCAGTGTGTGCTCTGTCTAACCCCTGCAGCTCCTGGTTAACATTCCCATTTCTGTGTGGCCAGGGTGTGCTCTGTATGACCCCTGCAGCTCCTGGTTAACATTGCCATTTCTGTGTGGCAAGGATGGGCACTGTATAATCCCAGTAGCTCCTGGTCAACATCTCTGTGTGTGGCCAGGGTGTGCTCTGTATAACTCCTGCAGCTCCTGGTCAACATTCCCATCTCTATGTGTGGTCAGGGGGTGCTCTGTATAACTCCTGCAGCTCCTGGTCAACATTCCCATCTCTGTGTGGCCAGGGTGTGCTCTGTATAACCCCTGCAGCTCCTGTTTAACATTCCCATCTCTGTGTGTGCCCAGGGTGTGCTCTGTATAACCCCTGCAGCTCCTGGTCAACATTCCCATCTCTGTGTGGCCAGGGTGTGCTCTGTATAACCCCTGCAGCTCCTGGTCAACATGTCCTTCTCTGTGAGGCCAGGTGGCGCTCTGTATAACCCCTGCAACTCCTGGTCAACATTCCCATCTCTGTGTGTGGCCAGGGTGTGCTCTGTATAACCCCTGCAGCTCCTGGTCAACATTCCCATCTCTGTGTGGCCAGGGTGTGCTCTGTATAACTCCTGCAGCTCCTGGTCAACATTCCCATCTCTATGTGGCCAGGTTGTGCTCTGTATAACTCCTGCACTCCTGGTCAACTTTCCCATTTCTGTGTGTGGCCAGGGTGTGCTCAGTATAACCCCTGCAGCTCATGGTCAACATTCCCATCTCTGTGTGGCCAGGATGTGCTCTGTATAACTCCTGCAGCTCCTGGTCAACATTCCCATCTCTGTGTGGCCAGGCTGTGCTCAGTATAACCCCTGCAGCTCCTGGTCAACATTCCCATCTGTGTGTGCTTAGGGTGTGCTCTGTATAACTCCTCAGCTCCTGGTCAACATTCCCATCTCTGTGTGGCCAGTGTGTGCTCTGTATAACCCCTGCAGCTCCTGGTGAACATTTACATCTCTGTGTGGCAAGGATGGGCTCTGTATACTCCTGCAGCACCTGGTCAACACTCCCATCTCTGTGTGGCCAGGATGTGCTCTGTATACTCCTGCAGCTCCTGGGAAACATTCCCATCTCTGTGTGTGGTCAGGGTGTGCTCTGGATAACCCCTGCTGCTCCTGGTCAACATTGCCATCTCTGTGAGGCAAGGATGTGCACTGTATAATCCCAGTAGCTCCTGGTCAACATTCCCATCTCTGTGTGGCCAGGGTGTGCTCTGTATAACCCCTGCAGCTCCTGGTTAACATTCCCATTTCTGTGTGGCCAAGGTGTGCTCTGTATAATCCCTGCAGCTCCTGGTTAACATTCCCATTTCTGTGTGTGGCCAGTATGTGCTTTGTATAACTCCTGCAGCTCCTGGTCAACATTCCCATCTCTGTGTGGCCAGGATGTGCTCTGTATAACCCCTGCAGCTCCTGGTCTACATTCCCAACTCTGTGTGGCCAGGGTGTGCTCTGTATAACTCCTGCAGCTCCTGGTCAACATGTCCTTCTCTGTGAGGCCAGGTGGCGCTCTGTATAAGCCCTGCAGCTCCTGGTCAACATTCCCATCTGTGTGTGCCCAGGGTATGCTCTGTATAACTCCTGCAGCTCCTGGTCAACATTACCATCTCTGTGTGGCCAGGTTGTGCTCTGTATAACTCCTGCAGCTCCTGGTCAATATTCCCATTTCTGTGTGGCCAGGTTGTGCTCTGTAAAACCCCTGCAGCTCCTGGACACCATTCCCATCTGTCTGTGTGTCCAGGGTGTGGTCTGTATATCTCCTGCAGCTCCTGGTCAACATTCCCATCTGTGTGGCCAGGGTGTGCTCTGTATAACCCCTGCAGCTCCTGGTCAACATTCCCATCTGTGTGGCCAGGATGTGCTCTGTATAACCCCTGCAGCTCCTGGTCAACATTCCCATCTCTCTGTGGCCAGGGTGTGCTCTGTATAACCTCTGCTCCTGGTCAACATTCCCATCTCTGTGTGGCCAGTGTGTGCTCTTTATAACTCCTGCAGCTCCTGGTCAACATTCCCATCTGTGTGTGCCCAGGGTGTGCTCTGTATAACTCTTCAGCTCCTGGTCAACATTCCCATCTCGGTGTGGCCAGGTTGTGCTCTGTATAACTCCTACAACTCCTGGTCAATATTCCCATTTCTGTGTGGCCAGGGTGTGCTCTGTATAACTCCTGCAGCTCCTGGTCAACATTCCCATCTCTGTGTGGCCAGGGTGTGCTCAGTATAACCCTTGCAGCTCCTGGTCAACATTCCCATCTGTGTGTGCCCAGGGTGTGCTCTGTATAACTCTTCAGCTCCTGGTCAACATTCCCATCTCGGTGTGGCCAGTGTGTGCTCTGTATAACCCCTGCAGCTCCTGGTGAACATTCCCATGTCTGTGTGGCCAGGATGTGCTCTGTATACTCCTGCAGCACCTGGTCAACATTCCCATCTCTGTGTGGCCAGGATGTGCTCTGTATACTCCTGCAGCTCCTGGCAAACATTCCCATCTCTGTGTGGCAAGGGTGTGCTCTGTACAACTCCTGCAGCTCCTGGTCAACATTCCCACCTCTGTGTGTGGTCAGGGTGTGCTCTGTATACCCCTGCAGCTCCTGGTCAATATCCCCATCTATGTGTGGCCAGGGTGAGCTCTGTATAACCCATGCAGCTCCTGGTCTACATTCCCATCTCTGTGTGGCAAGGATGGGCACTGTATAACCCCAGTAGCTCCTGGTCAACATTCGTATCTCTGTGTGTGGCCAGGGTGTGCTCTGTATAACTCCTGCAGCTCCTGGTCAACATTCCCATCACTGTGTGGCCAGGGTGTGCTCTGTATAACTCCTGCTGCTCCTGGTCAACATTCCCATCTCTGTGTGGCAAGGATGTGCACGGTATAACCCTAGCAACTACTGGTCAACATTCCCATATCTGTGTGGCCAGGATGTGCTCTGTATAACCCCTGCAGCTCCTGGTTAACATTCCCATCTCTGTGTGTGGCCAGGGTGTGCTCTGTATAACTCCTGCAGCTCCTGGTCAACATTCCCATCTCTGTGAGGCCAGGTGGCGCTCTGTATAACCCCTGCAGCTCCTGGTCAACATTCCCATCTCTGTGTGTGGCCAGGGTGTGCTCTGTATAACCCCTGCAGCTGCTGGTCAACATTCCCATCTCTGTGTGTGGCCAGGGCGTGCTCTGTATAACCCCTGCAGCTCCTGGTCAACATTCCCATCTGTGTGTGCCCAGGGTATGCTCTGTATAACTCCTGCAGCTCCTGGTCAACATTACCATCTCTGTGTGGCCAGGTTGTGCTCTGTATAACTCCTGCAGCTCCTGGTCAATATTCCCATTTCTGTGTGGCCAGGTTGTGCTCTGTATAACCCCTGCAGCTCCTGGACACCATTCCCATCTGTGTGTGTGTCCAGGGTGTGCTCTGTATATCTCCTGCAGCTCCTGGTCAACATTCCCATCTGTGTGGCCAGGGTGTGCTCTGTATAACCCCTGCAGCTCCTGGTCAACATTTCCATCTGTGTGTGTGTCAAGGGTGTGCTCTGTATAACCCCAGCAGCTCCTGGTCAAAACTCCCATCTGTGTGTGGACAGCGTGCGCACTGTATAACCACTGCAGCTCCTGGTCAACATTACCATCTCTGTGTGTGTCCAGGGTGTGCTCTCTATAACCCCTGCAGCTCCTGGTCAACATTCCCTTCTCTGTGTGGCCAGGATGTGCTCTGTATAACCCCTGCAGCTCCTGGTCAACATTCCCATCTCTCTGTGGCCAGGGTGTGCTCTGTATAACCTCTGCTCCTGGTCAACATTCCCATCTCTGTGTGGCCAGGGTGTGCTCTGTATAACTCCTGCAGCTCCTGGTCAACATGTCCTTCTCTGTGAGGCCAGGTGGCGCTCTGTATAACCCCTGCAGCGCCTGGTCAACATTCCCATCTGTGTGTGCCCAGGGTATGCTCTGTATAACTCCTGCAGCTCCTGGTCAACATTCCCATCTCAGTGTGGCCAGGTTGTGCTCTGTATAACTCCTACAACTCCTGGTCAATATTCCCATTTCTGTGTGGCCAGGGTGTGCTCTGTATAACTCCTGCAGCTCCTGGTCAACATTCCCATCTCTGTGTGGCCAGGGTGTGCTCAGTATAACCCCTGCAGCTCCTGGTGAACATTCCCATCTCTGTGTGGCCAGGATGTGCTCTGTATACTCCTGCAGCACCTGGTCAACATTCCCATCTCTGTGTGGCCAGGATGTGCTCTGTATACTCCTGCAGCTCCTGGTAAACATTCCCATCTCTGTGTGGCAAGGGTGTGCTCTGTATAACTCCTGCAGCTCCTGGTCAACATTCCCACCTCTGTGTGTGGTCAGGGTGGCTCTGTATACCCCTGCAGCTCCTGGTCAATATCCCCATCTATGTGTGGCCAGGGTGTGCTCTGTATAACCCCTGCAGCTCCTGGTCTACATTCCCATCTCTGTGTGGCAACGATGGGCACTGTATAACCCCAGTAGCTCCTGGTCAACATTCGTATTTCTGTGTGTGGCCAGGGTGTGCTCTGTATAACTCCTGCAGCTCCTGGTCAACATTCCCATCACTGTGTGGCCAGGGTGTGCTCTGTATAACTCCTGCTGCTCCTGGTCAACATTCCCATCTCTGTGTGGCCAGGGTGTGCTCTGTATAACCCCTGCAGCTCCTGGTTAACATTCCCATCTCTGTGTGTGGCCAGGGTGTGCTCTGTATAACTCCTGCAGCTCCTGGTCAACATTCCCATCTCTGTGAGGCCAGGTGGCGCTCTGTATAACCCCTGCAGCTCCTGGTCAACATTCCCATCTCTGTGTGGCCAAGATGTGCTCTGTATACTCCTGCAGCACCTGGTCAACATTCCCATCTCTGTGTGGCCAGGATGTGCACTGTATAATCCCAGTAGCTCCTGGTCAACATTCCCATCTCTGTGTGTGGTCAGGGTGTGCTCTGTATAACCCCTGCAGCTCCTGGTTAACATTCCCATTTCTGTGTGGCCAAGGTGTGCTCTGTATAACCCCTGCAGCTCCTGGTCTACATTCCCATCTCTGTGTGGCCAATGTGTGCTCTGTATAACCCCTGCAGCTCCTGGTCTACATTCCCATCTCTGTGTGGCCAGGGTGTGCTCTCTATAACTCCTGCAGCTCCTGGTCAACATGTCCTTCTCTGTGAGGCCAGGTGGCGCTCTGTATAACCCCTGCAGCTCCTGGTCAACATTCCCATCTGTGTCTGCCCAGGGTATGCTCTGTATAACTCCTGCAGCTCCTGGTCAACATTACCATTTCTGTGTGACCAGGGTGTGCTCTGTATATCTCCTGCAGCTCCTGGTCAACATTCCCATCTGTGTGGACAGCGTGCGCACTGTATAACCACTGCAGCACCTGGTCAACATTACCATCTCTGTGTGTGTCCAGGGTGTGCTCTGTATAACCCCTGCAGCTCCTGGTCAACATTCCCATATCTGTATGGCCAGGATGTGCTCTGTATAACCCCTGCAGCTCCTGGTCAACATTCCCATCTCTGTGTGGCCAGGATGTGCTCTGTATAACTCCTGCAGCTCCTGGTTAACATTCCCATCTCTGTGTGGCCAGGGTGTGCTCTGTAGAACCCCTGCAGCTCCTGGTCAACATTCCCATCTGTGTGTGGCCAAGGTGTGCTCTGTATAACCCCTGCAGCTCCTGGTCAACATTCCCATCACTGTGTGGCCAGGTTGTGCTGTGTATAACTCCTGCAGCTCCTGGTCTACATTCCCATCTCTGTGTGGCCAGGGTGTGCTCTGTATAACTCCTGCAGCTCCTGGTCAACATTCCCACCTCTGTATGGCCAGGCTGTGCTCTGTATAACCCCTGCAGCTCCTGGTCAACATTCCCATCTCTGTGTGGCAAGGATGTGCACGGTATAACCCTAGCAACTACTGGTCAACATTCCCATATCTGTGTGGCCAGGATGTGCTCTGTATAACCCCTGCAGCTCCTGGTCAACATTCCCATCTCTGTGTGGCCAGGGTGTGCTCTGTATAACCCGAGCAGCACCTGGGCAACATTCCCATCTCTGTGTGGCCAGGATGTGCTCTGTATAACCCCTGCAGCTCCTGGTTAACATTCCCATCTCTGTGTGGCCAGGATGTGCTCTGTATAACCCCTGCAGCTCCTTGTCAACATTCCCATCTCTGTGTGGCCAGGGTGTGCACTGTATAACCCCTGCAGCTCTTGGTCAACATTCCCATCTCTTTTTGTGCCCAGGGTGTGCTCTGTATAACCCCAGAAGCTCCTGGTCAACATTCCTGTCTCTGTGTGGCCAGGGTGTGCTCTGTATAACCCCTGCAGCTCCTGGTCAACATTCTCATCTCTGTGTTTGGCCAGGGTGTGGTCTGTATACTCCTGCAGCTCCTGGTCAACATTCCCATCTCTGTGTGGCCAGGGTGTGCTCTGTATAACCCCTGCAGCTCCTGGTCAACATTCCCATCTCTGCGTGGCCAGGGTGTGATCTGTATAACCACTGCAGCTCCTGGTCAACATTCCCATCTCTGCGTTGCCAGGGTGTGATCTGTATAACCCCTGCAACTCCTGGTCAACATTCCCATCCCTCAGTGTGCCCTGGGAGTGATCTGTGTAACCCCTGCAGCTCCTGGTTAACATCCCCATCTCTGTGTGGCCAGGGTGAGCTCTTTTATAACCCCAGCAGTTCCTGGTCAAAATTCCCATCTCTGTGTGGCCAGGGTGTGCTCTGATTGACCCCTGCAGCTCCTGGTCTACATTCCCATCTCTGTGAGGCCAGGCTGTGCTCTGTATAACCCCTGCAGCTCATGGTCAACATTCCCATCTCTGTGTGGAATGGATGTGCTCTGTATAAACCCTGCTCCTGGTCAACATTCCCATCTCTGTGTGGCCAGGGTGTGCTCTGTATAACCCCTGCAGCTCCTGGTCAACATTCCCATCTGTGTGTGGCCAGGGTGTGCTCTGTATAACCCCTGCAGCTCCTGGTCAATATTCCCATCTCTGTGTGGCCAGGGTGTGCTCTGTATAACCCGAGCAGCTCCTGGGCAACATTCCCATATCTGTATGGCCAGGATGTGCTCTGTATAACCCCTGCAGCTCCTGGTCAACATTCCCATCTCTGTGTGGCCAGGATGTGCTCTGTATAACCCCTGCAGCTCCTGGTCAACATTCCCATCTCTGTGTGGCCAGGATGTGCTCTGTATAACCCCTGCAGCTCCTGGTCAACATTCCCATGTGTGTGTGGCAAGGGTGTGCTCTGTATAACCCGTGCAGCTCCTGGTCAACATTCCCATCTCTGTGTGGCCAGGGTGTGCTCTGTATAACCCGAGCAGCACCTGGGCAACATTCCCATCTCTGTGAGGCCAGGCTGTGCTCTGTATAACCCCTGCAGCTCATGGTCAACATTCCCATCTCTGTGTGGAATGGATGTGCTCTGTATAAACCCTGCTCCTGGTCAACATTCCCATCTCTGTGTGGCCAGGGTGTGCTCTGTATAACCCCTGCAGCTCCTGGTCAACATTCCCATCTGTGTGTGGCCAGGGTGTGCTCTGTATAACCCCTGCAGCTCCTGGTCAATATTCCCATCTCTGTGTGGCCAGGGTGTGCTCTGTATAACCCGAGCAGCTCCTGGGCAACATTCCCATATCTGTATGGCCAGGATGTGCTCTGTATAACCCCTGCAGCTCCTGGTCAACATTCCCATCTCTGTGTGGCCAGGATGTGCTCTGTATAACCCCTGCAGCTCCTGGTCAACATTCCCATATCTGTGTGGCCAGGATCTGCTCTGTATAACCCCTGCAGCTCCTGGTCAACATTCCCATCTCTGTGTGGCCAGGGTGTGCACTGTATAACCCCTGCAGCTCATGGTCAACATTCCCATCTCTGTTTGTGCCCAGGGTGTGCTCTGTATAACCCCAGCAGCTCATGGTCAACATTTCCGTCTCTGTGTGGCCAGGGTGTGCTCTGTATAACCCCTGCAGCTCCTGGTCAACATTCTCATCTCTGTGTTTGGCCAGGGTGTGGTCTGTATTCTCCTGCAGCTCCTGGTCAACATTCCCATCTCTGTGTGGCCAGGGTGTGCTCTGAATAACCCCTGCAGCTCCTGGTCAACATTCCCATCTCTGCGTGGCCAGGGTGTGATCTGTATAACCACTGCAGCTCCTGGTCAACATTCCCATCTCTGCGTGGCCAGGGTGTGATCTGTATAACCCCTGCAACTCCTGGTCAACATTCCCATCTCTCAGTGTGTCCTGGGAGTGATCTGTGTAACCCCTGCAGCTCCTGGTTAACATTCCCATCTCTGTGTGGCCAGGGTGAGCTCTTTTATAACCCCAGCAGTTCCTGGTCAACATTCCCATCTCTGTGTGGCCAGGGTGTGCTCTGTATAACTCCTGCAGATCCTGGTCAACATTCCCATCTCTGTGTGTGGTCAGGGTGTGCTCTGTATAACTCCTGCAGCTCCTGGTCAACATTCCCATCTCTGTGTGGCCAGGGTGCGCTCTGTATAACCCCTGCAGCTCATGGTTAACATTCCCATCTCTGTGTGTGGTCAGTATGTGCTTTGGATAACTCCTGCAGCTCCTGGTCAACATGTCTTTCGCTGTGAGGCCATGTGGCGCTCTGTATAACCCCTGCAGCTCCTGGTCAACATTCCCATCTGTGTGTGCCCAGGGTATGCTCTGTATAACTCCTGCAGCTCCTGGTCAACATTCCCATTTCTGTGTGGCCAGGTTGTGCTCTGTATAACTCCTGCTCCTGGTCAACATTCCCATCTCTGTGTGGCCAGTGTGTGCTCTGTATAACCCCTGCAGCTCCTGGTCAACATTCCCATCTCTGTGTGTGGTCAGGGTGTGCTCTGTAGAACCCCAGCAGCTCCTGGTCAACATTCCCATCTCTGTGTGTGGCCAGGGTGTGCTCTGTATAACTCCTGCAGCTCCTGGTCAACATTCCCATCCCTGTGCGGCCAGGGTGTGCTCTGTATAACCCCAGCAGCTCCTGGTCAACATTCCCATCTCTGTCTGTGGCCAGGGTGTGCTCTGTATAACTCCTGCAGCTCCTAATCAACATTCCCATCTCTGTGTGTGGCCAGGGTGTGCTCTGTATAACCCCTGCAGCTCATGGTTAACATTCCCATCTCTGTGTGTGGTCAGTATGTGCTCTGTATAACTCCTGCAGCTCCTGGTCAACATTCCCATCTCTGTGTGGCCAGGGTGCGCTCTGTATAACCCCTGCAGCTCATGGTTAACATTCCCATCTCTGTGTGTGGTCAGTATGTGCTTTGGATAACTCCTGCAGCTCCTGGTCTACATTCCCATCTCTGTGTGGCCAGGGCGTGCTCTGTATAACTCCTGCAGCTCATGGTTAACATTCCCATCTCTGTGTGGACAGGGTGTGCTCTGTATAACTCCTGCAGCTCCTTTTCAACATGTCCTTCTCTGTGAGGCCATGTGGCGCTCTGTATAACCCCTGCAGCTCCTGGTCAACATTCCCATCTGTGTGTGCCCAGGGTGTGCTCTGTATAACTCCTGCAGCTCCTGGTCAACATGTCCTTCTCTGTGAGGCCAGGTGGCGCTCTGTATAACCCATGCTGCTCCTGGTCAACATTCCCATCTGTGTGTGCCCAGGATATGCTCTGTATAACTCCTGCAGCTCCTGGTCAACATTCCCATCTCAGTGTGGCCAGGTTGTGCTCTGTATAACCCCTGCAGCTCCTGGTCAGCATTGCCGTCTGTGTGTGTGTCCAGGGTGTGCTCTGTATAACCCCTGCAGCTCCTGGTCAACATTCCCATCTCTGTGTGGCCAGGGTGTGCTCTGTATAAACGCTGCAGCTCCTGGTCAACATTCCCTTCTGTCTGTGTGTCCTTGGTGTGCTCTGTATAACCCCTGCAGCTCCTGGTCAACATTCCCATCTCTGTGTGTGTCCAGGGTGTGCTCTGTATAACCCCTGCAGCTCATGGTCAACATTCCCATCACTGTTTGTGCCCAGGGTATGCTCTGTATAACCCCAGCAGCTCCTGGTCAACATTCCCGTCTCTGTGTGGCCAGGGTGTGCTCTGTATAACCCCTGCAGCTCTTGGTCAACATTCCCATCTCTGTGTGTCCAGGGTGTGCTCTGTATAACCCTAGCAGCTCTTGGTCAACATTCCCATATCTGTGTGGCCAGGGTGTGCTCTGTACAACCCCAGCAGATCCTGGTCAACATTCCCATCTCTGTGTGGCCAGGGTGTGCTCTGTTTAACCCCTGCAGCTATTGGTCAACATTCCCATCTCAGTGTGTCCTGGGAGTGCTCTGTATAACTGCTGCATCTCCTGGTCAACATTCCCATCTCTGCGTGGCCAGGGTGTGATCTGTATAACCACTGCAGCTCCTGGTCAACATTCCCATCTCTGCGTGGCCAGGGTGTGATCTGTATAACCACTGCAGCTCCTGGTCAACATTCCCATCTCTGTGTGGCCAGGCTGTGCTCTGATTGACCCCTGCAGCTCCTGGTCTACATTCCCATCTCTGTGTGGCCAGGCTGTGCTCTGTATAACCCCTGCAGCTCATGGTCAACATTCCCATCTCTGTGTGGAATGGATATGCTCTGTATAAACCCTGCTCCTGGTCAACATTCCCATCTCTGTGTGGCCAGGGTGTGCTCTGTATAACCCCTGCAGCTCCTGGTCAACATTCCCATCTGTGTGTGGCCAGGGTGTGCTCTGTATAACCCCTGCAGCTCCTGGTCAACATTCCCATCTCTGTGTGGCCAGGTTGTGCTCTGTATAACCCGAGCAGCTCCTGGGCAACATTCCCATATATGTATGGCCAGGATGTCCTCTGTATAACCCCTGCAGCACCTGGTCAACATTCCCATCTCTGTGTGGCCAGGATGTGCTCTGTATAACCCCTGCAGCTCCTGGTCAACATTCCCATATCTGTGTGGCCAGGATGTGCTCTGTATAACCCCTGCAGCTCCTGGTCAACATTCCCATCTCTGTGTGGCCAGGGTGTGCACTGTATAACCCCTGCAGCTCATGGTCAACATTCCCATCTCTGTTTGTGCCCAGGGTGTGCTCTGTATAACCCCAGCAGCTCCTGGTCAACATTCCCGTCTCTGTGTGGCCAGGGTGTGCTCTGTATAACCCCTGCAGCTCCTGGTCAACATTCTCATCTCTGTGTTTGGCCAGGGTGTGGTCTGTATTCTCCTGCAGCTCCTGGTCAACATTCCCATCTCTGTGTGGCCAGGGTGTGCTCTGTATAACCCCTGCAGCTCCTGGTCAACATTCCCATCTCTGCGTGGCCAGGGTGTGATCTGTATAACCACTGCAGCTCCTGGTCAACATTCCCATCTCTGCGTGGCCAGGGTGTGATCTGTATAACCCCTGCAACTCCTGGTCAACATTCCCATCTCTCAGTGTGTCCTGGGAGTGATCTGTGTAACCCCTGCAGCTCCTGGTTAACATTCCCATCTCTGTGTGGCCAGGGTGAGCTCTTTTATAACCCCAGCAGTTCCTGGTCAACATTCCCATCTCTGTGTGGCCAGGGTGTGCTCTGTATAACTCCTGCAGATCCTGGTCAACATTCCCAGCTCTGTGTGTGGTCAGGGTGTGCTCTGTATAACCCCTGCTTCTCCTGGTCAACATTCCCATCTCTGTGTGGCCAGGATGTGCACTGTATAATCCCAGTAGCTCCTGGTCAACATTCCGAACTCTGTGTGTGGTCAGGGTGTGCTCTGTATAACTCCTGCAGCTCCTGGGCAACATTCCCATCTCTGTGTGTGTCCAGGGTGTGCTCTGTATAACTCCTGCAGCTCCTGGTCAACATTCACATCTCTGTGTGCCCAGGGTATGCTCTGTATAACCCCTGCAGCTCCTGGTCAACATTTCCTTCTCTGTGTGGCCAGGTGGCGCTCTGTATAACCCCTGCAGCTCCTGGTCAACATTCCCATCTGTGTGTGCCCAGGGTGTGCTCTGTATAAATCCTGCAGCTCCTTTTCAACATGTCCTTCTCTGTGAGGCCATGTGGCGCTCTGTATAACCCATGCTGCTCCTGGTCAACATTCCCATCTGTGTGTGCCCAGGGTATGCTCTGTATAACTCCTGCAGCTCCTGGTCAACATTCCCATCTCTGTGTGTGGCCAGGGTGTGCTCTGTATAATCCCTGCAGCTCCTGGTCTACATTCCCATCTCTGTGTGGCCAGGGTGTGATCTGTATAAACGCTGCAGCTCCTGGTCAACATTCCCTTCTGTCTGTGTGTCCTTGGTGTGCTCTGTATAACACCTGCAACTTCTGGTCAACATTCCCATCTCTGTGTGGCCAGGGTGTGCTCTGTATAACCCCTGCAGCTCCTGGTCAACATTCCCATCTGTGTGTGGCCAGGGTGTGCTCTGTATCACCCCTGCAGCTCATGGTCAACATTCCCATCACTGTTTGTGCCCAGGGTATGCTCTGTATAACCCCTGCAGCTCCTGGTCAACATTCCCATCTGTGTGGTCAGAGTGTGCTCTGTATACCCCTGCTCCTGGTCAACATTCCCATCTCTGTGTGGCCAGGGTGTGCTCTGTATAACCCCTGCAGCTCTTGGTCAACATTCACATCTCTGTGTGTGGCCAGCGTGTGGTCTGTATAACACCTGCAGCTCCTGGTCAACATTACCATCTCTCAGTGTGTCCTCGGAGTGCTCTGTATAACTCCTGCATCTCCTGGTCAACATTCCCATCTCTGTGTGTCCAGGATGTGCTCTGTATAACCCCAGCAGCTCCTGGTCAACATTCCCATCTCTGTGTGTCCAGGGTGTGCTCTGTATAACCCTAGCAGCTCCTGGTCAACATTCCCATATCTGTGTGGCCAGGGTGTTATCTGTACAACCCCAGCAGATCCTGGTCAACATTCCCATCTCTGTGTGGCCAGGGTGTGCTCTGTTTAACCCCTGCAGCTATTGGTCAACATTCCCATCTCTGTGTGTCCAGGGTGTGCTCTGTATAACCCCTGCAGCTCCTGGTCAACATTCCCATCTCTGTGTGGCCAGGGTGTGCACTGTATAACCCCTGCAGCTCCTGGTCAACATTCCCATCTCTGTGTGGCCAGGATGTGCAATGTATAACCCCTGCAGCTCCTGGTCAACATTCCCATCTCTGTGTGTCCAGGGTGTGCTCTGTATAACCCCTGGGGCTCCTGGTCAACATTCCCATTAATGTGTGGCCAGGGTGTGCTCTGTATAACCCCTGCAGCTCCTGGTCAACATTCCCATCTCTGTGTGGCCAGGATGTGCACTGTATAACCCCAGCAGCTCCTGGTCAACATTCCCATCGCTGTGTGTGGCCAGGGTGTGCTCTGTATAACTCCTGCATGTCCTGGTCAACATTCCCATCTCTGTGTGGCCAGGATGTGCTCTGAATACTCCTGCAGCTCCTGGTCAACATTCCCATCTCTGTGTGTGGTCAGGGTGTGCTCTCTATAACTCCTGCAGCTCCTGGTCAACATTCCCATCTCTGTTTGGCCAGGATGTGCCCTGTCTACCCCTGCAGCTCCTGGTCAACATCCCCATCTATGTGTGGCCAGGGTGTGCTCTGCATAAACCCCTACAGATCCTGGTCAACATTCCCATCTCTGTGTGGCAAGGATGTGCACTGTATAATCCCAGTAGCTCCTGATCAACATTCCCATCTCTGTGTGTGGCCAGGGTGTGCTCTGTATAACTCCTGCAGCTCCTGGTGAACATTCCCATCTCTGTGTGGGCAGGATGTGCTCTGTATACTCCTGCAGCACCTGGTCAACATTCCCATCTCTGTGTGGCCAGGATGTGCTCTGTATACTCCTGCAGCTCCTGGTAAACATTCCCATCTCTGTGTGGCAAGGGTGTGCTCTGTATAACTCCTGCAGCTCCTGGTCAACATTCCCATCTCTGTGTGTGTGGTCAGGGTGTGCTCTGTATAACCCCTGCTGCTCCTGGTCAACATTCCCATCTCTGTGTGGCCAGGATGTGCACTGTATAATCCCAGTAGCTCCTGGTCAACATTCCCATCTCTGTCTGGCCAGTGTGTGCTCTGTCTAACCCCTGCAGCTCCTGGTTAACATTCCCATTTCTGTGTGGCCAGGGTGTGCTCTGTATGACCCCTGCAGCTCCTGGTTAACATTCCCATTTCTGTGTGTGGCCAGTATGTGCTTTGTATACCTCCTGCAGCTCCTGGTCAAAATTCCCATCTCTGTGTGGCCAGGGTGTGCTCTGTATAACCCCTGCAGCTCCTGGTCTACATTCCCATCTCTGTGTGGCCAGGGTGTGCTCTGTATAACACCTGCAGCTCCTGGTCAACATGTCCTTCTCTGTGAGGCCAGGTGGCGCTCTGTATAACCCCTGCAGCTCCTGGTCAACATTCCCATCTGTGTTTGCCCAGGGTATGCTCTGTATAACTCCTGCAGCTCCTGGTCAACATTACCATCTCTGTGTGGCCAGGTTGTGCTCTGTATAACTCCTGCAGCTCCTGGTCAATATTCCCATGTCTGTGTGGCCAGGGTATGCTCTGTATAACCCCTGCACCTCCTGGTCAACATTCCCATCTCAGTGTGGCCAGGTTGTGCTCTGTATAACCCCTGCTGCTCCTGGTCAGCATTGCCGTCTGTGTGTGTGTCCAGGGTGTGCTCTGTATAACCCCTGCAGCTCCTGGTCAACATTCCCATCTCTGTGTGGCCAGGGTGGGCTCTGTATAAACGCTGCAGCTCCTGGTCAACATTCCCTTCTGTCTGTGTGTCCTTGGTGTGCTCTGTATAACCCCTGCAGCTCCTGGTCAACATTCCCATCTCTGTGTGTGTCCAGGGTGTGCTCTGTATAACCCCTGCAGCTCCTGGTCAACATTCCCATCTCTGTGTGGCCAGGATGTGCTCTGTATATCCCCTGCAGCTCCTGGTCAACATTCCCATCTGTGTGTGTGGCCAGGGTGTGCTCTGTATAACCCCTGCAACTTCTGGTCAACATTCCCATCTCTGTGTGGCCAGGGTGTGCACTGTATCACCCCTGCAGCTCATGGTCAACATTCCCATCACTGTTTGTGCCCAGGGTATGCTCTGTATAACCCCAGCAGCTCCTGGTCAACATTCCCGTCTCTGTGTGGCCAGGGTGTGCTCTGTATAACCCCTGCAGCTCTTGGTCAACATTCTCATCTCTGTGTGTGTCCAGCGTGTGGTCTGTATAACACCTGCAGCTCCTGGTCAACATTACCATCTCTCAGTGTGTCCTGGGAGTGCTCTGTATAACCCCTGCATCTCCTGGTCAACATTCCCATCTCTGTGTGTCCAGGATGTGCTCTGTATAACCCCAGCAGCTCCTGGTCAACATTCCCATCTCTGTGTGTCCAGGGTGTGCTCTGCATAACTCCTGCAGCCCCTGGTCAACATTCCCATCTCTGTGTGGCCAGGGTGTGCTCTGTTTAACCCCTGCAGCTATTGGTCAACATTCCCATCTCTGTGTGTCCAGGGAGTGCTCTGTATAACCCCTGCAGCTCCTGGTCAACATTCCCATCTCTGTGTGGCCAGGGTGTGCTCTGTATAACCCCTGCAGCTCCTGGTCAACATTCCCATCTCTGTGTGGCCAGGATGTGCAATGCATAACCCCTGCAGCTCCTGGTCAACATTCCCATCTCTGTGTGTCCATGGTGTGCTCTGTATAACCCCTGCAGCTCCTGGTCAACATTCCCATCACTGTGTGGCCAGGGTGTGCTCTGTATAACCCCTGCAGCTCCTGGTCAACATTCCCATCTCTGTGTGGCCAGGATGTGCACTGTATAACCCCAGCAGCTCCTGGTCAACATTCCCATCGCTGTGTGTGGCCAGGGTGTGCTCTGTATAACTCCTGCATGTCCTGGTCAACATTCCCATCTCTGTGTGGCCAGGATGTGCTCTGAATACTCCTGCAGCTCCTGGTCAACATTCCCATCTCTGTGTGTGGTCAGGGTGTGCTCTGTATAACTCCTGCAGCTCCTGGTCAACATTCCCATCTCTGTTTGGCCAGGATGTGCCCTGTATACCCCTGCAGCTCCTGGTCAACATCCCCATCTATGTGTGGCCAGGGTGTGCTCTGCATAAACCCCTACAGATCCTGGTCAACATTCCCATCTCTGTGTGGCCAGGGTGTGCTCTGTATAACTCCTGCAGCTCCTGGTCAACATTCCCATCTCTATGTGTGGCCAGGGGGTGCTCTGTATAACTGCAGCTCCTGGTCAACATTCCCATCTCTGTGTGGCCAGGGTGTGCTTTGTATAACCCCTGCAGCTCCTGGTTAACATTCCCATCTCTGTGTGTGACCAGGGTGTGCTCTGTATAACTCCTGGAGCTCCTGGTCAACATGTCCTTCTCTGTGAGGCCAGGGTGTGCTCTGCATAACCCCTGCAGCTCCTGGTCAACATTCCCATCTCTGTGTGACCAGGGTGTGCTCTGTACAACTCCTGCAGCTCCTAGTCAACATGTCCTTCTCTGTGAGGCCAGGTGGCGTTCTGTATAACCCCTGCAACTCCTGGTCAACATTCCCATCTCTGTGTGTGGCCAGGGTGTGCTCTGTATAACCCCTGCAGCTCCTGGTCAACATTCCCATCTGTGTGTGCCCAGGGTATGCTCTGTATAACTCCTGCAGCTCCTGGTCAACATTCCCATCTCTATGTGGCCAGGTTGTGATCTGTATAACTCCTGCAGCTGCTGGTCAACATTCCAATTTCTGTGTGTGGCCAGGGTGTGCTCTGTATAACCCCTGCAGCTCCTGGTTAACATTCCCATCTCTGTGTCTGGCCAGGGTGTGCTCTGCATAACTCCTGCAGCTCCTGGTCAACATGTCCTTCTCTGTGAGGCCAGGGTGTGCTCTGTATAACCCCTGCAGCTCCTGGTCAACATTCCCATCTCTGTGTGGCCAGGGTGTGCTCAGTATAACCCCTGCAGCTCCTGGTCAACTTTTTCATCTGTGTGTGCCCAGGGTGTGCTCTGTATAACTCCTCAGCTCCTGGTCAATATTCCCATCTCTGTGTGTCCAGTGTGTGCTCTGTATAACCCCTGCAGCTCCTGGTGAACATTCCCATCTCTGTGTGGCCAGGATGCGCTCTGTATACTCCTGCAGCACCTGGTCAACATTCCCATCTCTGTGTGGCCAGGATGTGCTCTGTATACTCCTGCAGCTGCTGGTAAACATTCCCATCTCTGTGTGGCAAGGGTGTGCTCTGTATAACTCCTGCAGCTCCTGGTCAACATTCCCATCTCTGTGTGTGGTCAGGGTGTGCTCTGTATAACCCCTGCTGCTCCTGGTCAACATTCCCATCTCTGTGTGGCCAGGATGTGCACTGTATAATCCCAGTAGCTGCTGGTCAACATTCCCATCTCTGTCTGGCCAGTGTGTGCTCTGTCTAACCCCTGCAGCTCCTGGTTAACATTCCCATTTCTGTGTGTCCAGGGTGTGCTCTGTATGACCCCTGCAGCTCCTGGTTAACATTCCCATTTCTGTGTGTGGCCAGTATGTGCTTTGTATACCTCCTGCAGCTCCTGGTCAACATTCCCATCTCTGTGTGGCCAGGGTGTGCTCTGTATAACCCCTGCAGCTCCTGGTCTACATTCCCATCTCTGTGTGGCCAGGGTGTGCTCTGTATAACTCCTGCAGCTACTGGTCAACATGTCCTTCTCTGTGAGGCCAGGTGGCGCTCTGTATAACCCCTGCAGCTCCTGGTAAACATTCCCATCTGTGTGTGCCCAGGGTATGCTCTGTATAACTCCTGCAGCTCTTGGTCAACATTCCCATCTCTGTGTGGCCAGGTTGTGCTCTGTATAACTCCTGCAGCTCCTGGTCAATATTCCCATTTCTGTGTGGCCAGGTTGTGCTCTGTATAACCCCTGCAGCTCCTGGACAACATTCCCATCTGTGTGTGTGGCCAGGGTGTGCTCTGTATAACTCCTGCAGCACCTGGTGAACATTCCCATCTCTGTGTGGCCAGGGTGTGCTCTGTATAACCCCTGCAGCTCCTGGTTAACATTCCCATCTTTGTGTGTGGCCAGGATGTGCTCTGTATAACTCCTGCAGCTCCTGGTCAACATTCCCATCTCTGAGTGGCCAGGGTGTGCTCTCTATAATCCCTGCAGCTCCTGGTCAACATTCCCATCTCTGTGTGTCCAGGGTTTGCTCTGTATAACCACTGCAGCTCCTGGTCAACATGTCCTTCTCTGTGAGGCCTGGGTGTGCTCTGTATAACCCCTGCTGCTCTTGGTCAACATTCCCATCTATGTTTGGCCAGGGTGTGCTCAGTATAACCCCTGCAGCTCCTGGTCAACATTCCCATCTGTGTGTGCCCAGGGTGCGCTCTGTGTAACTCCTCAGCTCCTGGTCAACATTCCCATCTCTGTGTGGCCAGTGTGTGCTCTGTATAACCCCTGCAGCTCCTGGTGAACATTCCCATCTCTGTGTAGCCAGGATGTGCTCTGTATACTCCTGCAGCACCTGGTCAACATTCCCATCTCTGTGTGGACAGGATGTGCTCTGTATACTCCTGCAGCTCCTGGTAAACATTCCCATCTCTGTGTGGCAAGGGTGTGCTCTGTATAACTCCTGCAGCTCCTGGTCAACATTCCCATCTCTGTGTGTGGTCAGGGTGTGCTCTGTATACCCCTGCAGCTCCTGGTCAATATCCCCATCTATGTGTGGCCAGGGTGTGCTCTGTATAACCCCTGCAGCTCCTGGTCTACATTCCCATCTCTGTGTGGCAAGGATGGGCACTGTATAATCCCAGTAGCTCCTGGTCAACATTCCCATCTCTGTGTGTGGCCAGGGTGTGCTCTGTATAACTCCTGCAGCTCCTGGTCAACACTCCCATCTCTATGTGTGGTCAGGGGGTGCTCTGTATAACTCCTGCAACTCCTGGTCAACATGTCCTTCTCTGTGAGGCCAGGTGGCGTTCTGTATAACCCCTGCAACTCCTGGTCAACATTCCCATCTCTGTGTGTGGCCAGGGTGTGCTCTGTATAACCCCTGCAACTCCTGGTCAACATTCCCATCTGTGTGTGCCCAGGGTATGCTCTGTATAACTCCTGCAGCTCCTGGTCAACATTCCCATCTCTATGTGGCCAGGTTGTGATCTGTATAACTCCTGCAGCTTCTGGTCAACATTCCAATTTCTGTGTGTGGCCAGGGTGTGCTCTGTATAACCCCTGCAGCTCCTGGTTAACATTCCCATCTCTGTGTCTGGCCAGGGTGTGCTCTGAATAACTCCTGCAGCTCCTGGTCAACATGTCCTTCTCTGTGAGGCCAGGGTGTGCTCTGTATAACCCCTGCAGCTCCTGGTGAACATTCCCATCTCTGTGTGGCCAGGATGCGCTCTGTATACTCCTGCAGCACCTGGTCAACATTCCCATCTCTGTGTGGCCAGGATGTGCTCTGTATACTCCTGCAGCTCCTGGTAAACATTCCCATCTCTGTGTGGCAAGGGTGTGCTCTGTATAACTCCTGCAGCTCCTGGTCAACATTCCCATCTCTGTGTGTGGTCAGGGTGTGCTCTGTATAACCCCTGCTGCTCCTGGTCAACATTCCCATCTCTGTGTGGCCAGGATGTGCACTGTATAATCCCAGTAGCTCCTGGTCAACATTCCCATCTCTGTCTGGCCAGTGTGTGCTCTGTCTAACCCCTGCAGCTCCTGGTTAACATTCCCATTTCTGTGTGGCCAGGGTGTGCTCTGTATGATCCCTGCAGCTCCTGGTTAACATTCCCATTTCTGTGTGTGGCCAGTATGTGCTTTGTATACCTCCTGCAGCTCCTGGTCAACATTCCCATCTCTGTGTGGCCAGGGTGTGCTCTGTATAACCCCTGCAGCTCCTGGTCTACATTCCCATCTCTGTGTGGCCAGGGTGTGCTCTGTATAACTCCTGCAGCTACTGGTCAACATGTCCTTCTCTGTGAGGCCAGGTGGCGCTCTGTATAACCCCTGCAGCTCCTGGTAAACATTCCCATCTGTGTGTGCCCAGGGTATGCTCTGTATAACTCCTGCAGCTCCTGGTCAACATTACCATCTCTGTGTGGCCAGGTTGTGCTCTGTATAACTCCTGCAGCTCCTGGTCAATATTCCCATTTCTGTGTGGCCAGGTTGTGCTCTGTATAACCCCTGCAGCTCCTGGACAACATTCCCATCTGTGTGTGTGGCCAGGGTGTGCTCTGTATAACTCCTGCAGCTCCTGGTGAACATTCCCATCTCTGTGTGGCCAGGGTGTGCTCTGGATAACTCCTGCAGCTCCTGGTCAATATTCCCATTTCTGTGTGGCCAGGTTGTGCTCTGTATAACCCCTGCAGCTCCTGGACAACATTCCCATCTGTGTGTGTGGCCAGGGTGTGCTCTGTATAACTCCTGCAGCTCCTGGTGAACATTCCCATCTCTGTGTGACCAGGGTGTGCTCTGTATAACCCCTGCAGCTCCTGGTTAACATTCCCATCTCTGTGTGTGGCCAGGATGTGCTCTGTATAACTCCTGCAGCTCCTGGTCAACATTCCCATCTCTGAGTGGCCAGGGTGTGCTCTCTATAATCCCTGCAGCTCCTGGTCAACATTCCCATCTCTGTGTGTCCAGGGTTTGCTCTGTATAACCACTGCAGCTCCTGGTCAACATGTCCTTCTCTGTGAGGCCTGGGTGTGCTCTGTATAACCCCTGCTGCTCTTGGTCAACATTCCCATCTATATTTGGCCAGGGTGTGCTCAGTATAACCCCTGCAGCTCCTGGTCAACATTCCCATCTGTGTGTGCCCAGGGTGCGCTCTGTGTAACTCCTCAGCTCCTGGTCAACATTCCCATCTCTGTGTGGCCAGTGTGTGCTCTGTATAACCCCTGCAGCTCCTGGTGAACATTCCCATCTCTGTGTAGCCAGGATGTGCTCTGTATACTCCTGCAGCACCTGGTCAACATTCCCATCTCTGTGTGGACAGGATGTGCTCTGTATACTCCTGCAGCTCCTGGTAAACATTCCCATCTCTGTGTGGCAAGGGTGTGCTCTGTATAACTCCTGCAGCTCCTGGTCAACATTCCCATCTCTTTGTGTGGTCAGGGTGTGCTCTGTATACCCCTGCAGCTCCTGGTCAATATCCCCATCTATGTGTGGCCAGGGTGTGCTCTGTATAACCCCTGCAGCTCCTGGTCTACATTCCCATCTCTGTGTGGCAAGGATGGGCACTGTATAATCCCAGTAGCTCCTGGTCAACATTCCCATCTCTGTGTGTGGCCAGGGTGTGCTGTGTATAACTCCTGCAGCTCCTGGTCAACACTCCCATCTCTATGTGTGGTCAGGGGATGCTCTGTATAACTCCTGCAACTCCTGGTCAACATTCCCATCTCTGTGTGGCCAGGGTGTGCTCTGTATAACCCCTGCAGCTCCTGGTTAACATTCCCATCTCTGTGTGTGACCAGGGTGTGCTCTGTATAACCCCTGCTGCTCCTGGTCAACATTCCCATCTCTTTGTGGCCAGGATGTGCACTGTATAATCCCAGTAGCTCCTGGTCAACATTCCCATCTCTGTCTGGCCAGTGTGTGCTCTGTCTAACCCCTGCAGCTCCTGGTTAACATTCCCATTTCTGTGTGGCCAGGGTGTGCTCTGTATGACCCCTGCAGCTCCTGGTTAACATTCCCATTTCTGTGTGTGGCCAGTATGTGCTTTGTATACCTCCTGCAGCTCCTGGTCAACATTCCCATCTCTGTGTGGCCAGGGTGTGCTCTGTATAACCCCTGCAGCTCCTGGTCTACATTCCCATCTCTGTGTGGCCAGGGTGTGCTCTGTATAACTCCTGCAGCTCCTGGTCAACATGTCCTTCTCTGTGAGGCCAGGTGGCGCTCTGTATAACCCCTGCAGCTCCTGGTTAACATTCCCATCTCTGTGTGTGACCAGGGTGTGCTCTGTATAACCCCTGCAGCTCCTGGTCAACATTCCCATCTCTGTGTGGCCAGGGTGTGCTCTGTATAACTCCTGCAGCTCCTGGTCAACATTCCCATCTCTATGTGGCCAGGTTGTGCTCTGTATAACTCCTGCACTCCTGGTCAACTTTCCCATTTCTGTGTGTGGCCAGGGTATGCTCAGTATAACCCCTGCAGCTCATGGTCAACATTCCCATCTCTGTGTGGCCAGGATGTGCTCTGTATAACTCCTGAAGCTCCTGGTCAACATTCCCATCTCTGTGTGGCCAGGGTGTGCTCAGTATAACCCCTGCAGCTCCTGGTCAACATTCCCATCTGTGTGTGCCCAGGGTGTGCTCTGTATAACTCCTCAGCTCCTGGTCAACATTCCCATCTCTGTGTGGCCAGTGTGTGCTCTGTATAACCCCTGCAGCTCCTGGTGATCATTCCCATCTCTGTGTGGCCAGGATGGGCTCTGTATACTCCTGCAGCACCTGGTGAACACTCCCATCTCTGTGTGGCCAGGATGTGCTCTGTATACTCCTGCAGCTTCTGGTAAACATTCCCATCTCTGTGTGTGGTCAGGGTGTGCTCTGGATAACCCCTGCTGCTCCGGGTCAACATTCCCATCTCTGTGAGGCCAGGATGTGCACTGTATAATCCCAGTAACTCCTGGTCAACATTCCCATCTCTGTGTGTGGCCAGGGTGTGCTCTGTATAACCCCTGCTGCTCCTGGTCAACATTCCCATCTCTGTGTGGCCAGGATGTGCACTGTATAATCCCAGTAGCTCCTGGTCAACATTCCCATCTCTGTCTGGCCAGTGTGTGCTCTGTCTAACCCCTGCAGCTCCTGGTTAACATTCCCATTTCTGTGTGGCCAGGGTGTGCTCTGTATGACCCCTGCAGCTCCTGGTTAACATTCCCATTTCTGTGTGTGGCCAGTATGTGCTTTGTATACCTCCTGCAGCTCCTGGTCAACATTCCTATCTCTGTGTGGCCAGGGTGTGCTCTGTATAACCCCTGCAGCTCCTGGTCTACATTCCCATCTCTGTGTGGCCAGGGTGTGCTCTGTATAACTCCTGCAGCTCCTGGTCAACATGTCCTTCTCTGTGAGGCCAGGTGGCGCTCTGTATAACCCCTGCAGCTCCTGGTCAACATTCCCATCTGTGTGTGCCCAGGGTATGCTCTGTATAACTCCTGCAGCTCCTGGTCAACATTACCATCTCTGTGTGGCCAGGTTGTGCTCTGTATAACTCCTGCAGCTCCTGGTCAATATTCCCATTTCTGTGTGGCCAGGTTGTGCTCTGTATAACCCCTGCAGCTCCTGGACAACATTCCCATCTGTGTGTGTGGCCAGGGTGTGCTCTGTATAACTCCTGCAGCTCCTGGTGAACATTCCCATCTCTGTGTGGCCAGGGTGTGCTCTGTATAACCCCTGCAGCTCCTGGTTAACATTCCCATCTCTGTGTGTGGCCAGGATGTGCTCTGTATACTCCTGCAGCTCCTGCTCAACATTGCCATCTCGGTGTGGCCAGGGTGTGCTCTGTATACCCCCTGCAGCTCCTGGTTAACATTCCCATCTCTGTGTGTGGCCAGGATGTGCTCTGTATAACTCCTGCAGCTCCTGGTCAACATTCCCATCTCTGAGTGGCCAGGGTGTGCTCTCTATAATCCCTGCAGCTCCTGGTCAACATTCCCATCTCTGTGTGTCCAGGGTTTGCTCTGTATTACCACTGCAGGTCCTGGTCAACATTCCCATCTCTGTTTGTGGCCAGGATGTGCTCTGCATAACCCCTGCAGCTCCTGGTCAACATTCCCATTTCTATGTGGCCAGGATGTGCTCTGCATAACCCCTGCAGCTCCTGGTCAACATTCCCATCTCTATGTGGCCAGGGTGTGCTCTGTATAACCCCTGCAGCTCCTGGTCAACATTCCCATCTCTATGTGGCCAGGGTGTGCTCTGTATAACCACTGCAGCTCCTGGTCAACATTCCCATCTCTGTGTGGCCAGGATGTGCTCTGTAAAACCCCTGCAGCTCCTGGTCTACATTCCCATCTCTGTGTGGCCAGGGTGTGCTCTGTATAACTCCTGCAGCTCCTGGTCAACATGTCCTTCTCTGTGAGGCCAGGTGGCGCTCTGTATAAGTCCTGCAGCTCCTGGTCAACATTCCCATCTGTGTGTGCCCAGGGTATGCTCTGTATAACTCCTGCAGCTCCTGGTCAACATTACCATCTCTGTGTGGCCAGGTTGTGCTCTGTATAACTCCTGCAGCTCCTGGTCAATATTCCCATTTCTGTGTGGCCAGGTTGTGCTCTGTATAACCCCTGCAGCTCCTGGACAACATTCCCATCTGTCTGTGTGTCCAGGGTGTGCTCTGTATATCTCCTGCAGCTCCTGGTCAACATTCCCATCTGTGTGGCCAGGGTGTGCTCTGTATAACCCCTGCAGCTCCTGGTCAACATTTCCATCTGTGTGTGTGTCAAGGGTGTGCTCTGTATAACCCCAGCAGCTCCTGGTCAAAACTCCCATCTGTGTGTGGACAGCGTGCGCACTGTATAACCACTGCAGCACCTGGTCAACATTCCCATCTCTGTGTGTGGCCAGGGTCTGCTCTGTATAACCCCTGCAGCTCCTGGTCAACATTACCATCTCTGTGTGTGTCCAGGGTGTGCTCTCTATAACCCCTGCAGCTCCTGGTCAAAATTCCCTTATCCGTGTGGCCAGGATGTGCTCTGTATATCCCCTCCAGCTCCTGGCCAACATTCCCATCTGTGTGTGGCCAGGATGTGCTCTGTATAACTCCTGCAGCTCCTGGTCAACATTCCCATCTCTGTGTGGCCAGGATGTGCTCTGTATAACCCCTGCAGCTCCTGGTCAACATTCCCATCTCTGTGTGGCCAGGGTGTGCTCTGTATAACCCCTGCTCCTGGTCAACATTCCCATCTGTGTGTGGCCAGTGTGTGCTCTGTATAACCCCTGCAGCTCCTGGTGAACATTCCCATCTCTGTGTGGCCAGGATGTGCTCTGTATACTCCTGCAGCACCTGGTCAACATTCCCATCTGTGTGTGGCCAGTGTGTGCTCTGTATAACCCCTGCAGCTCCTGGTCTACATTCCCATCTCTGTGTGGCAAGGATGGGCACTGTATAATCCCAGTAGCTCCTGGTCAACATTCGTATCTCTGTGTGTGGCCAGGGTGTGCTCTGTATAACTCCTGCAGCTCCTGGTCAACATTCCCATCACTGTGTGGCCAGGGTGTGCTCTGTATAACTCCTGCTGCTCCTGGTCAACATTCCCATCTCTGTGTGGCCAGGGTGTGCTCAGTATAACCCCTGCAGCTCCTGGTCAACATTCCCATCTGTGTGTGCCCAGGGTGCGCTCTGTATAACTCCTCAGCTCCTGGTCAACATTCCCATCTCTGTGTGGCCAGTGTGTGCTCTGTATAACCCCTGCAGCTCCTGGTGAACATTCCCATCTCTGTGTGGCCAGGATGTGCTCTGTATACTCCTGCAGCACCTGGTCAACATTCCCATCTCTGTGTGGACAGGATGTGCTCTGTATACTCCTGCAGCTCCTGGTAAACATTCCCATCTCTGTGTGGCAAGGGTGTGCTCTGTATAACTCCTGCAGCTCCTGGTCAACATTCCCATCTCTGTGTGTGGTCAGGGTGTGCTCTGTATACCCCTGCAGCTCCTGGTCAATATCCCCATCTATGTGTGGCCAGGGTGCGCTCTGTATAACCCCTGCAGCTCCTGGTCTACATTCCCATCTCTGTGTGGCCAGGGTGTGCTCTGTATAACTCCTGCAGCTCCTGGTCAACATGTCCTTCTCTGTGAGGCCAGGTGGCGCTCTGTAAAACCCCTGCAGCTCCTGGTCAACATTCCCATCTGTGTGTGCCCAGGGTATGCTCTGTATAACTCCTGCAGCTCCTGGTCAACATTACCATCTCTGTGTGGCCAGGTTGTGCTCTGTATAACTCCTGCAGCTCCTGGTCAATATTCCCATTTCTGTGTGGCCAGGTTGTGCTCTGTATAACCCCTGCAGCTCCTGGACAACATTCCCATCTGTGTGTGTGGCCAGGGTGTGCTCTGTATAACTCCTGCAGCTCCTGCTCAACATTGCCATCTCGGTGTGGCCAGGGTGTGCTCTGTATACCCCCTGCAGCTCCTGGTTAACATTCCCATCTCTGTGTGTGGCCAGGATGTGCTCTGTATAACTCCTGCAGCTCCTGGTCAACATTCCCATCTCTGAGTGGCCAGGGTGTGCTCTCTATAATCCCTGCAGCTCCTGGTCAACATTCCCATCTCTGTGTGTCCAGGGTTTGCTCTGTATAACCACTGCAGGTCCTGGTCAACATTCCCATCTCTGTTTGTGGCCAGGATGTGCTCTGCATAACCCCTGCAGCTCCTGGTCAACATTCCCATTTCTATGTGGCCAGGATGTGCTCTGCATAACCCCTGCAGCTCCTGGTCAACATTCCCATCTCTATGTGGCCAGGGTGTGCTCTGTATAACCCCTGCAGCTCCTGGTCAACATTCCCATCTCTATGTGGCCAGGGTGTGCTCTGTATAACCACTGCAGCTCCTGGTCAACATTCCCATCTCTGTGTGGCCAGGATGGGCACTGTATAATCCCAGTAGCTCCTGGTCAACATTCCCATCTCTGTGTGTGGCCAGGGTGTGCTCTGTATAACTCCTGCAGCTCCTGGTCAACATTCCCATCTCTATGTGTGGTCAGGGGGTGCTCTGTATAACTCCTGCAGCTCCTGGTCAACATTCCCATCTCTGTGTGGCCAGGGTGTGCTCTGTATAACCCCTGCAGCTCCTGGTTAACATTCCCATCTCTGTGTGTGACCAGGGTGTGCTCTGTATAACCCCTGCAGCTCCTGGTCAACATTCCCATCTCTGTGTGGCCAGGGTGTGCTCTGTATAACTTCTGCAGCTCCTGGTCAACATTCCCATCTCTATGTGGCCAGGTTGTGCTCTGTATAACTCCTGCAGCTCCTGGTCAACTTTCCCATTTCTGTGTGTGGCCAGGGTATGCTCAGTATAACCCCTGCAGCTCATGGTCAACATTCCCATCTCTGTGTGGCCAGGATGTGCTCTGTATAACTCCTGCAGCTCCTGGTCAACATTCCCATCTCTGTGTAGCCAGGGTGTGCTCAGTATAACCCCTGCAGCTCCTGGTCAACATTCCCAACTGTGTGTGCCCAGGGTGTGCTCTGTATAACTCCTCAGCTCCTGGTCAACATTCCTATCTCTGTGTGGCCAGTGTGTGCTCTGTATAACCCCTGCAGCTCCTGGTGAACATTCCCATCTCTGTGTGGCCAGGATGGGCTCTGTATACTCCTGCAGCACCTGGTGAACACTCCCATCTCTGTGTGTCCAGGGTTTGCTCTGTATAACCACTGCAGGTCCTGGTCAACATTCCCATCTCTGTTTGTGGCCAGGATGTGCTCTGTATACTCCTGCAGCTCCTGGTAAACATTCCCATCTCTGTGTGTGGTCAGGGTGTGCTCTGCATAACCCCTGCTGCTCCTGGTCAACATTCCCATCTCTGTGAGGCCAGGATGTGCACTGTATAATCCCAGTAGCTCCTGGTCAACATTCCCATCTCTGTGTGTGGCCAGTATGTGCTTTGTATACCTCCTGCAGCTCCTGGTCAACATTCCTATCTCTGTGTGGCCAGGGTGTGCTCTGTATAACCCCTGCAGCTCCTGGTCTACATTCCCATCTCTGTGTGGTCAGGGTGTGCTCTGTATAACTCCTGCAGCTCCTGGTCAACATGTCCTTCTCTGTGAGGCCAGGTGGCGCTATGTATAACCCCTGCAGCTCCTGGTCAACATTCCCATCTGTGTGTGCCCAGGGTATGCTCTGTATAACTCCTGCAGCTACTGGTCAACATTACCATCTCTGTGTGGCCAGGTTGTGCTCTGTATAACTCCTGCAGCTCATGGTCAATATTCCCATTTCTGTGTGGCCAGGTTGTGCTCTGTATAACCCCTGCAGCTCCTGGACAACATTCCCATCTGTGTGTGTGGCCAGGTTGTGCTCTGTATAACTCCTGCAGCTCCTGGTGAACATTCCCATCTCTGTGTGGCCAGGGTGTGCTCTGTATAACCCCTGCAGCTCCTGGTTAACATTCCCATCTCTGTGTGTGGCCAGGATGTGCTCTGTATACTCCTGCAGCTCCTGCTCAACATTGCCATCTCGGTGTGGCCAGGGTGTGCTCTGTATACCCCCTGCAGCTCCTGGTTAACATTCCCATCTCTGTGTGTGGCCAGGATGTGCTCTGTATAACTCCTGCAGCTCCTGGTCAACATTCCCATCTCTGAGTGGCCAGGGTGTGCTCTCTATAATCCCTGCAGCTCCTGGTCAACATTCCCATCTCTGTGTGTCCAGGGTTTGCTCTGTATAACCACTGCAGGTCCTGGTCAACATTCCCATCTCTGTTTGTGGCCAGGATGTGCTCTGCATAACCCCTGCAGCTCCTGGTCAACATTCCCATTTCTATGTGGCCAGGATGTGCTCTGCATAACCCCTGCAGCACCTGGTGAACACTCCCATCTCTGTGTGGCCAGGATGTGCTCTGTATACTCCTGCAGCTCCTGGTAAACATTCCCATCTCTGTGTGTGGTCAGGGTGTGCTCTGGATAACCCCTGCTGCTCCTGGTCAACATTCCCATCTCTGTGAGGCCAGGATGTGCACTGTATAATCCCAGTAGCTCCTGGTCAACATTCCCATCTCTCTGTGTGGCCAGTATGTGCTCTGTATACCTCCTGCAGCTCCTGGTCAACATTCCTATCTCTGTGTGGCCAGGGTGTGCTCTGTATAACCCCTGCAGCTCCTGGTCTACATTCCCATCTCTGTGTGGCCAGGGTGTGCTCTGTATAACTCCTGCAGCTCCTGGTCAACATGTCCTTCTCTGTGAGGCCAGGTGGCGCTCTGTATAACCCCTGCAGCTCCTGGTCAACATTCCCATCTGTGTGTGCCCAGGGTATGCTCTGTATAACTCCTGCAGCTCCTGGTCAACATTACCATCTCTGTGTGGCCAGGTTTTGCTCTGTATAACTCCTGCAGCTCCTGGTCAATATTCCCATTTCTGTGTGGCCAGGTTGTGCTCTGTATAACCCCTGCAGCTCCTGGACAACATTCCCATCTGTCTGTGTGTCCAGGGTGTGCTCTGTATATCTCCTGCAGCTCCTGGTCAACATTCCCATCTGTGTGGCCAGGGTGTGCTCTGTATAACCCCTGCAGCTCCTGGTCAACATTTCCATCTGTGTGTGTGTCAAGGGTGTGCTCTGTATAACCCCAGCAGCTCCTGGTCAAAACTCCCATCTGTGTGTGGACAGCGTGCGCACTGTATAACCACTGCAGCACCTGGTCAACATTCCCATCTCTGTGTGTGTCCAGGGTGTGCTCTCTATAACCCCTGCAGCTCCTGGTCAACATTCCCTTCTCCGTGTGGCCAGGATGTGCTCTGTATATCCCCTCCAGCTCCTGGCCAACATTCCCATCTGTGTGTGTGGCAAGGATGTGCTCTGTATAACTCCTGCAGCTCCTGGTCAACATTCCCATCTCTGTGTGGCCAGGATGTGCTCTGTATAACCCCTGCAGCTCCTGGTCAACATTCCCATCTCTGTGTGGCCAGGGTGTGCTCTGTATAACCCCTGCTCCTGGTCAACATTCCCATCTCTGTGTGGCCAGGGTGTGCTCTGTATAACTCCTGTAGCTCCTGGTCAACATGTCCTTCTCTGTGAGGCCAGGTGGCGCTCTGTATAACCCCTGCAGCGCCTGGTCAACATTCCCATCTGTGTGTGCCCAGGGTATGCTCTGTATCACTCCTGCAGCTCCTGGTCAACATTCCCATCTCAGTGTGGCCAGGTTGTGCTCTGTCTAACTCCTGCAACTCCTGGTCAATATTCCCATTTCTGTGTGGCCAGGGTGTGCTCTGTATAACTACTGCAGCTCCTGGTCAACATTCCCATCTCAGTGTGGCCAGGTTGTGCTCTGTATAACTCCTGCAACTCCTGGTCAACATTCCCATCTATGTGTGCCCAGGGTGTGCTCTGTATAACTCCTCAGCTCCTGGTCAACATTCCCATCTCTGTGTGGCCAGTGTGTGCTCTGTATAACCCCTGCAGCTCCTGGTGAACATTCCCATCTCTGTGTGGCCAGGATGTGCTCTGTATACTCCTGCAGCACCTGGTCAACATTCCCATCTCTGTGTGGCCAGGATGTGCTCTGTATACTCCTGCAGCTCCTGGTAAACATTCCCATCTCTGTGTGGCAAGGGTGTGCTCTGTATAACTCCTGCAGCTCCTGGTCAACATTCCCACCTCTGTGTGTGGTCAGGGTGTGCTCTGTATACCCCTGCAGCTCCTGGTCAATATCCCCATCTATGTGTGGCCAGGGTGTGCTCTGTATAACCCCTGCAGCTCCTGGTCTACATTCCCATCTCTGTGTGGCAAGGATGGGCACTGTATAATCCCAGTAGCTCCTGGTCAACATTCGTATCTCTGTGTGTGGCCAGGGTGTGCTATGTATAACTCCTGCAGCTCCTGGTCAACATTCCCATCACTGTGTGGCCAGGGTGTGCTCTGTATAACTCCTGCTGCTCCTGGTCAACATTCCCATCTCTGTGTGGCCAGGGTGTGCTCTGTATAACCCCTGCAGCTCCTGGTTAACATTCCCATCTCTGTGTGTGGCCAGGGTGTGCTCTGTATAACTCCTGCAGCTCCTGGTCAACATTCCCATCTCTGTGAGGCCAGGTGGCGCTCTGTATAACTCCTGCAGCTCCTGGTCAATATTCCCATTTCTGTGTGGCCAGGTTGTGCTCTGTATAACCCCTGCAGCTCCTGGACAACATTCCCATCTGTGTGTGTGGCCAGGGTGTGCTCTGTATAACTCCTGCAGCTCCTGGTGAACATTCCCATCTCTGTGTGGCCAGGGTGTGCTCTGTATAACCCCTGCAGCTCCTGGTTAACATTCCCATCTCTGTGTGTGTCCAGAATGTGCTCTGTATACTCCTGCAGCTCCTGCTCAACATTGCCATCTCGGTGTGGCCAGGGTGTGCTCTGTATACCCCCTGCAGCTCCTGGTTAACATTCCCATCTCTGTGTGTGGCCAGGATGTGCTCTGTATAACTCCTGCAGCTCCTGGTCAACATTCCCATCTCTGAGTGGCCAGGGTGTGCTCTCTATAATCCCTGCAGCTCCTGGTCAACATTCCCATCTCTGTGTGTCCAGGGTTTGCTCTGTATAACCCCTGCAGCTCCTGGTCAACATTCCCATCTCTATGTGGCCAGGGTGTGCTCTGTAAAACCACTGCAGGTCCTGGTCAACATTCCCATCTCTGTTTGTGGCCAGGATGTGCTCTGCATAACCCATGCAGCTCCTGGTCAACATTCCCATTTCTATGTGGCCAGGATGTGCTCTGCATAACCCCTGCAGCTCCTGGTCAACATTCCCATCTCTATGTGGCCAGGGTGTGCTCTGTATAACCCCTGCAGCTCCTGGTCAACATTCCCATCTCTATGTGGCCAGGGTGTGCTCTGTATAACCACTGCAGCTCCTGGTCATCATTCCCATCTCTGTGTGGCCAGGATGTGCTCTGTAAAACCCCTGCAGCTCCTGGTCTACATTCCCATCTCTGTGTGGCCAGGGTGTGCTCTGTATAACTCCTGCAGCTCCTGGTCAACATGTCCTTCTCTGTGAGGCCAGGTGGCGCTCTGTATAAGTCCTGCAGCTCCTGGTCAACATTCCCATCTGTGTGTGCCCATGGTATGCTCTGTATAACTCCTGCAGCTCCTGTTCAACATTACCATCTCTGGGTGGCCAGGTTGTGCTCTGTATAACTCCTGCAGCTCCTGGTCAATATTCCCATTTCTGTGTGGCCAGGTTGTGCTCTGTATAACCCCTGCAGCTCCTGGACAACATTCCCATCTGTCTGTGTGTCCAGGGTGTGCTCTGTATATCTCCTGCAGCTCCTGGTCAACATTCCCATCTGTGTGGCCAGGGTGTGCTCTGTATAACCCCTGCAGCTCCTGGTCAACATTTCCATCTGTGTGTGTGTCAAGGGTGTGCTCTGTATAACCCCACCAGCTCCTGGTCAAAACTCCCATCTGTGTGTGGACAGCGTGCGCACTGTATAACCACTGCAGCACCTGGTCAACATTCCCATCTCTGTGTGTGTCCAGGGTGTGCTCTCTATAACCCCTGCAGCTCCTGGTCAACATTCCCTTCTCCGTGTGGCCAGGATGTGCTCTGTATATCCCCTCCAGCTCCTGGCCAACATTCCCATCTGTGTGTGTGGCCAGGATGTGCTCTGTATAACTCCTGCAGCTCCTGGTCAACATTGCCATCTCTGTGTGGCCAGGATGTGCTCTGTATAACCCCTGCAGCTCCTGGTCAACATTCCCATCTCTGTGTGGTCAGGGTGTGCTCTGTATAACCCCTGCTCCTGGTCAACATTCCCATCTCTGTGTGGCCAGGGTGTGCTCTGTATAACTCCTGCAGCTCCTGGTCAACATGTCCTTCTCTGTGAGGCCAGGTGGCGCTCTGTATAACCCCTGCAACTCCTGGTCAACATTCCCATCTGTGTGTGCCCAGTGTGTGCTCTGTATAACTCATCAGCTCCTAGTCAACATTCCCATCTCTGTGTGGCCAGGATGTGCTCTGTATAACCCCTGCAGCTCCTGGTCAACATTCCCATCTCAGTGTGGCCAGGTTGTGCTCTGTATAACTCCTGCAACTCCTGGTCAATATTCCCATTTCTGTGTGGCCAGGGTGTGCTCTGTATAACTCCTGCAGCTCCTGGTCAACATTCCCATCTCAGTGTGGCCAGGTTGTGCTCTGTATAACTCCTGCAACTCCTGGTCAACATTCCCTTCTGTGTGTGCCCAGGGTGTGCTCTGTATAACTCCTCAGCTCCTGGTCAACATTCCCATCTCTGTGTGGCCAGTGTGTGCTCTGTATAACCCCTGCAGCTCCTGGTGAACATTCCCATCTCTGTGTGGCCAGGATGTGCTCTGTATACTCCTGCAGCACCTGGTCAACATTCCCATCTCTGTGTGGCCAGGATGTGCTCTGTATACTCCTGCAGCTCCTGGTAAACATTCCCATCTCTGTGTGGCAAGGGTGTGCTCTGCAGAACTCCTGCAGCTCCTGGTCAACATTCCCACCTCTGTGTGTGGTCAGGGTGTGCTCTGTATACCCCTGCAGCTCCTGGTCAATATCCCCATCTATGTGTGGCCAGGGTGTGCTCTGTATAACCCCTGCAGCTCCTCATCTACATTCCCATCTCTGTGTGGCAAGGATGGGCACTGTATAACCCCTGCAGCTCCTGGTTAACATTCCCATCTCTGTGTGTGGCCAGGGTGTGCTCTGTATAACCCCTGCAGCTCCTGGTCAACATTCCCATCTCTGTGTGTGGCCAGGGTGTGCTCTGTATAACTCCTGCAGCTCCTGGTCAACATTCCCATCTCTGTGAGGCCAGGTGGCGCTCTGTATAACCCCTGCAGCTCCTGGTCAACATTCCCATCTCTGTGTGTGGCCAGGGTGTGCTCTGTATAACCCCTGCAGCTCCTGGTCAACATTCCCATCTCTGTGTGTGGCCAGGGTGTGCTCTGTATAACCCCTGCAGCTCCTGGTGAACATTCCCATCTCTGTGTGGCCACGGTGTGCTCAGTATAACCCCTGCAGCTCCTGGTCAACATTCCCATCTGTGTGTGCCCAGGGTGTGCTCTGTATAACTCCTCAGCTCCTGGTCAACATTCCCATCTCTGTCTGGCCAGTGTGTGCTCTGTATAACCCCTGCAGCTCCTGGTGAACATTCCCATCTCTGTGTGGCCAGGATGTGCTCTGTATACTCCTGCAGCACCTGGTCAACATTCCCATCTCTGTGTGGCCAGGATGTGCACTGTATAATCCCAGTAGCTCCTGGTCAACATTCCCATCTCTGTGTGTGGTCAGGGTGTGCTCTGTATAACCCCTGCAGCTCCTGGTTAACATTCCCATCTCTGTGTGTGGTCAGGGTGTGCTCTGGATAACCCCTGCTGCTCCTGGTCAACATTCCCATCTCTGTGTGGCCAGGATATGCACTGTATAATCCCAGTAGCTCTTGGTCAACATTCCCATCTCTGTGTGTGGTCAGGGTGTGCTCTGTATAACCCCTGCAGCTCCTGGTTAACATTCCCATTTCTGTGAGGCCAAGGTGTGCTCTGTATAACCACTGCAGCCCCTGGTTAATATTCCCATTTCTGTGTGTGGCCAGTATGTGCTTTGTATAACTCCTGCAGCTCCTGGTCAACATTCCCATCTCTGTGTGTGGCCAGGGTGTGCTCTGTATAACCCCTGCAGCTCCTGGTCAACATTCCCATCTCTGTGTGGCCAGGATGTGCTCTGTATACTCCTGCAGCACCTGGTCAACATTCGAATCTCTGTGTGGCCAGGATGTGCACTGTATAATCCCAGTAGCTCCTGGTCAACATTCCCATCTCTGTGTGTGGTCAGGGTGTGCTCTGTATAACCCCTGCAGCTCCTGGTAAACATTCCCATCTCTGTGTGTGGTCAGGGTGTGCTCTGGATAACCCCTGCTGCTCCTGGTCAACATTCCCATCTCTGTGTGGCCAGGATGTGCACTGTATAATCCCAGTAGCTCCTGGTCAACATTCCCATCTCTGTGTGTGGTCAGGGTGTGCTCTGTATAACCCCTGCAGCTCCTGGTTAACATTCCCATTTCTGTGTGGCCAAGGTGTGCTCTGCATAACCACTGCAGCTCCTGGTTAATATTACCATTTCTGTGTGTGGCCAGTATGTGCTTTGTATAACTCCTGCAGCTCCTGGTCAACATTCCCATCTCTGTGTGGCAAGGGTGTGCTCTGTATAACCCCTGCAGCTCCTGGTCTACATTCCCATCTCTGTGTGGACAGGGTGTGCTCTCTATAACTCCTGCAGCTCCTGGTCAACATGTCCTTCTCTGTGAGGCCAGGTGGCGCTCTGTATAACCCCTGCAGCTCCTGGTCAACATTCCCATCTGTGCGTGCCCAGGGTATGCTCTGTATAACTCCTGCAGCTCCTGGTCAACATTACCATCTCTGTGTGGCCAGGTTGTGCTCTGTATAACTCCTGCAGCTCCTGGTCAATATTCCCATTTCTGTGTGGCCAGGTTGTGCTCTGTATAACCCCTGCAGCTCCTGGACAACATTCCCATTTGTCTGTGTGTCCAGGGTGTGCTCTGTATATCTCCTGCAGCTCCTGGTCAACATTCCCATCTGTGTGGCCAGGGTGTGCTCTGTATAACCCCTGCAGCTCCTGGTCAACATTTCCATCTGTGTGTGTGTCCAGGGTGTGCTCTGTATAACCCCAGCAGCTCCTGGTCAAAACTCCCATGTGTGTGTGGACAGCGTGCGCACTGTATAACCACTGCAGCACCTGGTCAACATTACCATCTCTGTGTGTGTCCAGGGTGTGCTCTGTATAACCCCTGCAGCTCCTGGTCAACATTCCCTTCTCTGTGTGGCCAGGATGTGCTCTGTATATCCCCTCCAGCTCCTGGCCAACATTCCCATCTGTGTGTGTGGCCATGATGTGCTCTGTATAACTCCTGCAGCTCCTGGTCAACATACCCTTCTCTGTGTGGCCAGGATGTGCTCTGTATTTCCCCTCCAGCTCCTGGCCAACATTCCCATCTGTGTCAGTGGCCATGATGTGCTCTGTATAACCCCTGCACCTGGTCAACATTCCCATCTCTGTGTGGCCAGGGTGTGCTCTGTATAACTCCTGCAGCTCCTGGTCAACATGTGCTTCTCTGTGAGGCCAGTTGGCGCTCTGAATAACCCCTGCAGCGCCTGGTCAACATTCCCATCTGTGTGTGCCCAGGGTATGCTCTGTATAACTCCTGCAGCTCCTGGTCAACATTCCCATCTCTGTGTGGCCAGGTTGTGCTCTGTATAACTCCTGCAACTCCTGGTCAATATTCCCATTTCTGTGTGGCCAGGGTGTGCTCTGTATAACTCCTGCCGCTCCTGGTCAACATTCCCATCTCTGTGTGGCCAGGGTGTGCTCTGTATAACTCCTGTAGCTCCTGGTCAACATTCCCATCTGTGTGTGTGACCAGGGTGTGCTCTGTATAACCCCTGCAGCTCCTGGTCAACATTCCCATCTCTGTGAGGCCAGTGTGTGCTCTGTATAACCCCTGCAGCTCCTGGTCAACATTCCCATCTCTGTGTGTGTCCTTGGTGTGCTCTGTATAAGCCCAGCAGCTCCTGGTAAACATTCCCATCTCTGTGTGGCCAGGATGTGCACTGCATAACCCCTGCAGCTCATGGTTAACATTCCCATCTCTGTGTGTGCCCAGGGTATGCTCTGTATAACTCCTGCAGCTCCTGGTCAACATTCCCATTTCCGTGTGGCCAGGTTGTGCTCTGTATAACTCCTGCTCCTGGTCAACATTCCCATCTCTGTGTGGCCAGTGTGTGCTCTGTATAACCCCTGCAGCTCCTGGTCAGCATTCCAATCTGTGTGTGGCCAGGGTGTGCTCTGTATAACCCCTGCTGCTCCTGGTCAACATTCCCATCTCTGTGTGGCCAGGATGTGCACTGTATAATCCCAGTAGCTCCTGGTCAACATTCCCATCTCTGTGTGTGGTCAGGGTGTGCTCTGTATAACTCCTGCAGCTCCTGGTTAACATTCCCATCTCTGTGTGGCCAGGGTGTGCTCTGTAGAACCCCTGCAGCTCCTGGTCAACATTCCCATCTGTGTGTGGCCAGGGTGTGCTCTGTATAACCCCTGCAGCTCCTGGTCAACATTCCCATCACTGTGTGGCCAGGGTGTGCTCTGTATAACCCCTGCAGCTCCTGGTCTACATTCCCATCTCTGTGTGGCCAGGGTGTGCTCTGTATAACTCCTGCAGCTCCTGGTCAACATTCCCACCTCTGTATGGCCAGGCTGTGCTCTGTATAACCCCTGCAGCTCCTGGTCAACATTCCCATCTCTGTGTGGCAAGGATGTGCACGGTATAACCCTAGCAACTCCTGGTCAACATTCCCATATCTGTGTGGCCAGGATGTGCTCTGTATAACCCCTGCAGCTCCTGGTCAACATTCACATCTCTGTGTGGCCAGGCTGTGCTCTGTATAACCCCTGCAGCTCCTGGTCAACATTCCCATCTCTGTGTGGCCAGGGTGTGCTCTGTATAACCCCTGAGGCTCCTGGTCAACATTCCCATGTGTGTGTGGCCAGGGTGTGCTCTGTATAACCCCTGCAGCTCCTGGTCAACATTCCCATCTCTGTGTGGCCAGGGTGTGCTCTGTATAACCCAAGCAGCTCCTGGGCAACATTCCCATATCTGTGTGGCCAGGATGTGCTCTGTATAACCCCTGCAGCTCCTGGTTAACATTCCCATCTCTGTGTGGCCAGGATGTGCTCTGTATAACCCCTGCAGCTCCTGGTCAACATTCCCATATCTGTGTGGCCAGGATGTGCTCTGTATAACCCCTGCAGCTCCTGGTCAACATTCCCATCTGTGTGTGCCCAGGGTATGCTCTGTATAACTCCTGCAGCTCCTGGTCAACATTCCCATTTCTGTGTGGCCAGGTTGTGCTCTGTATAACTCCTGCCCCTGGTCAACATTCCCATCTCTGTGTGGCCAGTGTGTGCTCTGTATAACCCCTGCAGCTCCTGGTCAGCACTCCCATCTGTGTGTGACCAGGGTGTGCTCTGTATAACCCCTGCTGCTCCTGGTCAACATTCCCATCTCTGTGTGGCCAGGATGGGCACTGTATAATCCCAGTAGCTCCTGGTCAACATTCCCATCTCTGTGTGTGGTCAGGGTGTGCTCTGTATAACTCCTGCAGCTCCTGGTTAACATTCCCATCTCTGTGTGGCCAGGGTGTGCTCTGTAGAACCCCTGCAGCTCCTGGTCAACATTCCCATCTGTGTGTGGCCAGGGTGTGCTCTGTATAACCCCTGCAGCTCCTGGTCAACATTCCCATCACTGTGTGGCCAAGGTGTGCTCCGTATAACCCCTGCAGCTCCTGGTCTACATTCCCATCTCTGTGTGGCCAGGGTGTGCTCTGTATAACTCCTGCAGCTCCTGGTCAACATTCCCACCTCTGTATGGCCAGGCTGTGCTCTGTATAACCCCTGCAGCTCCTGGTCAACATTCCCATCTCTGTGTGGCAAGGATGTGCACGGTATAACCCTAGCAACTCCTGGTCAACATTCCCATATCTGTGTGGCCAGGATGTGCTCTGTATAACCCCTGCAGCTCCTGGTCAACATTCCCATCTCTGTGTGGCCAGGCTGTGCTCTGTATAACCCCTGCAGCTCCTGGTCAACATTCCCATCTCTGTGTGGCCAGGGTGTGCTCTGTATAACCCCTGAGGCTCCTGGTCAACATTCCCATGTGTGTGTGGCCAGGATGTGCTCTGTATAACCCCTGCAGCTCCTGGTCAACATTCCCATCTCTGTGTGGCCAGGCTGTGCTCTGTATAACCCCTGCAGCTCCTGGTCAACATTCCCATCTGTGTGTGCCCAGGGTATGCTCTGTATAACTCCTGCAGCTCCTGGTCAACATTCCCATTTCTGTGTGGCCAGGTTGTGCTCTGTATAACTCCTGCCCCTGGTCAACATTCCCATCTCTGTGTGGCCAGTGTGTGCTCTGTATAACCCCTGCAGCTCCTGGTCAGCACTCCCATCTGTGTGTGACCAGGGTGTGCTCTGTATAACCCCTGCTGCTCCTGGTCAACATTCCCATCTCTGTGTGGCCAGGATGGGCACTGTATAATCCCAGTAGCTCCTGGTCAACATTCCCATCTCTGTGTGTGGTCAGGGTGTGCTCTGTATAACTCCTGCAGCTCCTGGTTAACATTCCCATCTCTGTGTGGCCAGGGTGTGCTCTGTAGAACCCCTGCAGCTCCTGGTCAACATTCCCATCTGTGTGTGGCCAGGGTGTGCTCTGTATAACCCCTGCAGCTCCTGGTCAACATTCCCATCACTGTGTGGCCAAGGTGTGCTCCGTATAACCCCTGCAGCTCCTGGTCTACATTCCCATCTCTGTGTGGCCAGGGTGTGCTCTGTATAACTCCTGCAGCTCCTGGTCAACATTCCCACCTCTGTATGGCCAGGCTGTGCTCTGTATAACCCCTGCAGCTCCTGGTCAACATTCCCATCTCTGTGTGGCAAGGATGTGCACGGTATAACCCTAGCAACTCCTGGTCAACATTCCCATATCTGTGTGGCCAGGATGTGCTCTGTATAACCCCTGCAGCTCCTGGTCAACATTCCCATCTCTGTGTGGCCAGGCTGTGCTCTGTATAACCCCTGCAGCTCCTGGTCAACATTCCCATCTCTGTGTGGCCAGGGTGTGCTCTGTATAACCCCTGAGGCTCCTGGTCAACATTCCCATGTGTGTGTGGCCAGGATGTGCTCTGTATAACCCCTGCAGCTCCTGGTCAACATTCCCATCTCTGTGTGGCCAGGCTGTGCTCTGTATAACCCCTGCAGCTCCTGGTCAACATTCCCATCTCTGTGTGGCCAGGATGTGCTCTGTATAACCCCTGCAGCTCCTGGTCAACATTCCCATATCTGTGTGGCCAGGATGTGCTCTGTATAACCCCTGCAGCTCCTGGTCAACATTCCCATCTCTGTGTGTCGTCAGGGTGTGCTCTGTATAACCCCTGCAGCTCCTGGTTAACATTGCCATTTCTGTGTGGCCAAGGTGTGCTCTGTATAACCACTGCAGCTCCTGGTTAATATTCCCATTTCTGTGTGTGGCCAGTATGTGCTTTGTATAACTCCTGCAGCTCCTGGTCAACATTCCCATCTCTGTGTGGCCAGGGTGTGCTCTGTATAACCCCTGCAGCTCCTGGTCTACATTCCCATCTCTGTGTGGCCAGGGTGTGCTCTCTATAACTCCTGCAGCTCCTGGTCAACATGTCCTTTTCTGTGTGGCCAGGGTGTGCTCTGTATAACCCCTGCAGCTCCTGGCCAACATTCCCATCTGTGTGTGCCCAGGGTATGCTCTGTATAACTCCTGCAGCTCCTGGCCAACATTACCATCTCTGTGTGGCCAGGTTGTGCTCTGTATAACTCCTGCAGCTCCTGGTCAATATTCCCATTTCTGTGTGGCCAGGGTGTGCTCTGTATAACCCCTGAGGCTCCTGGTCAACATTCCCATGTGTGTGTGGCCAGGGTGTGCTCTGTATAACCCCTGCAGTTCCTGGTCAACATTCCCATCTCTGTGTGGCCAGGGTGTGCTCTGTATAACCCTAGCAGCTCCTGGGCAACATTCCCATATCTGTGTGGCCAGGATGTGCTCTGTATAACCCCTGCAGCTCCTGGTTAACATTCCCATCTCTGTGTGGCCAGGATGTGCTCTGTATAACCCCTGCAGCTCCTGGTCAACATTCCCATATCTGTGTGGCCAGGATGTGCTCTGTATAACCCCTGCAGCTCCTGGTCAACATTCCCATCTCTGTGTGGCCAGGGTGTGCACTGTATAACCCCTGCAGCTCATGGTCAACATTCCCATCTCTGTTTGTGCCCAGGGTGTGCTCTGTATAACCTCTGCAACTCCTGGTCAACATTCCCGTCTCTGTGTGGCCAGGGTGTGCTCTGTATAACCCCTGCAGCTCCTGGTCAACATTCTCATCTCTGTGTTTGGCCAGGGTGTGGTCTGTGTACTCCTGCAGCTCCTGGTCAACATTCCCATCTCTGTGTGGCCAG
The DNA here is from genome assembly GCF_047496885.1 of Scyliorhinus torazame. Taxonomy (NCBI): domain Eukaryota; kingdom Metazoa; phylum Chordata; class Chondrichthyes; order Carcharhiniformes; family Scyliorhinidae; genus Scyliorhinus; species Scyliorhinus torazame. Next base: position 2,778,820 of record NW_027307760.1, on the reverse strand, counting down.
GGTGTGCTCTGTATAACCCCTGCAGCTCCTGGTCAACATTCCCATCTCTGCGTGGCCAGGGTGTGATCTGTATAACCACTGCAGCTCCTGGTCAACATTCCCATCTCTGCGTGGCCAGGGTGTGATCTGTATAACCCCTGCAACTCCTGGTCAACATTCCCATCTCTCAGTGTGCCCTGGGAGTGATCTGTGTAACCCCTGCAGCTCCTGATTAACATTCCCATCTCTGTGTGGCCAGGGTGTGCTCTTTTATAACCCCAGCAGTTCCTGGTCAACATTCCCATCTCTGTGTGGCCAGGGTGTGCTCTGTATAACTCCTGCAGCTCATGGTCAACATTCCCATCTCTGTGTGGAATGGATGTGCTCTGTATAAACCCTGCTCCTGGTCAACATTCCCATCTCTGTGTGGCCAGGGTGTGCTCTGTATAACCCCTGAAGCTCCTGGTCAACATTCCCATCTGTGTGTGGCCAGGGAGTGCTCTGTATAACCCCTGCAGCTCCTGGTCAACATTCCCATCTCTGTGAGGCCAGGGTGTGCTCTGTATAACCCGAGCAGCTCCTGGGCAACATTCCCATATCTGTATGGCCAGGATGTGCTCTGTATAACCCCTGCAGCTCCTGGTCAACATTCCCATCTCTGTGTGGCCAGGATGTGCTCTGTATAACCCCAGCAGCTCCTGGTCAACATTCCCGTCTCTGTGTGGCCAGGGTGTGCTCTGTATAACCCCTGCAGCTCCTGGTCAACATTCTCATCTCTGTGTTTGGCCATGGTGTGGTCTGTATTCTCCTGCAGCTCCTGGCCAACATTCCCATCTCTGTGTGGCCAAGGTGTGCTCTGTATAACCCCTGCAGCTCCTGGTCAACATTCCCATCTCTGCGTGGCCAGGGTGTGATCTGAATAACCACTGCAGCTCCTGGTCAACATTCCCATCTCTGCGTGGCCAGGGTGTGATCTGTATAACCCCTGCAACTCCTGGTCAACATTCCCATCTCTCAGTGTGTCCTGGGAGTGATCTGTGTAACCCCTGCAGCTCCTGGTTAACATTCCCATCTCTGTGTGGCCAGGGTGAGCTCTTTTATAACCCCTGCAGTTCCTGGTCAACATTCCCATCTCTGTGTGGCCAGGGTGTCCTCTGTATAACCCCTGCAGATCCTGGTCAACATTTCCATCTCTGTGTGTGGTCAGGGTGTGCTCTGTATAACCCCTGCTGCTCCTGGTCAACATTCCCATCTCTGTTTGGCCAGGATGTGCACTGTATAATCCCAGTAGCTCCTGGTCAACATTCAGAACTCTGTGTGTGGTCAGGGTGTGCTCTGTATAACTCCTGCAGCTCCTGGTCAACATTCCCATCTCTGTGTGGCCAGGGTGCGCTCTGTATAACCCCTGCAGCTCATGGTTAACATTCCCATCTCTGTGTGTGGTCAGTATGTGCTTTGGATAACTCCTGCAGCTCCTGGTCAACATGTCTTTCTCTGTGAGGCCATGTGGCGCTCTGTATAACCCCTGCAGCTCCTGGTCAACATTCCCATCTGTGTGTGCCCAGGGTATGCTCTGTATAACTCCTGCAGCTCCTGGTCAACATTCCCATCTCTGTGTGGCCAGGATGTGCACTGTATACTCCCAGTAGCTCCTGGTCAACATTCCCATCTCTGTGTGTGGTCAGGGTGTGCTCTGTAGAACCCCAGCAGCTCCTGGTCAACATTCCCATCTCTGTGTGTGGCCAGGGTGTGCACTGTATAACTCCTGCAGCTCGTGGTCAACATTCCCATCCCTGTGCGGCCAGGGTGTGCTCTGTATAACCCCAGCAGCTCCTGGTCAACATTCCCATCTCTGTGTGTGGCCAGGGTGTGCACTGTATAACTCCTGCAGCTCCTGATCAACATTCCCATCTCTGTGTGTGGCCAGGGTGTGCTCTGTATAACCCCTGCAGCTCCTGTTCAACATTCCCATCTCTGTGTGTGGCCAGGGTGTGCTCTGTATAACCCCAGCAGCTCCTGGTCAACATTCCCATCTCTGTGTGTGGCCAGGGTGTGCACTGTATAACTCCTGCAGCTCATGGTTAACATTCCCATCTCTGTGTGTGGTCAGTATGTGCTCTGTATAACTCCTGCAGCTCCTGGTCAACATTCCCATCTCTGTGTGGCCAGGGTGCGCTCTGTATAACCCCTGCAGCTCATGGTTAACATTCCCATCTGTGTGTGCCCAGGGTATGCTCTATATAACACCTGCAGCTCCTGGTCAACATCCCCTTCTCTGTGTGGCCAGGTTGTGCTCTGTATAACTCCTGCAGCTCCTGGTCAATATTCCCATTTCTGTATGGCCAGGTTGTGCTCTGTATAACCCCTGCAGCTCCTGGTCAACATCCCATCTGTGTGTGTGTCCAGGGTGTGCTCTGTATATCTCCTGCAGCTCCTGGTCAACATTCCCATCTGTGTGGCCAGGGTGTGCTCTGTATAACATCTGCAGCTCCTGGTCAACATTTCCATCTCTGTGTGTGTCCAGGGTGTGCTCTGTATAACCCCAGCAGCTCCTGGTCAACACTCCCATCTCTGTGTTTGTCCAGGGTGTGCTCTGTATAACCCCTGCAGCTCCTGGTCAACATTCCCTTCTCTGTGTGGCCAGGATGTGCTCTGTATATCCCCTGCAGCTCCTGTTCAACATTCCCATCTGTGTGTGTGGACAGGATGTGCTCTGTATAACTCCTGCAGCTCCTGGTCAACATTCCCATCTCTGTGTGGCCAGGGTGTGCTCTGTATAACCCCTGAAGCTCCTGGTCAACATTCCCATCTCTGTGTGGCCAGGGTGTGTTCTGTATAACCCCTGCAGCTCCTGGTCAACATTCCCACCTCTGTGTGTCCAGGGTGTGCTCTGTATAACCCCTGCAGCTCATGGTCAACATTCCCATCTTTGTGTGGCCAGGGTGTGCTTTGTGTAACCCCAGTAGCTCCTGGTCAACATTCCCATCTCTGTGTGGCCAATGTGTTCACTGTGTAACACCTGCAGCTCCTATTCAACATTCTCATCTCTGTGTGGTCAGGGTGTGCTCTGTATAACCCCTGCAGCTCCTGGTCAACATTCCCATCTCTGTGTGGCCAGGGTGTGCTTAGTATAACTCTTGCAGATCCTGGTCGACATTCCCATCTCTGTGTGTCGAGGGTGTGCTCTGTATAACCCGAGCAGCTCCTGGTCAACATTCCCATATCTGTGTGGCCAGGGTGTGCTCTGTACAACCCCAGCAGCTCCTGGTCAACATTCCCATCTCTGTGTGGCCAGGGTGTGCTCTGTTTAACCCTTGAAGCACCTGGTCAACATTCCCATCTCTGTGTGTCCAGGGTGTGCTCTGTATAACCCCTGCAGCTCCTGGTAAACATTCCCATCTCTGTGTGGCCAGGGTGTGCTCTGTATAACCCCTGCAGCTCCTGGTCAACATTCCCATCTCAGTGTGGCCAGGATGTGCAATGTATAACCCCAGCAGCTCCTGGTCAACATTCCCATCTCTGTGTGTGGTCAGGGTGTGCTCTGTGTAACTCCTGCAGCTCCTGGTCGACATTCCCATCTCTGTGTGGCCAGGCTGTGCTCTGTATAACCCCTGCAGCTCCTGGTCAACATTCCCATCTCTGTGTGGCAAGGATGTGCACTGTATAACCCTAGCAGCTCCTGGTCAACATTCCCATATCTGTGTGGCCAGGGTGTGCCCAGTATAACCCCAGCAACTCCTGGTCAACATTCCCATCTCTGTGTATCCAGGGTGTGCTCTGTATAACCCCAGCAGCTCCTGGTCAACATTCCCATCTCTGTGTGGCCAGGGTGTGCTCTGTTTAACCCCTGCAGCTCCTGGTCAACATTCCCATCTCTGTGTGTCCAGGGTGTGCTCTGTATAACCCCTGCAGCTCCTGGTCAACATTCCCATCTCTGTGTGGCCAGGATGTGCTCTGGATAATCCCTGCAGCTCCTGGTCAACATTCCCATCTCTGTGTGTCCATGGTTTGCTCTGTATAACCCCTGCAGGTCCTGGTCAACATTCCCATCTCTGTGTGACCAGGGTGTGCTCTGTATAACCTCTGCAGCTCCTGGTTAACATTCCCATCTCTGTGTGTGGCCAGGATGTGCTCTGTAAAACTCCTGCAGCTCCTGGTCAACATGTCCTTCTCGGTGTGTCCAGGGTGTGCTCTGTATAACCCCAGTAGCTCCTGGTCACCATTCCCATCTCTGTGTGGCCAATGTGTTCACTGTATAACACCTGCAGCTCCTATTCAACATTCTCATCTCTGTGTGGCCAGGGTGTGCTCTGCATAACCCCTGCAGCTCCTGGTCAACATTCCCATCTCTGTGTGGCCAGGATGTGCTCAGTGTAACTCCTGCAGCTCCTGGTCGACATTCCCATCTCTGTGTGTCGAGGGTGTGCTCTGTATAACCCTAGCAGCTCCTGGTCAACATTCCCATATTTGTGTGGCCAGGGTGTGCTCTGTATAACCCCAGCAGCTCCTGGTCAACATTCCCATCTCTGTGTGGCCAGGGTGGGCTCTGTTTAACCCCTGCTGCTCCTGGTCAACATTCCCATCCCTGTGTGTCCAGGGTGTGCTCTGTATAACCCCAGCAGCTCCTGGTCAACATTCCCATCTCTGTGTGGCCAGGGTGTGCTCTGTTTAACCCCTGCAGCTCCTCGTCAACATTCCCATCTCTGTGTGTCCAGGGTGTGCTCTGTATAATCCCTGCCGCTCCTGGTCAACATTCCCATCTCTGTGTGGCCAGGGTGTGCTCTGTATAATCCCTGCAGCTCCTGGTCAACATTCCCATCTCTGTGTGTCCATGGTTTGCTCTGTATAACCCCTGCAGATCCTGGTCAACATTCCCATCTCTGTGTGACCAGGGTATGCTCTGTATAACCCCTGCAGCTCCTGGTTAACATTCCCATCTCTGTGTGGCCAGGGTGTGCTCTGTATAACCCGAGCAGCTCCTGGGCAACATTCCCATATCTGTATGGCCAGGATGTGCTCTGTATAACCCCTGCAGCTCCTGGTCAACATTCCCATCTCTGTGTGGCCAGGATGTGCTCTGTATAACCCCAGCAGCTCCTGGTCAACATTCCCGTCTCTGTGTGGCCAGGGTGTGCTCTGTATAACCCCTGCAGCTCCTGGTCAACATTCTCATCTCTGTGTTTGGCCATGGTGTGGTCTGTATTCTCCTGCAGCTCCTGGCCAACATTCCCATCTCTGTGTGGCCAGGGTGTGCTCTGTATAACCCCTGCAGCTCCTGGTCAACATTCCCATCTCTGCGTGGCCAGGGTGTGATCTGTATAACCACTGCAGGTCCTGGTCAACATTCCCATCTCTGTGTGGCCAGGGTGTGATCTGTATAACCCCTGCAACTCCTGGTCAACATTCCCATCTCTCAGTGTGTCCTGGGAGTGATCTGTGTAACCCCTGCAGCTCCTGGTTAACATTCCCATCTCTGTGTGGCCAGGGTGAGCTCTTTTATAACCCCTGCAGTTCCTGGTCAACATTCCCATCTCTGTTTGGCCAGGATGTGCACTGTATAATCCCAGTAGCTCCTGGTCAACATTCAGAACTCTGTGTGTGGTCAGGGTGTGCTCTGTATAACTCCTGCAGCTCCTGGTCAACATTCCCATCTCTGTGTGGCCAGGGTGCGCTCTGTATAACCCCTGCAGCTCATGGTTAACATTCCCATCTCTGTGTGTGGTCAGTATGTGCTTTGGATAACTCCTGCAGCTCCTGGTCAACATGTCTTTCTCTGTGAGGCCATGTGGCGCTCTGTATAACCCCTGCAGCTCCTGGTCAACATTCCCATCTGTGTGTGCCCAGGGTATGCTCTGTATAACTCCTGCAGCTCCTGGTCAACATTCCCATCTCTGTGTGGCCAGTGTGTGCTCTGTATAACCCCTGCTGCTCCTGGTCAACATTCCCATCTCTGTGTGGCCAGGATGTGCACTGTATACTCCCAGTAGCTCCTGGTCAACATTCCCATCTCTGTGTGTGGTCAGGGTGTGCTCTGTAGAACCCCAGCAGCTCCTGGTCAACATTCCCATCTCTGTGTGTGGCCAGGGTGTGCACTGTATAACTCCTGCAGCTCGTGGTCAACATTCCCATCCCTGTGCGGCCAGGGTGTGCTCTGTATAACCCCAGCAGCTCCTGGTCAACATTCCCATCTCTGTGTGTGGCCAGGGTGTGCACTGTATAACTCCTGCAGCTCCTGATCTACATTCCCATCTCTGTGTATCCAGGGTGTGCTCTGTATAACCCCAGCAGCTCCTGGTCAACATTCCCATCTCTGTGTGGCCAGGGTGTGCTCTGTTTAACCCCTGCAGCTCCTGGTCAACATTCCCATCTCTGTGTGTCCAGGGTGTGCTCTGTATAACCCCTGCAGCTCCTGGTCAACATTCCCATCTCTGTGTGGCCAGGGTGTGCTCTGGATAATCCCTGCAGCTCCTGGTCAACATTCCCATCTCTGTGTGTCCATGGTTTGCTCTGTATAACCCCTGCAGGTCCTGGTCAACATTCCCATCTCTGTGTGACCAGGGTGTGCTCTGTATAACCTCTGCAGCTCCTGGTTAACATTCCCATCTCTGTGTGTGGCCAGGATGTGCTCTGTTAAACTCCTGCAGCTCCTGGTCAACATGTCCTTCTCTGTGTGTCCAGGGTGTGCTCTGTATAACCCCAGTAGCTCCTGGTCACCATTCCCATCTCTGTGTGGCCAATGTGTTCACTGTATAACACCTGCAGCTCCTATTCAACATTCTCATCTCTGTGTGGCCAGGGTGTGCTCCGCATAACCCCTGCAGCTCCTGGTCAACATTCCCATCTCTGTGTGGCCAGGATGTGCTCAGTGTAACTCCTGCAGCTCCTGGTCGACATTCCCATCTCTGTGTGTCGAGGGTGTGCTCTGTATAACCCTAGCAGCTCCTGGTCAACATTCCCATATTTGTGTGGCCAGGGTGTGCTCTGTATAACCCCAGCAGCTCCTGGTCAACATTCCCATCTCTGTGTGGCCAGGGTGGGCTCTGTTTAACCCCTGCTGCTCCTGGTCAACATTCCCATCCCTGTGTGTCCAGGGTGTGCTCTGTATAACCCCAGCAGCTCCTGGTCAACATTCCCATCTCTGTGTGGCCAGGGTGTGCTCTGTTTAACCCCTGCAGCTCCTCGTCAACATTCCCATCTCTGTGTGTCCAGGGTGTGCTCTGTATAATCCCTGCAGCTCCTGGTCAACATTCCCATCTCTGTGTGGCCAGGGTGTGCTCTGTTTAACCCCTGCAGCTCCTCGTCAACATTCCCATCTCTGTGTGTCCAGGGTGTGCTCTGTATAATCCCTGCAGCTCCTGGTCAACATTCCCATCTCTGTGTGGCCAGGGTGTGCTCTGTATAATCCCTGCAGCTCCTGGTCAACATTCCCATCTCTGTGTGTCCATGGTTTGCTCTGTATAACCCCTGCAGATCCTGGTCAACATTCCCATCTCTGTGTGACCAGGGTATGCTCTGTATAACCCCTGCAGCTCCTGGTTAACATTCCCATCTCTGTGTGGCCAGGGTGTGCTCTGTATAACCCGAGCAGCTCCTGGGCAACATTCCCATATCTGTATGGTCAGGATGTGCTCTGTATAACCCCTGCAGCTCCTGGTCAACATTCCCATCTCTGTGTGGCCAGGATGTGCTCTGTATAACCCCAGCAGCTCCTGGTCAACATTCCCGTCTCTGTGTGGCCAGGGTGTGCTCTGTATAACCCCTGCAGCTCCTGGTCAACATTCTCATCTCTGTGTTTGGCCATGGTGTGGTCTGTATTCTCCTGCAGCTCCTGGCCAACATTCCCATCTCTGTGTGGCCAGGGTGTGCTCTGTATAACCCCTGCAGCTCCTGGTCAACATTCCCATCTCTGCGTGGCCAGGGTGTGATCTGTATAACCACTGCAGCTCCTGGTCAACATTCCCATCTCTGCGTGGCCAGGGTGTGATCTGTATAACCCCTGCAACTCCTGGTCAACATTCCCATCTCTCAGTGTGTCCTGGGAGTGATCTGTGTAACCCCTGCAGCTCCTGGTTAACATTCCCATCTCTGTGTGGCCAGGGTGAGCTCTTTTATAACCCCTGCAGTTCCTGGTCAACATTCCCATCTCTGTGTGGCCAGGGTGTCCTCTGTATAACTCCTGCAGATCCTGGTCAACATTTCCATCTCTGTGTGTGGTCAGGGTGTGCTCTGTATAACCCCTGCAGCTCCTGGTCAACATTCCCATCTCTGTGTGGCCAGGGTGCGCTCTGTATAACCCCTGCAGCTCATGGTTAACATTCCCATCTCTGTGTGTGGTCAGTATGTGCTTTGGATAACTCCTGCAGCTCCTGGTCAACATGTCTTTCTCTGTGAGGCCATGTGGCGCTCTGTATAACCCCTGCAGCTCCTGGTCAACATTCCCCTCTGTGTGTGCCCAGGGTATGCTCTGTATAACTCCTGCAGCTCCTGGTCAACATTCCCATCTCTGTGTGGCCAGTGTGTGCTCTGTATAACCCCTGCTGCTCCTGGTCAACATTCCCATCTCTGTGTGGCCAGGATGTGCACTGTATACTCCCAGTAGCTCCAGGTCAACATTCCCATCTCTGTGTGTGGTCAGGGTGTGCTCTGTAGAACCCCAGCAGCTCCTGGTCAACATTCCCATCTCTGTGTGTGGCCAGGGTGTGCACTGTATAACTCCTGCAGCTCGTGGTCAACATTCCCATCCCTGTGCGGCCAGGGTGTGCTCTGTATAACCCCAGCAGCTCCTGGTCAACATTCCCATCTCTGTGTGTGGCCAGGGTGTGCACTGTATAACTCCTGCAGCTCCTGATCAACATTCCCATCTCTGTGTATCAAGGGTGTGCTCTGTATAACCCCAGCAGCTCCTGGTCAACATTCCCATCTTGTGTGGCCAGGGTGTGCTCTGTTTAACCCCTGCAGCTCCTGGTCAACATTCCCATCTCTGTGTGTCCAGGGTGTGCTCTGTATAACCCCTGCAGCTCCTGGTCAACATTCCCATCTCTGTGTGGCCAGGGTGTGCTCTGGATAATCCCTGCAGCTCCTGGTCAACATTCCCATCTCTGTGTGTCCATGGTTTGCTCTGTATAACCCCTGCAGGTCCTGGTCAACATTCCCATCTCTGTGTGACCAGGGTGTGCTCTGTATAACCTCTGCAGCTCCTGGTTAACATTCCCATCTCTGTGTGTGTCCAGGATGTGCTCTGTAAAACTCCTGCAGCTCCTGGTCAACATGTCCTTCTCTGTGTGTCCAGGGTGTGCTCTGTATAACCCCAGTAGCTCCTGGTCACCATTCCCATCTCTGTGTGGCCAATGTGTTCACTGTATAACACCTGCAGCTCCTATTCAACATTCTCATCTCTGTGTGGCCAGGGTGTGCTCTGCATAACCCCTGCAGCTCCTGGTCAACATTCCCATCTCTGTGTGGCCAGGATGTGCTCAGTGTAACTCCTGCAGCTCCTGGTCGACATTCCCATCTCTGTGTGTCGAGGGTGTGCTCTGTATAACCCTAGCAGCTCCTGGTCAACATTCCCATATTTGTGTGGCCAGGGTGTGCTCTGTATAACCCCAGCAGCTCCTGGTCAACATTCCCATCTCTGTGTGGCCAGGGTGGGCTCTGTTTAACCCCTGCTGCTCCTGGTCAACATTCCCATCCCTGTGTGTCCAGGGTGTGCTCTGTATAACCCCAGCAGCTCCTGGTCAACATTCCCATCTCTGTGTGTGGTCAGGGTGTGCTCTGTATAACCCCAGCAGCTCCTGGTCAACATTCCCATCTCTGTGTGTGGCCAGGGTGTGCACTGTATAACTCCTGCAGCTCATGGTTAACATTCCCATCTCTGTGTGTGGTCAGTATGTGCTCTGTATAACTCCTGCAGCTCCTGGTCAACATTCCCAACTCTGTGTGGCCAGGGTGCGCTCTGTATAACCCCTGCAGCTCATGGTTAACATTCCCATCTGTGTGTGCCCAGGGTATGCTCTATATAACACCTGCAGCTCCTGGTCAACATCCCCTTCTCTGTGTGGCCAGGTTGTGCTCTGTATAACCCCAGCAGCTCCTGGTCAACATTCCCATCTCTGTGTGTGGTCAGGGTGTGCTCTGTATAACTCCTGCAGCTCCTGGTCAATATTCCCATTTCTGTATGGCCAGGTTGTGCTCTGTATAACCCCTGCAGCTCCTGGTCAACATCCCATCTGTGTGTGTGTCCAGGGTGTGCTCTGTATATCTCCTGCAGCTCCTGGTCAACATTCCCATCTGTGTGGCCAGGGTGTGCTCTGTATAACATCTGCAGCTCCTGGTCAACATTTCCATCTCTGTGTGTGTCCAGGGTGTGCTCTGTATAACCCCAGCAGCTCCTGGTCAACACTCCCATCTCTGTGTTTGTCCAGGGTGTGCTCTGTATAACCCCTGCAGCTCCTGGTCAACATTCCCTTCTCTGTGTGGCCAGGATGTGCTCTGTATATCCCCTGCAGCTCCTGTTCAACATTCCCATCTGTGTGTGTGGTCAGTATGTGCTCTGTATAACTCCTGCAGCTCCTGGTCAACATTCCCATCTCTGTGTGGCCAGGGTGCGCTCTGTATAACCCCTGCAGCTCATGGTTAACATTCCCATCTGTGTGTGCCCAGGGTATGCTCTATATAACACCTGCAGCTCCTGGTCAACATCCCCTTCTCTGTGTGGCCAGGTTGTGCTCTGTATAACTCCTGCAGCTCCTGGTCAATATTCCCATTTCTGTATGGCCAGGTTGTGCTCTGTATAACCCCTGCAGCTCCTGGTCAACATCCCATCTGTGTGTGTGTCCAGGGTGTGCTCTGTATATCTCCTGCAGCTCCTGGTCAACATTCCCAACTGTGTGGCCAGGGTGTGCTCTGTATAACATCTGCAGCTCCTGGTCAACATTTCCATCTCTGTGTGTGTCCAGGGTGTGCTCTGTATAACCCCAGCAGCTCCTGGTCAACACTCCCATCTCTGTGTTTGTCCAGGGTGTGCTCTGTATAACCCCTGCAGCTCCTGGTCAACATTCCCTTCTCTGTGTGGCCAGGATGTGCTCTGTATATCCCCTGCAGCTCCTGTTCAACATTCCCATCTGTGTGTGTGGACAGGATGTGCTCTGAATAACTCCTGCAGCTCCTGGTCAATATTCCCATCTCTGTGTGGCCAGGGTGTGCTCTGTATAACCCCTGAAGCTCCTGGTCAACATTCCCATCTCTGTGTGGCCAGGGTGTGTTCTGTATAACCCCTGCAGCTCCTGGTCAACATTCCCACCTCTGTGTGTCCAGGGTGTGCTCTGTATAACTCCTGCAGCTCCTGCTCAACATTCCCATCTGTGTGTGTGGCCAGGGTGTGCTCTGTATAACCCCTGCAGCTCATGGTCAACATTCCCATCTTTGTGTGGCCAGGGTGTGCTTTGTGTAACCTCAGTTGCTCCTGGTCAACATTCCCATCTCTGTGTGGCCAATGTGTTCACTGTGTAACACCTGCAGCTCCTATTCAACATTCTCATCTCTGTGTGGTCAGGGTGTGCTCTGTATAACCCCTGCAGCTCCTGGTCAACATTCCCATCTCTGTGTGGCCAGGGTGTGCTTAGTATAACTCCTGCAGATCCTGGTCGACATTCCCATCTCTGTGTGTCGAGGGTGTGCTCTGTATAACCCGAGCAGCTCCTGGTCAACATTCCCATATCTGTGTGGCCAGGGTGTGCTCTGTACAACCCCAGCAGCTCCTGGTCAACATTCCCATCTCTGTGCGTCCAGGGTGTGCTCTGTTTAACCCTTGAAGCACCTGGTCAACATTCCCATCTCTGTGTGTCCAGGGTGTGCTCTGTATAACCCCTGCAGCTCCTGGTAAACATTCCCATCTCTGTGTGGCCAGGGTGTGCTCTGTATAACCCCTGCAGCTCCTGGTCAACATTCCCATCTCAGTGTGGCCAGGATGTGCAATGTATAACCCCAGCAGCTCCTGGTCAACATTCCCATCTCTGTGTGTGGTCAGGGTGTGCTCTGTGTAACTCCTGCAGCTCCTGGTCGACATTCCCATCTCTGTGTGGCCAGGCTGTGCTCTGTATAACCCCTGCAGCTCCTGGTCAACATTCCCATCTCTGTGTGGCAAGGATGTGCACTGTATAACCCTAGCAGCTCCTGGTCAACATTCCCATATCTGTGTGGCCAGGGTGTGCCCAGTATAACCCCAGCAACTCCTGGTCAACATTCCCATCTCTGTGTATCCAGGGTGTGCTCTGTATAACCCCAGCAGCTCCTGGTCAACATTCCCATCTCTGTGTGGCCAGGGTGTGCTCTGTTTAACCCCTGCAGCTCCTGGTCAACATTCCCATCTCTGTGTGTCCAGGCTGTGCTCTGTATAACCCCTGCAGCTCCTGGTCAACATTCCCATCTCTGTGTGGCCAGGGTGTGCTCTGGATAATCCCTGCAGCTCCTGGTCAACATTCCCATCTCTGTGTGTCCATGGTTTGCTCTGTATAACCCCTGCAGGTCCTGGTCAACATTCCCATCTCTGTGTGACCAGGGTGTGCTCTGTATAACCTCTGCAGCTCCTGGTTAACATTCCCATCTCTGTGTGTGGCCAGGATGTGCTCTGTAAAACTCCTGCAGCTCCTGGTCAACATGTCCTTCTCTGTGTGTCCAGGGTGTGCTCTGTATTATCCCAGTAGCTCCTGGTCACCATTCCCATCTCTGTGTGGCCAATGTGTTCACTGTATAACACCTGCAGTTCCTATTCAACATTCTCATCTCTGTGTGGCCAGGGTGTGCTCAGTGTAACTCCTGCAGCTCCTGGTCGACATTCCCATCTCTGTGTGTCGAGGGTGTGCTCTGTATAACCCTAGCAGCTCCTGGTCAACATTCCCATATTTGTGTGGCCAGGGTGTGCTCTGTATAACCCTAGCAGCTCCTGGTCAACATTCCCATATTTGTGTGGCCAGGGTGTGCTCTGTATAACCCCTGCAGCTCCTGGTCAACATTCCCATCTCTGTGTGGCCAGGATGTGCTCAGTGTAACTCCTGCAGCTCCTGGTCGACATTCCCATCTCTGTGTGTCGAGGGTGTGCTCTGTATAACCCTAGCAGCTCCTGGTCAACATTCCCATATTTGTGTGGCCAGGGTGTGCTCTGTATAACCCCAGCAGCTCCTGGTCAACATTCCCATCTCTGTGTGGCCAGGGTGGGCTCTGTTTAACCCCTGCTGCTCCTGGTCAACATTCCCATCCCTGTGTGTCCAGGGTGTGCTCTGTATAACCCCAGCAGCTCCTGGTCAACATTCCCATCTCTGTGTGGCCAGGGTGTGCTCTGTTTAACCCCTGCAGCTCCTCGTCAACATTCCCATCTCTGTGTGTCCAGGGTGTGCTCTGTATAATCCCTGCAGCTCCTGGTCAACATTCCCATCTCTGTGTGGCCAGGGTGTGCTCTGTATAATCCCTGCAGCTCCTGGTCAACATTCCCATCTCTGTGTGTCCATGGTTTGCTCTGTATAACCCCTGCAGATCCTGGTCAACATTCCCATCTCTGTGTGACCAGGGTATGCTCTGTATAACCCCTGCAGCTCCTGGTTAACATTCCCATCTCTGTGTGTGGCCAGGACGTGCTCTGTATAACTCCTGTAGCTCCTGGTCAACATTCCCATATCCGAGTGGCCAGGCTGTGCTCTGTATAACCCCTGCAGCTCCTGGTCAACATTCCCATCTCTGTGTGGCAAGGATGTGCACTGTATAACCTTAGCAGCTCCTGGTCAACATTCCCATATATGTGCGGCCAGGGTGAGCCCTGTATAACCCCAGCAACTCCTGGTCAACATTCCCATCTCTGTGTATCCAGGGTGTGCTCTGTATAACCCCAGGAGCTCCTGGTCAACATTGCCATCTCTGTGTGGCCAGGGTGGGCTCTGTTTAACCCCTGCAGCTCCTGGTCAACATTCCCATCTCTGTGTGTCCAGGGTGTGCTCTGTATAACCCCTGCAGATCCTGGTCAACATTCCCATCTCTGTGTGGCCAGGGTGTGCTCTGGATAATCCCTGCAGCTCCTGGTCAACATTCCCATCTCTGTGTGTCCATGGTTTGCTCTGTATAACCCCTGCAGGTCCTGGTCAACATTCCCATCTCTGTGTGACCAGGGTGTGCTCTGTGTAACCCCTGCAGCTCCTGGTTAACATTCCCATCTCTTTGTGTGGCCAGGATGTGCTCTGTATAACTCCTGCAGCTCCTGGTCAACATGTCCTTCTCTGTGTGTCCAGGGTGTGCTCTGTGTAACCCCAGTAGCTCCTGGTCACCATTCCCATCTCTGTGTGGCCAATGTGTTCACTGTATAGCACCTGCAGCTCCTATTCAACATTCTCATCTCTGTGTGGCCAGGGTGTGCTTTGTATAACCCCTGCAGCTCCTGGTCAACATTCCCATCTCTTGGTGGCCAGGGTGTGCTCAGTGTAACTCCTGCAGCTCCTGGTCAACATTCCCATCTGTGTGTGTGGCCAGGGTGTGCTCTGTATAACCCCTGCAACTTCTGGTCAACATTCCCATCTCTGTGCGGCCAGGGTGTGCACTGTATCACCCCTGCAGCTCATGGTCAACATTCCCATCACTGTTTGTGCCCAGGGTGTGCTCTGTATAACCCCAGCAGCTCTAGGTCAACATTCCCGTCTCTGTGTGGCCAGGGTGTGCTCTGTATAACCCCTGCAGCTCCTGGTCAACATTCCCATCTCTGTGTGGCCAGGATGTGCACTGTATAGCCCCAGCAGATCCTGGTCAACATTCCCATCTCTGCTTGGCCAGGATGTGCTCTGTATACCCCTGCAGCTCCTGGTCAACATTCCCATCTCTGTGTGGCCAGGATGTGCTCTGTGTACTCCTGCAGCTCCTCAACATTCCCATCTCTGTGTGTGGTCAGGGTGGGCTCTGTATAACTCCTGCAGCTCCTGGTCAACATTCCCATCTCTGTGTGGCCAGGGTGTGCTCTGTATAACCCCTGCAGCTCCTGGTCAACATTCCCATCTCTGTGTGGCCAGGGTGTGCTTTGTGTAACCCCAGTAGCTCCTGGTCAACATTCCCATCTCTGTGTGGCCAATGTGTTCACTGTGTAACACCTGCAGCTCCTATTCAACATTCTCATCTCTGTGTGGTCAGGGTGTGCTCTGTATAACCCCTGCAGCTCCTGGTCAACATTCCCATCTCTGTGTGGCCAGGGTGTGCTTAGTATAACTCCTGCAGATCCTGGTCGACATTCCCATCTCTGTGTGTCGAGGGTGTGCTCTGTACAACCCCAGCAGCTCCTGGTCAACATTCCCATCTCAGTGTGGCCAGGGTGTGCTCTGTATAACCCGAGCAGCTCCTGGTCAACATTCCCATATCTGTGTGGCCAGGGTGTGCTCTGTACAACCCCAGCAGCTCCTGGTCAACATTCCCATCTCAGTGTGGCCAGGGTGTGCTCTGTTTAACCCTTGAAGCTCCTGGTCAACATTCCCATCTCTGTGTGGCCAGGATGTGCAATGTATAACCCCAGCAGCTCCTGGTCAACATTCCCATCTCTGTGTGTAGTCAGGGTGTGCTCTGTGTAACTCCTGCAGCTCCTGGTCGACATTCCCATCTCTGTGTGGCCAGGCTGTGCTCTGTATAACCCATGCAGCTCCTGGTCAACATTCCCATCTCTGTGTGGCCAGGGTGTGCACTGTATCACCCCTGCAGCTCATGGTCAACATTCCCATCACTGTTTGTGCCCAGGGTGTGCTCTGTATAACCCCAGCAGCTCTAGGTCAACATTCCCGTCTCTGTGTGGCCAATGTGTTCACTGTATAGCACCTGCAGCTCCTATTCAACATTCTCATCTCTGTGTGGCCAGGGTGTGCTTTGTATAACCCCTGCAGCTCCTGGTCAACATTCCCATCTCTTGGTGGCCAGGGTGTGCTCAGTGTAACTCCTGCAGCTCCTGGTCAACATTCCCATCTGTGTGTGTGGCCAGGGTGTGCTCTGTATAACCCCTGCAACTTCTGGTCAACATTCCCATCTCTGTGTGGCCAGGTTGTGCACTGTATCACCCCTGCAGCTCATGGTCAACATTCCCATCACTGTTTGTGCCCAGGGTGTGCTCTGTATAACCCCAGCAGCTCTAGGTCAACATTCCCGTCTCTGTGTGGCCAGGGTGTGCTCTGTATAACCCCTGCAGCTCCTGGTCAACATTCCCATCTCTGTGTGGCCAGGATGTGCACTGTATAGCCCCAGCAGATCCTGGTCAACATTCCCATCTCTGTGTGGCCAGGATGTGCTCTGTGTACTCCTGCAGCTCCTCAACATTCCCATCTCTGTGTGTGGTCAGGGTGGGCTCTGTATAACTCCTGCAGCTCCTGGTCAACATTCCCATCTCTGTGTGGCCAGGGTGTGCTCTGTATAACCCCTGCAGCTCCTGGTCAACATTCCCATCTCTGTGTGGCCAGGGTGTGCTCTGTGTACTCCTGCAGCTCCTCAACATTCCCATCTCTGTGTGTGGTCAGGGTGGGCTCTGTATAACTCCTGCAGCTCCTGGTCAACATTCCCATCTCTGCTTGGCCAGGATGTGCTCTGTATACCCCTGCAGCTCCTGGTCAACATTCCCATCTCTGTGTGGCCAGGATGTGCTCTGTGTACTCCTGCAGCTCCTCAACATTCCCATCTCTGTGTGGTCAGGGTGTGCTCTGTATAACTCCTGCAGCTCCTGGTCAACATTCCCATCTCTGTGTGGCCAGGGTGTGCTCTGTATAACCCCTGCAGCTCCTGGTCAACATTCCCATCTCTGTGTGGCCAGGGTGTGCTCTGTGTACTCCTGCAGCTCCTCAACATTCCCATCTCTGTGTGTGGTCAGGGTGGGCTCTGTATAACTCCTGCAGCTCCTTGTCAACATTCCCATCTCTGCTTGGCCAGGATGTGCTCTGTATACCCCTGCAGCTCCTGGTCAACATTCCCATCTCTGTGTGGCCAGGATGTGCTCTGTGTACTCCTGCAGCTCCTCAACATTCCCATCTCTGTGTGGTCAGGGTGTGCTCTGTATAACTCCTGCAGCTCCTGGTCAACATTCCCATCTCTGTGTGGCCAGGGTGTGCTCTGTATAACCCCTGCAGCTCCTGGTCAACATTCCCATCTCTGTGTGGCCAGGGTGTGCTTTGTGTAACCCCAGTAGCTCCTGGTCAACATTCCCATCTCTGTGTGGCCAATGTGTTCACTGTGTAACACCTGCAGCTCCTATTCAACATTCTCATCTCTGTGTGGTCAGGGTGTGCTCTGTATAACCCCTGCAGCTCCTGGTCAACATTCCCATCTCTGTGTGTCCAGGGTGTGCTTAGTATAACTCCTGCAGATCCTGGTCGACATTCCCATCTCTGTGTGTCGAGGGTGTGCTCTGTACAATCCCAGCAGCTCCTGGTCAACATTCCCATCTCAGTGTGGCCAGGGTGTGCTCTGTATAACCCGAGCAGCTCCTGGTCAACATTCCCATATCTGTGTGGCCAGGGTGTGCTCTGTACAACCCCAGCAGCTCCTGGTCAACATTCCCATCTCAGTGTGGCCAGGGTGTGCTCTGTTTAACCCTTGAAGCTCCTGGTCAACATTCCCATCTCTGTGTGGCCAGGATGTGCAATGTATAACCCCAGCAGCTCCTGGTCAACATTCCCATCTCTGTGTGTAGTCAGGGTGTGCTCTGTGTAACTCCTGCAGCTCCTGGTCGACATTCCCATCTCTGTGTGGCCAGGCTGTGCTCTGTATAACCCCTGCAGCTCCTGGTCAACATTCCCATCTCTGTGTGGCAAGGATGTGCACTGTATAACCCTAGCAGCTCCTGGTCAACATTCCCATATCTGTGTGGCCAGGGTGTGCCCAGTATAACCACAGCAACTCCTGGTCAACATTCCCATCTCTGTGTATCCAGGGTGTGCTCTGTATAACCCCAGCAGCTCCTGGTCAACATTCCCATCTCTGTGTGGCCAGGGTGTGCTCTGTTTAACCCCTGCAGCTCCTGGTCAACATTCCCATCTCTGTGTGTCCAGGGTGTGCTCTGTATAACCCCTGCAGCTCCTGGTCAACATTCCCATCTCTGTGTGGCCAGGGTGTGCTCTGGATACTCCCTGCAGCTCCTGGTCAACATTCCCATCTCTGTGTGTCCATGGTTTGCTCTGTATAACCCCTGCAGGTCCTGGTCAACATTCCCATCTCTGTGTGACCAGGGTGTGCTCTGTATAACCCCTGCAGCTCCTGGTTAACATTCCCATCTCTGTGTGTGGCCAGGATGTGCTCTGTAAAACTCCTGCAGCTCCTGGTCAACATGTCCTTCTCTGTGTGTCCAGGGTGTGCTCTGTGTAACCCTAGTAGCTCCTGGTCACCATTCCCATCTCTGTGTGGCCAATGTGTTCACTGTGTGGCCAGGGTGTGCTCTGTATAACACCTGCAGCTCCTATTCAACATTCTCATCTCTGTATGGCCAGGGTGTGCTCTGTATAACCCCTGCAGCTCCTGGTCAACATTCCCATCTCTGTGTGTGGTCAGGGTGTGCTCTGTGTAACTCCTGCAGCTCCTGGTCGACATTCCCATCTCTGTGTGGCCAGGCTGTGCTCTGTATAACCCCTGCAGCTCCTGGTCAACATTCCCATCTCTGTGTGGCAAGGATTTGCACTGTATAACCCTAGCAGCTCCTGGTCAACATTCCCATATCTGTGTGGCCAGGGTGTGCCCAGTATAACCCCAGCAACTCCTGGTCAACATTCCCATCTCTGTGTATCCAGGGTGTGCTCTGTATAACCCCAGCAGCTCCTGGTCAACATTCCCATCTCTGTGTGGCCAGGGTGTGCTCTGTTTAACCCCTGCAGCTCCTGGTCAACATTCCCATCTCTGTGTGTCCAGGGTGTGCTCTGTATAACCCCTGCAGCTCCTGGTCAACATTCCCATCTCTGTGTGGCCAGGGTGTGCTCTGGATAATCCCTGCAGCTCCTGGTCAACATTCCCATCTCTGTGTGTCCATGGTTTGCTCTGTATAACCCCTGCAGGTCCTGGTCAACATTCCCATCTCTGTGTGACCAGGGTGTGCTCTGTATAACCCCTGCAGCTCCTGGTTAACATTCCCATCTCTGTGTGTGGCCAGGATGTGCTCTGTAAAACTCCTGCAGCTCCTGGTCAACATGTCCTTCTCTGTGTATCCAGGGTGTGCTCTGTGTAACCCCAGTAGCTCCTGGTCACCATTCCCATCTCTGTGTGGCCAATGTGTTCACTGTATAACACCTGCAGCTCCTATTCAACATTCTCATCTCTGGGTGGCCAGGGTGTGCTCTGAAAAACCCCTGCAGCTCCTGGTCAACATTCCCATCTCTGTGTGGCCAGGATGTGCTCAGTGTAACTCCTGCAGCTCCTGGTCGACATTCCCATCTCTGTGTGTCGAGGGTGTGCTCTGTATAACCCTAGCAGCTCCTGGTCAACATTCCCATATCTGTGTGGCCAGGGTGTGCTCTGTATAACCCCAGCAGCTCCTGGTCAACATTTCCATCTCTGTGTGGCCAGGGTGGGCTCTGTTTAACCCCTGCTGCTCCTGGTCAACATTCCCATCTCTGTGTGTCCAGGGTGTGCTCTGTATAACCCCAGCAGCTCCTGGTCAACATTCCCATCTCTGTGTGGCCAGGGTGTGCTCTGTTTAACCCCTGCAGCTCCTCGTCAACATTCCCATCTCTGTGTGTCCAGGGTGTGCTCTGTATAACCCCTGCAGCTCCTGGTCAACATTCCCATCTCTGTGTGGCCAGGGTGTGCTCTGTATAAACCCTGCTCCTGGTCAACATTCCCATCTCTGTGTGACCAGGGTGTGCTCTGTATAATCCCTGCAGCTCCTGGTCAACATTCCCATCTCTGTGTGTCCATGGTTTGCTCTGTATAACCCCTGCAGATCCTGGTCAACATTCCCATCTCTGTGTGACCAGGGTGTGCTCTGCATAACCCCTGCAGCTCCTGGTTAACATTCCCATCTCTGTGTGTGGCCAGGATGTGCTCTGTATAACTCCTGTAGCTCCTAGTCAACATTCCCATATCCGAGTGGCCAGGCTGTGCTCTGTATAACCCCTGCAGCTCCTGGTCAACATTCCCATCTCTGTGTGGCAAGGATGTGCACTGTATAACCCTAGCAGCTCCTGGTCAACATTCCCATATATGTGTGGCCAGGGTGTGCCCTGTATAACCCCAGCAACTCCTGGTCAACATTCCCATCTCTGTGTATCCAGGGTGTGCTCTGTATAACCCCAGCAGCTCCTGGTCAACATTCCCATCTCTGTGTGGCCAGGGTGTGCTCTGTATAACCCTAGCAGCTCCTGGTCAACATTCCCATATCTGTGTGGCCAGGGTGTGCTCTGTATAACCCCAGCAGCTCCTGGTCAACATTTCCATCTCTGTGTGGCCAGGGTGGGCTCTGTTTAACCCCTGCTGCTCCTGGTCAACATTCCCATCTCTGTGTGTCCAGGGTGTGCTCTGTATAACCCCAGCAGCTCCTGGTCAACATTCCCATCTCTGTGTGACCAGGGTGTGCTCTGTATAATCCCTGCAGCTCCTGGTCAACATTCCCATCTCTGTGTGTCCATGGTTTGCTCTGTATAACCCCTGCAGATCCTGGTCAACATTCCCATCTCTGTGTGACCAGGGTGTGCTCTGCATAACCCCTGCAGCTCCTGGTTAACATTCCCATCTCTGTGTGTGGCCAGGATGTGCTCTGTATAACTCCTGTAGCTCCTAGTCAACATTCCCATATCCGAGTGGCCAGGCTGTGCTCTGTATAACCCCTGCAGCTCCTGGTCAACATTCCCATCTCTGTGTGGCAAGGATGTGCACTGTATAACCCTAGCAGCTCCTGGTCAACATTCCCATATATGTGTGGCCAGGGTGTGCCCTGTATAACCCCAGCAACTCCTGGTCAACATTCCCATCTCTGTGTATCCAGGGTGTGCTCTGTATAACCCCAGCAGCTCCTGGTCAACATTCCCATCTCTGTGTGGCCAGGGTGTGCTCTGTTTAACCCCTGCAGCTCCTGGTCAACATTCCCATCTCTGTGTGTCCAGGGTGTGCTCTGTATAACCCCTGCAGCTCCTGGTCAACATTCCCATCTCTGTGTGGCCAGGGTGTGCTCTGGATAATCCCTGCAGCTCCTGGTCAACATTCCCATCTCTGTGTGTCCATGGTTTGCTCTGTATAACCCCTGCAGGTCCTGATCAACATTCCCATCTCTGTGTGACCAGGGTGTGCTCTGTATAACCCCTGCAGCTCCTGGTTAACATTCCCATCTCTTTGTGTGGCCAGGATGTGCTCTGTATAACTCCTGCAGCTCCTGGTCAACATGTCCTTCTCTGTGTGTCCAGGGTGTGCTCTGTGTAACCCCAGTAGCTCCTGGTCACCATTCCCATCTCTGTGTGGCCAATGTGTTCACTGTATAACACCTGCAGCTCCTATTCAACATTCTCATCTCTGTGTGGCCAGGGTGTGCTTTGTATAACCCCTGCAGCTCCTGCTCAACATTCCCATCTCTGGGTGGCCAGGGTGTGCTCAGTGTAACTCCTGCAGCTCCTGGTCAACATTCCCATCTGTGTGTGTGGCAAGGGTGCGCTCTGTATAACCCCTGCAACTTCTGGTCAACATTCCCATCTCTGTGTGGCCAGGGTGTGCACTGTATCACCCCAGCAGCTCATGGTCAACATTCCCATCACTGTTTGTGCCCAGGGTGTGCTCTGTATAACCCCAGCAGCTCTTGGTCAACATTCCCGTCTCTGTGTGGCCAGGGTGTGCTCTGTATAACCCCTGCAGCTCCTGGTCAACATTCCCATCTCTGTGTGGCCAGGATGTGCACTGTATAGCCCCAGCAGATCCTGGTCAACATTCCCATCTCTGCTTGGCCAGGATGTGCTCTGTATACCCCTGCAGCTCCTGGTCAACATTCCCATCTCTGTGTGGCCAGGATGTGCTCTGTGTACTCCTGCAGCTCCTCAACATTCCCATCTCTGTGTATGGTCAGGGTGTGCTCTGTATAACTCCTGCAGCTCCTGGTCAACATTCCCATCTCTGTGTGGCCAGGGTGTGCTCTGTATAACCCCTGCAGCTCCTGGTCAACATTCCCATCTCTGTGTGGCCAGGGTGTGCTTTGTGTAACCCCAGTAGCTCCTGGTCAACATTCCCATCTCTGTGTGGCCAATGTGTTCACTGTGTAACACCTGCAGCCCCTATTCAACATTCTCATCTCTGTGTGGTCAGGGTGTGCTCTGTATAACCCCTGCAGCTCCTGGTCAACATTCCCATCTCTGTGTTTCCAGGGTGTGCTCTGTATAACTCCTGCAGATCCTGGTCGACATTACCATCTCTGTGTGTCGAGGGTGTGCTCTGTACAACCCGAGCAGCTCCTGGTCAACATTCCCATATCTGTGTGGCCAGGGTGTGCTCTGTACAACCCCAGCAGCTCCTGGTCAACATTCCCATCTCAGTGTGGCCAGGGTGTGCTCTGTTTAACCCTTGAAGCTCCTGGTCAACATTCGCATCTCTGTGTGGCCAGGATGTGCAATGTATAGCCCCAGCAGCTCCTGGTCAACATTCCCATCTCTGTGTGTGGTCAGGGTGTGCTCTGTGTAACTCCTGCAGCTCCTGGTCGACATTCCCATCTCTGTGTGGCCAGGCTGTGCTCTGTATAACCCCTGCAGCTCCTGGTCAACATTCCCATCTCTGTGTGGCAAGGATGTGCACTGTATAACCCCAGCAGCTCCTGGTCAACATTCCCATATCTGTGTGGCCAGGGTGTGCCCTGTATAACCACAGCAACTCCTGGTCAACATTCCCATCTCTGTGTATCCAGGGTGTGCTCTGTATAACCCCAGCAGCTCCTGGTCAACATTCCCATCTCTGTGTGGCCAGGGTGTGCTCTGTTTAACCCCTGCAGCTCCTCGTCAACATTCCCTTCTCTGTGTGTCCATGGTTTGCTCTGTATAACCCCTGCAGGTCCTGATCAACATTCCCATCTCTGTGTGACCAGGGTGTGCTCTGTATAACCCCTGCAGCTCCTGGTTAACATTCCCATCTCTTTGTGTGGCCAGGATGTGCTCTGTATAACTCCTGCAGCTCCTGGTCAACATGTCCTTCTCTGTGTGTCCAGGGTGTGCTCTGTGTAACCCCAGTAGCTCCTGGTCACCATTCCCATCTCTGTGTGGCCAATGTGTTCACTGTATAACACCTGCAGCTCCTATTCAACATTCTCATCTCTGTGTGGCCAGGGTGTGCTTTGTATAACCCCTGCAGCTCCTGCTCAACATTCCCATCTCTGGGTGGCCAGGGTGTGCTCAGTGTAACTCCTGCAGCTCCTGGTCAACATTCCCATCTGTGTGTGTGGCCAGGGTGCGCTCTGTATAACCCCTGCAACTTCTGGTCAACATTCCCATCTCTGTGTGGCCAGGGTGTGCACTGTATCACCCCAGCAGCTCATGGTCAACATTCCCATCACTGTTTGTGCCCAGGGTGTGCTCTGTATAACCCCAGCAGCTCTTGGTCAACATTCCCGTCTCTGTGTGGCCAGGGTGTGCTCTGTATAACCCCTGCAGCTCCTGGTCAACATTCCCATCTCTGTGTGGCCAGGATGTGCACTGTATAGCCCCAGCAGATCCTGGTCAACATTCCCATCTCTGCTTGGCCAGGATGTGCTCTGTATACCCCTGCAGCTCCTGGTCAACATTCCCATCTCTGTGTGGCCAGGATGTGCTCTGTGTACTCCTGCAGCTCCTCAACATTCCCATCTCTGTGTATGGTCAGGGTGTGCTCTGTATAACTCCTGCAGCTCCTGGTCAACATTCCCATCTCTGTGTGGCCAGGGTGTGCTCTGTATAACCCCTGCAGCTCCTGGTCAACATTCCCATCTCTGTGTGGCCAGGGTGTGCTTTGTGTAACCCCAGTAGCTCCTGGTCAACATTCCCATCTCTGTGTGGCCAATGTGTTCACTGTGTAACACCTGCAGCCCCTATTCAACATTCTCATCTCTGTGTGGTCAGGGTGTGCTCTGTATAACCCCTGCAGCTCCTGGTCAACATTCCCATCTCTGTGTGGCCAGGGTGTGCTTAGTATAACTCCTGCAGATCCTGGTCGACATTACCATCTCTGTGTGTCGAGGGTGTGCTCTGTACAACCCGAGCAGCTCCTGGTCAACATTCCCATATCTGTGTGGCCAGGGTGTGCTCTGTACAACCCCAGCAGCTCCTGGTCAACATTCCCATCTCAGTGTGGCCAGGGTGTGCTCTGTTTAACCCTTGAAGCTCCTGGTCAACATTCGCATCTCTGTGTGGCCAGGATGTGCAATGTATAGCCCCAGCAGCTCCTGGTCAACATTCCCATCTCTGTGTGTGGTCAGGGTGTGCTCTGTGTAACTCCTGCAGCTCCTGGTCGACATTCCCGTCTCTGTGTGGCCAGGCTGTGCTCTGTATAACCCCTGCAGCTCCTGGTCAACATTCCCATCTCTGTGTGGCAAGGATGTGCACTGTATAACCCCAGCAGCTCCTGGTCAACATTCCCATATCTGTGTGGCCAGGGTGTGCCCAGTATAACCACAGCAACTCCTGGTCAACATTCCCATCTCTGTGTATCCAGGGTGTGCTCTGTATAACCCCAGCAGCTCCTGGTCAACATTCCCATCTCTGTGTGGCCAGGGTGTGCTCTGTTTAACCCCTGCAGCTCCTCGTCAACATTCCCATCTCTGTGTGTCCAGGGTGTGCTCTGTATAACCCCTGCAGCTCCTGGTCAACATTCCCATCTCTGTGTGGCCAGGATGTGCACTGTATAGCCCCAGCAGATCCTGGTCAACATTCCCATCTCTGCTTGGCCAGGATGTGCTCTGTATACCCCTGCAGCTCCTGGTCAACATTCCCATCTCTGTGTGGCCAGGATGTGCTCTGTGTACTCCTGCAGCTCCTCAACATTCCCATCTCTGTGTGTGGTCAGGCTGTGCTCTGTATAACTCCTGCAGCTCCTGGTCAACATTCCCATCTCTGTGTGGCCAGGGTGTGCTCTGTATAACCCCTGCAGCTCCTGGTCAACATTCCCATCTCTGTGTGGCCAGGGTGTGCTTTGTGTAACCCCAGTAGCTCCTGGTCAACATTCCCATCTCTGTGTGGCCAATGTGTTCACTGTGTAACACCTGCAGCTCCTATTCAACATTCTCATCTCTGTGTGGTCAGGGTGTGCTCTGTATAACCCCTGCAGCTCCTGGTCAACATTCCCATCTCTGTGTGGCCAGGGTGTGCTCTGTGTAACTCCTGCAGATCCTGGTCGACATTCCCATCTCTGTGTGGCCAGGCTGTGCTCTGTATAACCCCTGCAGCTCCTGGTCAACATTCCCATCTCTGTGTGGCAAGGATGTGCACTGTATAACCCCAGCAGCTCCTGGTCAACATTCCCATATCTGTGTGGCCAGGGTGTGCCCAGTATAACCACAGCAACTCCTGGTCAACATTCCCATCTCTGTGTATCCAGGGTGTGCTCTGTATAACCCCAGCAGCTCCTGGTCAACATTCCCATCTCTGTGTGGCCAGGGTGTGCTCTGTTTAACCCCTGCAGCTCCTGGTCAACATTCCCATCTCTGTGTGTCCAGGGTGTGCTCTGTATAACCCCTGCAGCTCCTGGTCAACATTCCCATCTCTGTGTGGCCAGGGTGTGCTCTGGATAATCCCTGCAGCTCCTGGTCAACATTCCCATATCTGTGTGTCCATGGTTTGCTCTGTATAACCCCTGCAGGTCCTGGTCAACATTCCCATCTCTGTGTGACCAGGGTGTGCTCTGTATAACCCCTGCAGCTCCTGGTTAACATTCCCATCTCTGTGTGTGGCCAGGATGTGCTCTGTCAAACTCCTGCAGCTCCTGGTCAACAGGTCCTTCTCTGTGTGTCCAGGGTGTGCTCTGTGTAACCCCAGTAGCTCCTGGTCACCATTCCCATCTCTGTGTGGCCAATGTGTTCACTGTGTGGCCAGGGTGTGCTCTGTATAACACCTGCAGCTCCTATTCAACATTCTCATCTCTGTGTGGCCAGGGTGTGCTCTGTATAACCCCTGCAGCTCCTGGTCAACATTCCCATCTCTGTGTGGCCAGGATGTGCTCAGTGTAACTCCTGCAGCTCCTGGTCGACATTCCCATCTCTGTGTGTCGAGGGTGTGCTCTGTATAACCCCTGCAGCTCCTGGTCAACATTCCCATCTCTGTGTGTCCAGGGTGTGCTCTGTATAACCCCTGCAGCTCCTGGTCAACATTCCCATCTCTGTGCGGCCAGGATGTGCTCTGTATAACCCCTGCAGCTCCTGGTCAACATTCCCATCTCTGTGTGGCCAGGATGTGCACTGTATAACCCCAGCAGCTCCTGGTCAACATTCCCATCTCTGCTTGGCCAGGATGTGCTCTGTATACCCCTGCAGCTCCTGGTCAACATTCCCATCTCTGTGTGGCTAGGCTGTGCTCTGTATAACCCCTGCAGCTCCTGGTCAACATTCCCATCTCTGTGTGGCAAGGATGTGCACTGTATAACCCTAGCAGCTCCTGAGCAACATTCCCATATCTGTGTGGCCAGGGTGTGCTCTGTATAACCCCAGCAACTCATGGTCAACATTCCCATCTCTGTGTATCCAGGGTGTGCTCTGTATAACCCCAGCAGCTCCTGGTCAACATTCCCATCTCTGTGTGGCCAGGGTGTGCTCTGTTTAACCCCTGCAGCTCCTCGTCAACATTCCCATCTCTGTGTGTCCAGGGTGTGCTCTGTATAACCCCTGCAGCTCCTGGTCAATATTCCCATCTCTGTGTGGCCAGGGTGTGCTCTGTATAATCCCTGCAGCTCCTGGTCAACATTCCTATCTCTGTGTGTCCATGGTTTGCTCTGGATAACCCCTGCAGATCCTGGTCAACATTCCCATCTCTGTGTGACCAGGGAGTGCTCTGTATAACCCCTGCAGCTCCTGGTTAACATTCCCATCTCTGTGTGTGGCCAGGATGTGCTCTGTATAACTCCTGCAGCTCCTGGTCAACATTCCCATATCTGAGTGGCCAGGCTGTGCTCTGTATAACCCCTGCAGCTCCTGGTCAACATTCCCATCTCTGTCTGGCAAGGATGTGCACTGTATAACCCTAGCAGCCCCTGGTCAACATTCCCATATATGTGTGGCCAGGGTGTGCCCTGTATAACCCCAGCAACTCCTGGTCAACATTCCCATCTCTGTGTATCCAGGGTGTGCTCTGTATAACCCCAGCAGCTCCTGGTCAACATTCCCATCTCTGTGTGGCCAGGGTGTGCTCTGTTTAACCCCTGCAGCTCCTGGTCAACATTCCCATCTCTGTGTGTCCAGGGTGTGCTCTGTAAAGCCCCTGCAGCTCCTGGTCAACATTCCCATCTCTGTGTGGCCAGGGTGTGCTCTGGATAATCCCTGCAGCTCCTGGTCAACATTCCCATCTCTGTGTGTCCATGGTTTGCTCTGTATAACCCCTGCAGGTCCTGGTCAACATTCCCATCTCTGTGTGACCAGGGTGTGCTCTGTATAACCCCTGCAGCTCCTGGTTAACATTCCCATCTCTTTGTGTGGCCAGGATGTGCTCTGTATAACTCCTGCAGCTCCTGGTCAACATGTCCTTCTCTGTGTGTCCAGGGTGTGCTCTGTGTAACCCCAGTAGCTCCTGGTCACCATTCCCATCTCTGTGTGGCCAATGAGTTCACTGTATAACACCTGCAGCTCCTATTCAACATTCTCATCTCTGTCTGGCCAGGGTGGGCTCTGTTTAACCCTTGCAGCTCCTGGTCAACATTCCCATCTCTGTGTGTCCACGGTGTGCTCTGTATAACCCCTGCAGCTCCTGGTCAACATTCCCATCTCTGTGTGTCGAGGATGTGCACTGTATATCCCCAGCAGCTCCTGGTCAACATTCCCATCTCTGCTTGGCCAGGATGTGCTCTGTATACCCCTGCAGCTCCTGGTCAACATTCCCATCTCTGTGTGGCAAGGATGTGCACTGTATAACCCTAGCAGCTCCTCGTCAACATTCCCATCTCTGTGTGTCCAGGGTGTGCTCTGTATAACCCCTGCAGTTCCTGGTCAACCTTCCCATCTCTGTGTGGCCAGGGTGTGCTCTGTATAATCCCTTAGCTCCTGGTCAACATTCCCATCTCTGTGTGTCCATGGTTTGCTCTGTATAACCCCTGCAGATCCTGGTCAACATTCCCATCTCTGTGTGACCAGGGTGTGCTCTGTATAACCCCTGCAGCTCCTGGTTAACATTCCCATCTCTGTGTGGCCAGGGTGTGCTCTGTATAATCCCTCAGCTCCTGGTCAACATTTCCATCTATGTGTGTCCATGGTTTGCTCTGTATAACCCCTGCAGATCCTGGTCAACATTCCCATCTCTGTGTGACCAGGGTGTGCTCTGTATAATCCCTGCAGCTCCTGGTCAACATTCCCATCTCTGTGTGTCCATGGTTTGCTCTGTATAACCCCTGCAGATCCTGGTCAACATTCCCATCTCTGTGTGACCAGGGTGTGCTCTGTATAACCCCTGCAGCTCCTGGTTAACATTCCCATCTCTGTGTGTGGCCAGGATGTGCTCTGTATAACTCCTGCAGCTCCTGGTCAACATTCCCATATCTGAGTGGCCAGGCTGTGCTCTGTATAACCCCTGCAGCTCCTGGTCAACATTCCCATCTCTGTGTGGCAAGGATGTGCACTGTATAACCCTAGCAGCCCCTGGTCAACATTCCCATATATGTGTGGCCAGGGTGTGCCCTGTATAACCCCAGCAACTCCTGGTCAACATTCCCATCTCTGTGTATCCAGGGTGTGCTCTGTATAACCCCGGCAGCTCCTGGTCAACATTCCCATCTCTGTGTGGCCAGGGTGTGCTCTGTTTAACCCCTGCAGCTCCTGGTCAACATTCCCATCTCTGTGTGTCCAGGGTGTGCTCTGTAAAGCCCCTGCAGCTCCTGGTCAACATTCCCATCTCTGTGTGGCCAGGGTGTGCTCTGGATAATCCCTGCAGCTCCTGGTCAACATTCCCATCTCTGTGTGTCCATGGTTTGCTCTGTATAACCCCTGCAGGTCCTCGTCAACATGCCCATCTCTGTGTGACCAGGGTGTGCTCTGTATAACCCCTGCAGCTCCTGGTTAACATTCCCATCTCTTTGTGTGGCCAGGATGTGCTCTGTATAACTCCTGCAGCTCCTGGTCAACATGTCCTTCTCTGTGTGTCCAGGGTGTGCTCTGTGTAACCCCAGTAGCTCCTGGTCACCATTCCCATCTCTGTGTGGCCAATGAGTTCACTGTATAACACCTGCAGCTCCTATTCAACATTCTCATCTCTGTGTGGCCAGGGTGGGCTCTGTTTAACCCTTGCAGCTCCTGGTCAACATTCCCATCTCTGTGTGTCCAGGGTGTGCTCTGTATAACCCCTGCAGCTCCTGGTCAACATTCCCATCTCTGTGTGTCGAGGATGTGCACTGTATAGCCCCAGCAGCTCCTGGTCAACATTCCCATCTCTGCTTGGCCAGGATGTGCTCTGTATACCCCTGCAGCTCCTGGTCAACATTCCCATCTCTGTGTGGCAAGGATGTGCACTGTATAACCCTAGCAGCTCCTCGTCAACATTCCCATCTCTGTGTGTCCAGGGTGTGCTCTGTATAACCCCTGCAGCTCCTGGTCAACACTCCCATCTCTGTGTGGCCAGGGTGTGCTCTGTATAACCCCTGCAGCAACTGGTCAACATTCCCATCTCTGTGTGTGGTCAGGGTGTGCTCAGTATAACTCCTGCAGCTCCTGGTCAACATTCCCATCTCTGTGTGACCAGGGTGTGCTCTGTATAAACCCTGCTCCTGGTCAACATTCCCATCTCTGTGTGGCCAGGGTGTGCTCAGTATAACTCCTGCAGCTCCTGGTCAACATTCCCATCTCTGTGTGACCAGGGTGTGCTCTGTATAACCCCTGCAGCTCCTGGTCAACATTCCTATCTCTGTGTGTGGTCAGGATGTGCTCTGTATACTCCTGCAGCTCCTGGTCAACATTCCCATCTCTGTGTGTCCAGGGTGTGCTCTGTATAACTCCTGCAGCTCCTGGTGAACATTCCGATCTCTGTGAGGCCAGGGTGTGCTCTGTATAACCCCTGCAGCTCCTGGTCAACATTCCTATCTCTGTGTGTGGTCAGGATGTGCTCTGTATACTCCTGCAGCTCCTGGTCAACATTCCCATCTCTGTGTGTCCAGGGTGTGCTCTGTATAACTCCTGCAGCTCCTGGTGAACATTCCGATCTCTGTGAGGCCAGGGTGTGCTCTGTATAACTCCTGCAGCTCCTGGTCAACATTCCCATCTCTGTGTGGCCAGGGTGTGCTCAGTATAACTCCTGCAGCTCCTGGTCAACATTCCCATCTCTGTGTGACCAGGGTGTGCTCTGTATAACCCCTGCAGCTCCTGGTCAACATTCCTATCTCTGTGTGTGGTCAGGATGTGCTCTGTATACTCCTGCAGCTCCTGGTCAACATTCCCATCTCTGTGTGTGGTCAGGGTGTGCTCTGCATAACTCCTGCAGCTCCTGGTCAACATTCCCATCTCTGTGTGGCCAGGGTGTGCTCTGTATAACCCCTGCAGCTCCTGGTTAACATTCCCATCTCTGTGTGTGGCCACGATGTGCTCTGTCTCACTCCTGCAGCTCCTGGTTAACATTTCCACCTCTGTGTGGTCAGGGTGTGCTCTGTCTAACCCCTGCAGCTCCTGGTCAACATTCCCATCTCTGTGTGGCCAGGGTGTGCTCTGTATAACCCCTGCAGCTCCTGGTCAACATTCCCATCTCTGTGTGGCCAGGGTGTGCTCTGTATAACTCCTGCAGCTCCAGGTCAACATGTCCTTCTCTGTGAGGCCAGGGTGTGCTCAGTATAACCCCTGCAGCTCCTGGTCAACATTCCCATCTCTGTGTGTGTCCAGGGTGTGCTCTGTATAACCTCTTCAGCTACTGGTCAACATTCCCATCTCTATGTGGCCAGGATGTGCTCTCTATATCCCCTGGAGCTCCTGGTCAACATTCCCATCTGTGTGTGTGGCCAGGGTGTGCTCTGTATAACCCCTGCAACTC
Source organism: Scyliorhinus torazame (assembly GCF_047496885.1). NCBI lineage: Eukaryota > Metazoa > Chordata > Chondrichthyes > Carcharhiniformes > Scyliorhinidae > Scyliorhinus > Scyliorhinus torazame. Next base: position 2,747,720 of record NW_027307760.1, on the reverse strand, counting down.
CTGGTCAACATTCCCATCTCTGTGTGGCCTGGGTGTGCACTGTATAACCCCTGCAGCTCATGGTCAACATTCCCATCTCTGTTTGTGCCCAGGGTGTGCTCTGTATAACCCCACAGCTCCTGGTCAACATTCCCGTCTCTGTGTGTCCAGGGTGTGCTCTGTGTCACCCCAGGAGCTCCTGGTCAACATTCCCATCTCTGTGTGGCCAGGGTGTGCTCTGTATAACACCTGCAACTCCTGGTGAACATTCCCATCTCAGTGTGGCCAGGGTGTGCTCTGTATAACCCCAGCAGCTCCTGGTCAACATTCTCAACTCTGTGTGTGGCCAGGGTGTGCTCTGTGTAACCCCAGCAGCTCCTGGTCAACATTCCCATCTCTGTGTGGCCAGGGTGTGCTGTGTATAACCCCTGCAGCTCCTTGTCAACATTCCCATCTCTGTGTGGCCAGTGTGTGCACTGTGTAACACCGGCAGCTCCTGGTCAACATTCTCATCTCTGCGTGGCCAGGGTGTGCTCTGTATAACCCCTGCAGCTCCTGGTCAACATTCCCATCTCTGTGTGGCCAGGCTGTGCTCAGTATAACTCCTGCAGCTCCTGGTCGACATTCGCATCTCTGTGTGTCTATGGTGTGCTCTGTATAACACCAGCATCTCCTGGTCAACATTCTCATCTCTGTGTGGCCAGGGTGTGCTCTGTATAACCCCTGCAGCTCCTGGTCAACATTCCCATCTGTGTGGCCAGGGTGTGCTCTGTATACCTCCTGCAGCTCCTGGTCAACATTCCCATCTCTGTGTGGCCAGGTTGTGCTCTGTATAACCCCTGCAGCTCCTGGTTAGCATTCCCATCTCTGTGTGTGGCCAGGATCTGCTCTGTATACTCCTGCAGCTCCTGGTCAACATGCCCATCTCTGTGTGGCCAGGGTGTGCTCTGTATAACCGCTGCAGTTCCTGGTCAACATTCCCATCTCTGTGGCTAGGGTGTGCTCTCTATAACACGTGCAGCTCCTGGTCAACATTCCCATCTCAGTCTGTCCAGGTTGTGCTTGGCATAAACCCTGCAGCTCCTGGTCAACATTCCCATCTCTGTGTGGCCAGGGTGTGCTCTGTATAACCCCTGCAGCTCCTGGTCAACATTCCCTTCTCTGTGTGGCCAGGGTGTGCTCTGTATAACCCCTGCTCTTGGTCAACATTCCCTTCTCTGTGTGGCCAGGGTGTGCTCTGTATAACCCCTGTTCCTGGTCAACATTCCCACGTCTGTGTGTGGCCAGTGTGTGCTCTGTATAACCCCTGCAGCTCGTGGTCAACATTTCCACCTCTGTGTGGTCAGGGTGTTCTCTGTATAACCCCTGAAACTCCTGGTCAACATTCCCATCTGTGTGGCCAGGGTATGCTCTGTTAACACCTGCTCCTGGTCAACATTCCCATCACTGTGTGGCCAGGGTGTGCTCTGGAAAACCCCTGCAGCTCCTGGTCAACATTCCCATCTCTGTGTGGCCAGTGTCGGATCTGTATAACCCCTGCAACTCCTGGTCAACATTCCCATCTGTGTGGCCAGGGTCGCTCTGTATACCCCTGCTCCTGGTCAACATTCCCATCACTGTGTGGCCAGGGTGTGTTCTGTCTAACCCAAGCAGCTCCCGGTCAACATTCCCATCTGTGTGTGGCCAGGGTGTGCTCTGTATAACCCCTGCAGCTCCTGGTCAACATTCCCATCTCTGTGTGTGGCCAGGGTGTGCTCTGTTTACTACTGCAACTCCTGGTGAACATTCCCATCTCAGTGTGGCCAGGGTGTGCTCTGTATAACCCCAGCAGCTCCTGGTCAACATTCTCATCTCTGTGTGTGGTCAGGGTGTGCTCTGTGTAACCCCAGCAGCTTCTGGTCAACATTCCCATCTCTGTGTGGCCAGGCTGTGCTCAGTATAACTCCTGCAGCTCCTGGTCGACATTCCCACCTCTGTGTGTCGATGGTGTGCTCTGTATAACCCCAGCAGCTCCTGGTCAACATTCCCATCTCTGTGTGGCCAGGGTGTGCTCTGTATAACCCCTGCAGCTCCTGGTCAACATTCTCATCTCTGTGTGGCCAGGGTGTGCTCTGTATAACCCCTGCAGCTCCTGGTCAACATTCCCATCTCTGTGTGGCCAGGGTGTGCTCTGTATAACTCCTGCAGCTCCTGGTCAACATGTCCTTCTCAGTGAGGCCAGGTGGCGCTCTGTATAACCCCTGCAGCTCCTGGTCAACATTCACAGCTGTGTGTTACCAGGGTATGCTCTGTATAACTCCTGCAGCTCCTGGTCAACATTCCCATCTCTGTGTGGCCAGGTTGTGCTCTGTATAACCCCTGCAGCTCCTGGTTAACATTCCCATCTCTGTGTGTGGCCAGGATCTGCTCTGTATACTCCTGCAGCTCCTGGTCAACATGCCCATCTCTGTGTGGCCAGGGTGTGCTCTGTATAACCCCTGCAGTTCCTGGTCAACATTCCCATCTGTGTGGCCAGGGTCGCTCTGTATACCCCTGCTCCTGGTCAACATTCCCATCACTGTGTGGCCAGGGTGTGCTCTGTCTAACCCAAGCAGCTCCTGGTCAACATTCCCATTTGTGTGTGGCCAGAGTGTGCTCTGTATACCCCTGCTCCTGGTCAACATTCCCATCACTGTGTGGTCAGGATGTGCTCTGTATAACCCCTGCAACAGCTGGTCTATATTCCCATCCCTGTGTGGTCAGGATGTTCTCTGTATAACCCCTGCATCTCCTGGTCAAGATTCCCATCTCTGTGTGGCCACGATGTGCTCTGTCTAACCCCTGCAGCACCTGGTCAACATTCCCATCTCCGTATGGCCAGGATGTGCTCTGCATAATCCCTGCTCCTGGTCAACATTCCCACCTCTGTGTGGTCAGGGTGTTCTCTGTATAACCCCTGCAACCCCTGGTCAACATTCCCATCTTTGTGGCCAGGGTGTGCTCTGTTAACCCCTGCTCCTAGTCAACATTCCCATCTCTATGTGGCCAGGGTGTGCTCTGTCTAACCCCAGCAGCTCCTGGTCAACATTCCCATCTCTGTGTGGCCAGGGTGTGCTCTGTATAACCCCAGCAGCTCCTGGTCAACATTCCCATCTCTGTGTGTGGCCAGGATCTGCTCTGCATACTCCTGCAGCTCCTGGTCAACATGCCCATCTCTGTGTGCCCAGGGTGTGCTCTGTATAACCCCTGCAGTTCGTGGTCAACATTCCCATCTCTGTGTGGCCAGGGTGTGCTCTGTATAACACCTGCAGCTCCTGGTCAACATTCCCATCTCTGTGTGTCCAGGGTGTGCTCTGTATAAACCCTGCTCCTGTTCAACATTCCCATCTCTGTGTGGCCAGGGTATGCTCTGTATAACCCTTGCAGCTCCTGGTCAACATTCCCCTCTCTGTGTGGCCAGGGTGTGCTCAGTATAACTCCTGCAGCTCCTGGTCAACATTCCCATCTCTGTATGGCCAGGATGTGCTCTGTATAACCCCTGCAGCTCCTGGTCAACATTCCCTTCTCTGTGTGGCCAGGGTGTGCTCTGTATAACCCCTGTTCCTGGTCAACATTCCCACCTCTGTGTGTGGCCAGGGTGTGCTCTGTATAACCCCTGCAGCTCCTGGTCAACATTCCCACCTCTGTGTGGTTAGGGTTTTCTCTGTATAACCCCTGCAAACACTGGTCAACATTCCCATCTGTGTGGCCAGGGTGTGCTCTGTTAACCCCTGCTCCTGGCCAACATTCCCATCACTGTGTGATCAGGGTGTGCTCTGTATAACCCCAGCAGCTCCTGGTCAACATTCCCATCTGTGTGTGGCCAGGGTGTGCTCTGTATAACCCGTGCAGCTCCTGGTCAACATTCCCATCTCTGTGTGGCCAGTGTGGGATGTGTATAACCCCTGCAACTCCTGGTCAACATTCCCATCTGTGTGGTCAGGATGTGCTCTGTATAACCCCTGCAACTCCTGGTCAACATTCCCATCTGTGTGGCCAGGGTCGCTCTGTATACCCCTGCTCCTGGTCAACATTCCCATCACTGTGTGGCCAGGGTGTGCTCTGTCTAACCCAAGCAGCTCCTGGTCAACATTCCCATCTGTGTGTGGCCAGGGTGTGCTCTGTATAACCCCTGCAGCTCCTGGTCAACATTCCCGTCTCTGTGTGTCCAGGGTGTGCTCTGTGTCACCCCAGCAGCTCCTGGTCAACATTCCCATCTCTGTGTGGCCAGGGTGTGCTCTGTATAACCCCAGCAGCTCCTGGTCAACATTCTCATCTCTGTGTGTGGTCAGGGTGTGCTCTGTGTAACCCCAGCAGCTCCTGGTCAACATTCCCATCTCTGTGTGGCCAGGCTGTGCTCAGTATAACTCCTGCAGCTCCTGGTCGACATTCCCACCTCTGTGTGTCGATGGTGTGCTCTGTATAACCCCAGCAGCTCCTGGTCAACATTCCCATCTCTGTGTGGCCAGGGTGTGCTCTGTATAACCCCTGCAGCTCCTGGTCAACATTCTCATCTCTGTGTGGCCAGGGTGTGCTCTGTATAACCCCTGCAGCTCCTGGTCAACATTCCCATCTCTGTGTGGCCAGGGTGTGCTCTGCAAAACTCCTGCAGCTCCTGGTCAACATGTCCTTCTCAGTGAGGCCAGGTGGCGCTCTGTATAACCCCTGCAGCTCCTGGTCAACATTCACAGCTGTGTGCTACCAGGGTATGCTCTGTATAACTCCTGCAGCTCCTGGTCAACATTCCCATCTCTGTGTGGCCAGGTTGTGCTCTGTATAACCCCTGCAGCTCCTGGTTTACATTCCCATCTCTGTGTGTGGCCAGGGTGTGCTCTGTATAACCCCTGCAGCTCCTGATCAACATTCCCATCTCTGTGGCCAGGGTGTGCTCTCTATAACACCTGCAGCTCCTGGTCAACATTCCCATCTCAGTGTGTCCAGGGTGTGCTTGGCATAACCCCTGCAGCTCCTGGTCAACATTCCTATCTCTGTGTGGCCAGGGTGTGCTCCGTATAACCCCTGGAGCTCCTGGTCAACATTCCCATCTCTGTGTGGCCAGGGTGTGCTCTGTATAACCCCTGGAGCTCCTGGTCAACATTCCCTTCTCTGTGTGGCCAGGGTGTGCTCTGTATAACCCCTGCTCTTGGTCAACATTCCCGTCTCTGTGTGGCCAGGGTGTGCTCTGTATAACCCCTGTTCCTGGTCAACATTCCCACCTCTGTGTGTGGCCAGGGTGTGCTCTGTATAACCCCTGCAGCTCCTGGTCAACATTCCCACCACTGTGTGGTCAGGGTGTTCTCTGTATAACCCCTGAAACTCCTGGTCAACATTCCCATCTGTATGGCCAGGGTGTGCTCTGTTAACCCCTGCTCCTGGTCAACATTCCCATCACCGTGTGATCAGGGTGTGCTCTGTCTCACCCCAGCAGCTCCTGGTCAACATTCCTATCTGTGTGTGGCCAGGGTGTGCTCTGGAAAACCCCTGCTGCTCCTGGTCAACATTCCCATCTCTTTGTGGCCAGTGTGGGATCTGTATAACCCCTGCAACTCCTGGTCAACATTCCCATCTGTGTGGTCAGGATGTGCTCTGTATAACTCCTGCAACTCCTGGTCAACATTCCCATCTGTGTGGCCAGGGTCGCTCTGTATACCCCTGCTCCTGGTCAACATTCCCATCACTGTGTGGCCAGGGTGTGCTCTGTCTAACCCAAGCAGCTCCTGGTCAACATTCCCATCTGTGTGTGGCCAGAGTGTGCTCTGTATACCCCTGCTCCTGGTCAACATTCCCATCACTGTGTGGTCAGGATGTGCTCTGTATAACCCCTGCAACAGCTGGTCTATATTCCCATCCCTGTGTGGTCAGGATGTTCTCTGTATAACCCCTGCATCTCCTGGTCAAGATTCCCATCTCTGTGTGGCCACGATGTGCTCTGTCTAACCCCTGCAGCACCTGGTCAACATTCCCATCTCCGTATGGCCAGGATGTGCTCTGTATAATCCCTGCTCCTGGTCAACATTCCCACCTCTGTGTGGTCAGGGTGTTCTCTGTATAACCCCTGCAACTCCTGGTCAACATTCCCATCTGTGTGGCCAGGGTGTGCTCTGTTAACCCCTGCTCCTAGTCAACATTCCCATCTCTGTGTGGCCAGGGTGTGCTCTGTCTAACCCCAGCAGCTCCTGGTCAACATTCCCATAGCTGTGTGGCCAGGGTGTGCTCTGTATAACCCCAGCAGCTCCTGGTCAACATTCCCATCTCTGTGTGTGGCCAGGATCTGCTCTGCATACTCCTGCAGCTCCTGGTCAACATGCCCATCTCTGTGTGCCCAGGGTGTGCTCTGCATAACCCCTGCAGTTCGTGGTCAACATTCCCATCTCTGTGTGGCCAGGGTGTGCTCTGTATAACACCTGCAGCTCCTGGTCAACATTCCCATCTCTGTGTGTCCAGGGTGTGCTCTGTATAACCCCTGTTCCTGGTCAACATTCCCACCTCTGTGTGTGGCCAGGGTGTGCTCTGTATAACCCCTGCAGCTCCTGGTCAACATTCCCACCTCTGAGTGGTTAGGGTTTTCTCTGTATAACCCCTGCAACCACTGGTCAACATTCCCATCTGTGTGGCCAGGGTGTGCTCTGTTAACCCTTGCTCCTGGCCAACATTCCCATCACTGTGCGATCAGGGTGTGCTCTGTATAACCCCAGCAGCGCCTGGTCAACATTCCCATCTGTGTGTGGCCAGGGTGTGCTCTGTATAACCCCTGCAGCTCCTGGTCAACATTCCCATCTCTGTGTGGCCAGTGTGGGATCTGTATAACCCCTGCAACTCCTGGTCAACATTCCCATCTGTGTGGTCAGGATGTGCTCTGTATAACCCCTGCAGCTCCTGGTCAACATTCCCATCACTGTGTGGCCAGGGTGTGCTCTGTATAACCCAAGCAGCTCCTGGTCAACATTCCCATCACTGTGTGGTCAGGATGTGCTCTGTATAACCCCTGCAACTGCTGGTCTACATTCCCATCACTGTGTGGTCAGGATGTTCTCTGTATAACCCCTGCATCTCCTGGTCAAGATTCCCATCTCTGTGTGGCCACGATGTGCTCTGTCTAACCCCTGCAGCTCCTGGTCAACATTCCCATCTCCGTATGGCCAGGATGTGCTCTGCATAATCCCTGCTCCTGGTCAACATTCCCACCTCTGTGTGGTCAGTTTGTTCTCTGTATAACCCCTGCAACTCCTGGTCAACATTCCCATCTGTGTGGCCAGGGTGTGCTCTGTTAACCCCTGCTCCTGGTCAACATTCCCATCACTGTGTGATCAAGGTGTGCTCTGTCTAACCCCAGCAGCTCCTGGTCAACATTCCCATCTGTGTGTGGCCAGGGTGTGCTCTGTCTAACCCCAGCAGATCCTGGTCAACATTTCCATCTGTGTGTGGCCAAGATTTGCTCTGTATAACCCCTGCAGCTCCTGGTCAACATTCCCATCTATGTGTGGCCAGGGTGTGCTCTGTATAACCCCTGCAGCTCCTGGTCAACATTCCCATCTCTGTGTGGCCAGGGTATGCCCTGTATAACCCCTGCAACTCCTGGTCAACATTCGCATCTCTGTGTGAGGCCAGGCTGTGCTCTGTATAACTACTGCAGCTCCTGGTGAACATTCCCATCTCAGTGTGGCCAGGGCGTGCTCTGTATAACCCCTGCAGCTCCAGGTCAACATTCCCATCTATGTGTGGCCAGGTTGTGCTCTGTATAACCCCTGCAGCTCCTGGTCAACATTCCCATCTCTGTGTGGCCAGGGTGTGCCCTGTATAACCCCTGCAACTCCTGGTCAACATTTGCATCTCTGTATGTGGCCAGGGTGTGCTCTGTATAACTACTGCAGCACCTGGTGAACATTCCCATCTCAGTGTGGCCAGGGCGTGCTCTGTATAACCGCCGCAGCTCCTGGTCAACATTCTCATCTCTGTGTGTGGCCAGGGTGGGCTCTGTATAACACCTGCAGCTCCTGGTCAACATTCCCATCTCTGTGGGGCCAGGGTGTGCTCTGTATAACTCCTGCAGCTCCTGGTCAACATTCCCTTCTCTGTGTGGCCAGGGTGTGCTCTGTATAACCCCTGCAGCTCCTGGTCAACATTCCCATCTCTGTGTGGCAGGGTGTGCTCAGTATAACTCCTGCAGCTCCTGGTCGACATTCCCATCTCTGTGTGTCGATTGTGTGCTCTGTATAACCCCAGCAGCTCCTGGTCAACATTCCCATCTCTGTGTGGCCAGGGTGTGCTGTGTATAACACCTGCAGCTCCTGGTCAACATTCTCATCTCTGTGTGGCCAGGGTGTGCTCTGTATAACCCCTGTAGCTCCTGGTCAACATTCCCATCTTTGTGTGGCCAGGGTGTGCTCTGTATAACCCTTTGCAGCTCCTGGTGAACATTCCCATCTCTGTGTGGCCAGGATGTGCACTGTATAACCCCAGCAGCTCCTGGTCAACATTCCCATCTCTGTGTGTGGCCAGAGTGTGCTCTGTATAACTCCTGCAGCTCCTGTCAACATTCCCATCTCTGTGTGGCCAGGATGTGCTCTGTATACTCCTGCAGCTCCTGGTCAACATTCCCATCTCTGTGTGGCCAGGATGTGCTCTGTGTACTCCTGCAGCTCCTCAACATTCCCATCTCTGCGTGTGGTCAGGGTGTGCTCTGTATAACTCCTGCAGCTCCTGGTCAACATTCCCATCTCTGTGTGGCCAGGATGTGAACTGTATAATCCCAGTAGCTCCTGGTCAACATTCCCATCTCTGTGTGTGGCCAGGGTGTGCTCTGTATAACTCCTGCAGCTCCTGGTCAACATTCCCATCTCTGTGTGTGGTCAGGGGGTGCTCTGTATAACCCCTGCAGCTCCTGGTCAACATGCCCATCTCTGTGTGGCCAGGGTGTGCTCTGTATAACCCCTGCAGCTCCTGGTTAACATTCCCATCTCTGTGTGTGGCCACGATGTGCTCTGTATAACTCCTGCAGCTGCTGGTCAACATTCCCATCTCTGTGTGGCCAGGATGTGCTCTGTGTACTCCTGCAGCTCCTCAACATTCCCATCTCTGTGTGTGGTCAGGGTGTGCTCTGTATAACTCCTGCAGCTCCTGGTCAACATTCCCATCTCTGTGTGGCCAGGATGTGAACTGTATAATCCCAGTAGCTCCTGGTCAACATTCCCATCTCTGTGTGTGGCCAGGGTGTGCTCTGTATAACTCCTGCAGCTCCTGGTCAACATTCCCATCTCTGTGTGTGGTCAGGGGGTGCTCTGTATAACCCCTGCAGCTCCTGGTCAACATGCCCATCTCTGTGTGGCCAGGGTGTGCTCTGTATAACCCCTGCAGCTCCTGGTTAACATTCCCATCTCTGTGTGTGGCCACGATGTGCTCTGTATAACTCCTGCAGCTGCTGGTCAACATTCCCATCTATGTGAAGCCAGGTTGTGCTCTGTATATCTCCTGCAGCTCCTGGTCAACATTCCCATTTGTGTGTGTGGGCAGGGTGTGCTCTGTATAACCCCTGCAGCTCCTGGTCAACATTCCCAGCTGTGTGTTCCCAGGGTATGCTCTGTATAACTCCTGCAGCTCCTGGTCAACATTCCCATCTCTGTGTGGCCAGGTTGTGCTCTGTATAACCCATGCAGCTCCTGGTCAACATTCCCATCTCTGTGTGGCCAGTCGGTGCTCTGTATAACCACTGCAGCTCCTGGTAAACATTCCCATCTCTGTGTGGCCAGGGTGTGCTCTGTAACACTCCTGCAGCACCTGGCCAACATTCCCATCTCTGTGTGGCCAGGATGTGCTCTGTATAACCCCGGCAGCTCCTGGTCAACATTCCCATCTCTGTGTGGCCAAGGTGTGCTCTGTATAACCCCTGCAGCTCCTGGTCAACATTCCCATCTCTGTGTGGCCAGGGTGTGAACTGTATAAACCCAGCAGCTCCTGGTCAACATTCCCATCTCTGTGTGGCCAAGGTGTGCTCTGTATAACCCCTGCAGCTCCTGGTTAACATTCCCATCTCTATGTGTGGCCAGGATCTGCTGTGTATACTCCTGCAGCTCCTGGTCAACATGCCCATCTCTGTGTGGCCAGGGTGTGCTCTGTATAACCCCTGAAGCTCCTGGTCAACATTCCCATCTCTGTGTGGCCAGGGTGTGCTCTGTATACCCCCTGCATCTCCTAGTCAACATTCCCTTCTCTGTGTGGCCAGGGTGTGCTATGTATAACCCCTGCTCCTGGTCAACATTCCCTTCTCTGTGTGGCCAGGGTATGCTCAGGATAACCCCTGTTCCTGGTCAACATTCCCACCTCTGTGTGATCAGGGTGTGCTCTGTCTAACCCCAGCAGCTCCTGGTCAACATTCCCATCTGTGTGTGGCCAGGGTGTGCTCTGTATAACCCCTGCAGCCCCTGGTCAACATTCCCATCTCTGTGTGGCCAGTGTGGGATCTGTATAACCCCTGCAACTCCTGGTCAACATTCCCATCTGTGTGGCCAGGATGTGCTCTGTATAACACCTGCAACTCCTGGTCAACATTCCCAACTGTGTGTCCAGGGTCGCTCTGTATACCCCTGCTCCTGGTCAACATTCCTATCACTGTGTGGCCAGGGTGTGCTCTGTCTAACCCAAGCAGCTCCTGGTCAACATTCCCGTCTGTGTGTGGCCAGGGTGCGCTCTGTATACCCCTGCTCCTGGTCAACATTCCCATCACTGTGTGGTCAGGATGTGCTCTGTATAACCCCTGCAACTCCTGGTCTACATTCCCATCACTGTGTGGTCAGGATGTTCTCTGTATAACCCCTGCATCTCCTGGTCAAGATTCCCATCTCTGTGTGGCCACGATGTGCTCAGTCTAACCCCTGCAGCTCCTGGTCAACATTCCCATCTCCGTATGGCCAGGATGTGCTCTGCATAATCCCTGCTCCTGGTCAACATTCCCACCTCTGTGTGGTCAGGGTGTTCTCTGTTTAACCCCTGCAGCTCCTGGTCAACATTCCCATATCTGTGTGGCCAGGGTGTGCTCTGTATAAACCCTGCTCCTGGTCAACATTCCCATCTCAGTGTGGCCAGGGTGTGCTCTGTATAACCCCTGCTCCTGGTCAACATTCCCTTCTCTGTGTGGCCAGGGTGTGCTCTGTATAACCCCAGCACCGGGTCAACATTCCCACCTCTGTGTGTGGCCAGGGTGTGCTCTGTATAACCCCTGCAGCTCATGGTCAACATTCCCACCTCTGTGTGGTCAGGTGTGCTCTGTATAACCCCTGCAGCTCCTGGTCGACATTGCCATCTCTGCGTGGCCAGGGTGTGCTCTGTATAAGCCCTGCAGCTCCTGGTTAACATTCCCATCTCTGTGTGTGGCCAGGGTGTGCTCTGTATAACTCCTGCAGCTCCTGGTCAACATGTCCTTCTCTGTGAGGCCAAGGTGTGCTCTGTATAACCCCTGCAGCTCCTGGTCAACATTCCCATCTCTGTGTGGCCAGGGTGTGCTCTGTATACTCCTGCAGCTCCTGGTCAACATTCCCATCTCTGTGTGGCCAGGATGTGCTCTGTATAACTCCTGCAGCTCCTGGTCAACATGTCCTTCTCTGTGAGGCCAAGGTGTGCTCTGTATAACCCCTGCAGCTCCTGGTCAACATTCCCATCTCTGTGTGGCCAGGGTGTGCTCTGTATAACTCCTGCAGCTCCTGGTCAACATGTCCTTCTCTGTGAGGCCAGGTGCCGTTCTGTATAACCCCTGCAGCTCCTGGTCAACATTCCCATCTCTGTGTGGCCAGGATGTGCTCTGTATACTCCTGCAGCACCTGGTCAACATTCCCATCTCTGTGTGGCCAGGATGTGCTCTGTATACTCCTGCAGCTCCTGATAAACATTCCCATCTCTCTGTGGCAAGGGTGTGCTCTGTATAACTCCTGCAGCTCCTGGTGAACATTCCCATCTCTGTGTGTGGTCAGGGTGTGCTCTGTATAACCCCTGCTGCTCCTGGTCAACATTCCCATCTCTGTGTGGCCAGGATGTGCACTGTATAATCCCAGTAGCTCCTGGTCAACATTCCCATCTCTGTGTGTGTTCAGGGTGTGCTCTTTATAACTCCTGCAGCTCCTGGTTAACATTCCCATTTCTGTGTGGCCAGGGTGTGCTCTGTATAACCCCTGCAGCTCCTGGTTCACATTCCCATTTCTGTGTGTGGCCAGTATGTGCTTTGTATAACTCCTGCAGCTCCTGGTCAACATTCCCATTTCTGTCTGGCCAGGGTGTGCTCTGTATAACTCCTGCAGCTCCTGGTCAAAATGTCCTTCTCTGTGAGGCCAGGTGATGCTCTGTATAACCCCTGCAGCTCCTGGTCAACATTCCCATCTGTGTGTGCCCAGGGTGTGCTCTGTATAACTCCTGAAGCTCCTGGTCAATATTCCCATTTCTGTCTGGCCAGGGTGTGCTCTGTATAACCCCTACAGCTCCTGGTCAATATTCCCATTTCTGTCTGGCCAGGGTGTGCTCTGTATAACCCCTACAGCTCCTGGTCAACATTTCCATCTGTGTGTGTGTCCAGGGTGTGCTCTGTATAACCCCAGCAGCTCCTGGTCAACACTCCCATCTGTGTGTGGATAGCGTGCGCACTGTATAACCCCAGCAGCACCTGGTCAACATTCCCATCTCTGTGTGTGTCCAGGGTGTGCTCTGTATAACCCCTGCAGCTCCTGGTCAACATTCCCTTCTCTGTGTGGCCAGGATGTGCTCTGTATATCCCCTGCAGCTCCTGGCCAACATTCCCATCTGTGTGTGTGGCCAGGATGTGCTCTGTATAACTCCTGCAGCTCCTGGTCAACATTCCCATCTCTGTGTGGCCAGGGTGTGCTCTCTATAACCCCTGCAGCTCCTGGTCAACATTCCCATCTCTGTGTGGCCAGGGTGTGTTCTGTATAACCCCTGCAGCTCCTGGTCAACATTCCCATCTCTGTGTGGCCATGGTGTGCTCTGTATAACTCCTGCAGCTCCTGGTCAACATGTCCTTCTCTGTGAGGCCAGGTGGCGCTCTGTATAACCCCTGCAGCTCCTGGTCAACATTCCCATCTGTGTGTGCCCAGGGTATTCTCTGTAAAAATCCTGCAGCTCCTGGTCAACATTCCCATCTCTGTGTGGCCAGGTTGTGCTCTGTATAGATCCTGCAACTCCTGGTCAATATTCCCATTTCTGTGTGGCCAGGGTGTGCTCTGTATAACCCCTGCAGCTCCTGGTCAGCATTGCCATCAGTGTGTGTGTCCAGGGTGTGCTCTGTATAACCCCTGCAGCTCCTGGTCAACATTCCCATCTCTGTGTGGCCAGCGTGTGCTCTGTATAACCCCTGCAGCTCCTGGTCAACATTCCCATCTGTGTGTGTGTCCTTGGTGTGCTCTGTATAAGCCCAGCAGCTCCTGGTCAACACTCCCATATGCGTGTGTGGCCAGGGTGTGCTCTGTATAACCCCTGCAGCTCCTGGTCAACATTCCTATCTCTGCGTGGCCAGGGTGTGATCTGTATAACCACTGCAGCTCCTGGTCAACATTCCCATCTCTGCGTGGCCAGGGTGTGATCTGTATAACCCCTGCAGCTCCTGGTCAACATTCCCATCTCTCAGTGTGTCCTGGGAGTGATCTGTGTAACCCCTGCAGCTCCTGGTTAACATTCCCATCACTGTGTGTTCAGGCTGTGCTCTGTAGAACCCCAACAGCTCCTGGTCAACATTCCCATCTCTGTGTGGCCAGGGTGTGCTCTGTTTAACACCTGCAGCTCCTGGTCAACATTCCCATCTCTGTGTGGCCAGGGTGTGCTCTGTATAACCCCTGCAGCTCCTGGTCAACATTCCCATCTCTGTGTGGCCAGGGTGTGCTCTGTATAACCCCTGCAGCTCCTGGTCAACATTCCCATCTCTGTGTGGCCAGGATGTGCTCTGTATACTCCTGCAGCACCTGGTCAACATGCCCATCTCTGTGTGGCCAGGATGTACTCTGTATACTCCTGCAGCTCCTGGTAATCATTCCCATCTCTGTGTGGCCAGGGTGTGCTCTGTATAACTCCTGCAGCTCCTGGTCAACATTCCCATCTCTGTGTGTGGTCAGGGTGTGCTCTGTATAACCCCTGCTGCTACTGGTCAACATTCCCATCTCTGTGTGGCCAGGATGTGCACTGTTTAATCCCAGTAACTCCTGGTCAACATTCCCATCTCTGTGTGTGGCCAGGGTGTGCTCTGTATAACTCCTGCAGCTCCTGGTCAACATTCCCATCTCTGTGTGGCCAGGGTGTACTCTGTATCACCCCTGCAGCTCATGGTTAACATTCCCATCTCTGTGTGGCCAGGGTGTGCTCTGTATAACTCCTGCAGCTCCTGTTTAACATTCCCATTTCTCTGTGTGGCCAGGGTGTGCTCTGTATAACTCCTTCAGCTCCTGGTCAACATTCCCATCTCTGTGTGGCCAGGGTGTGCTCTGTATAACCCCTGCAGCTCCTAGTCTACATTCCCATCTCTGTGTGGCCAGGGTGCGCACTGTATAACCCCTGCAGCTCCTGGTCAACATTCCCATCTCTGTGTGGCCAGGGTGTGTTCTGTATAACCCCTGCAGCTCCTGGTCAACATTCCCATCTCTGTGTGGCCAGGGTGTGATCTGTATAACCCCTGCAGCTCCTGGTCAACATTCCCATTTCTGCGTGGCCAGGGTGTGATCTGTATAACCCCTTCAGCTCCTGGTCAACATTCCCATCTCTCTGTGTGTCCTGGGAGTGATCTGTGTAACCCCTGCAGCTCCTGGTTAACATTCCCATCTCTGTGTGGCCAGGGTGTGCTCTTTTATAACCCCAGCAGTTCCTGGTCAACATTCCCACCTCTGTGAGTCCAGGGTGTGCTCTGTATAACCCCTGCAGCTCCTGGTCAACATTCCCATCACTGTGTGTCCAGGGTGTGCTCTGTATAACCCCAACAGCTCCTGGTCAACATTCCCATCTCTGTGTGGCCAGTGTGTGCTCTGTTTAACCCCTGCAGCTCCTGGTCAACATTCCCATCTCTGTGTGGCCACGGTGTGCTCTGTATACTCCTGCAGCTCCTGGTCAACATTCCCATCTCTGTGTGGTCAGGATGTGCTCTGTATACTCCTGCAGCACCTGGTCAACATTCCCATCTCTGTGTGGGCAGGATGTGCTCTGTATACTCCTGCAGCTCCTGGTAAACATTCCCATCTCTGTGTGGCCAGGGTGTGCTCTGTATAACTCATGCAGCTCCTGGTCAAAATTTCCCATCTCTGTGTGTGGTCAGGGTGTGCTCTGTATAACCCCTGCTGCTCCTGGTCAACATTCCCATCTCTGTGTGGCCAGGATGTGCACTGTATAATCCCAGTAACTCCTGGTCAACATTCCCATCTCTGTGTGTGGCCAGGGTGTGCTCTGTATAACTCCTGCAGCTCCTGGTCAACATTCCCATCTCTGTGTGGCCAGGGTGTGCTCTGTATAACCCCTGCAGCTCCTGGTTAACATTCCCATCTCTGTGTGGCCAGGGTGTGCTCTGTATAACTCCTGCAGCTCCTGGTTAACATTCCCATTTCTCTGTGTGGCCAGGGTGTGCTCTGTATAACTCCTGCAGCTCCTGGTCAACATTCCCATCTCTGTGTGGCCAGGGTGTTCTCTGTATAACCCCTGCAGCTCCTAGTCTACATTCCCATCTCTGTGTGGCCAGGGTGTGCTCTGTATAACTCCTGCAGCTCCTGGTCAACATGTCCTTCTCTGTGAGGCCAGGTGTCGCTCTGTATAACCCCTGCAGCTCCTGGTCAACATTCCCATCTGTGTGTGCCCAGGGTATGCTCTGTATAACTCCTGCAGCTCCTGGACAACATTCCCATCTCTGTGTGGCCAGGTTGTGCTCTGTATAACTCCTGCAGCTCCTGGTCAATATTCCCATTTCTGTGTGGCCAGGTTGTGCTCTGTATAACCCCTGCAGCTCCTGGTAAACATTCCCATCTGTGTGTGTTTCCAGGGTGTGCTCTGTATATCTCCTGCAGCTCCTGGTCAACATTCCCGTCTGTGTGGCCAGGGTGTGCTCTGTATAACCCCTGCAGCTCCTGGTCAACATTTCCATCTGTGTGTGTGTCCAGGGTGTGCTCTGTATAACCCCAGCAGCTCCTGGTCAACACTCCCATCTGTCTGTGGACAGCGTGCGCACTGTATAACCCCTGCAGCACCTGGTCAACATTCCCATCTCTGTGTGTGTCCAGGGTGTGCTCTGGAGAACCCCTGCAGCTCCTGGTCAACATTCCCTTCTCTGTGTGGCCAGGATGTGCTCTGTATATCCCCTGCAGCTCCTGGCCAACATTCTCATCTGTGTGTGTGGCCAGGATGTGCTTTGTATAACTCCTGCAGCTCCTGGTCAACATTCCCATCCCTGTGTGGCCAGGGTGTGCTCTGTATAACCCCTGCAGCTCCTGGTCAACATTCCCATCTCTGTGTGGCCAGGGTGTGTTCTGTATAACCCCTGCAGCTCCTGGTCAACATTCCCATCTCTGTGTGGCCAGGGTGTGCTCTATATAACCCGTGCTCCTGGTCAACATTCCCATCTCTGTGTGGCCAGGGTGTGCTCTGTATAACCCCTGCAGCTCCTGGTCAACATTCCCATCTCTGTGTGGCCAGGTTGTGCTCTGTATAACTCCTGCAACTCCTGGTCAATATTCCCATGTCTGTGTGGCCAGGGTATGCTCTGTATAACCCCTGCAGCTCCTGGTCAGCATTCCCATCTGTGTGTGTGTCCAGGGTGTGCTCCGTATAACCCCTGCAGCTCCTGGTCAACATTCCCATCTCTGTGTGGCCAGTGTGTGCTCTGTATAACCCCTGCAGCTCCTGGTCTACATTCCCATCTGTGTGTGTGTCCTTGGTGTGCTCTGTATAAGCCCAGCAGCTCCTGGTCAACACTCCCATATGTGTGTGGACAGCATGCGCACTGTATAACCGCTGCAGCTCCTGGTCAACATTCCCATCTCTGTGTGTGTCCAGGGTGTGCTCTGTATAAACCCTGCAGCTCCTGGTCAACATTCCCATCTCTGTGTGGCCAGGATGTGCTCTGTATATCCCCTGCAGCTCCTGGTCAACATTCCCATCTGTGTGTGTGGCCAGCGTGTGCTCTGTATAACCCCTGCAACTTCTGGTCAACATTCCCATCTCTGTGTGGCCCGGGTGTGCACTGTATAACCCCTGCAACTTCTGGTCAACATTCCCATCTCTGTGTGGCCCGGGTGTGCACTGTATAACCCCTGCAACTTCTGGTCAACATTCCCATCTCTGTGTGGCCAGAGTGTGCTCTGTATAACCCCTGCAATTTCTGGTCAACATTCCCATCTCTGTGTGGCCCGGGTGTGCTCTGTATAACCGCCGCAGCTCCTGGTCAACATTCTCATCTCTGTGTGTGGCCAGGGTGTGCTCTGTATAACCCCTGCAGCTCATGGTCAACATTCCCATCTCTGTTTGTGCCCAGGGTGTGCTCTGTATAACCCCTGCAGCTCCTGGTCAACATTCCCCTCTCTGTGTGGCCAGGGTGAGCTCTGTATAACCCCAGCAGCTCCTGGTCAACATTCCCATCTCTGTGTGGCCAGGGTGTGCTCTGTTTAACACCTGCAGCTCCTGGTCAACATTCCCATCTATGTGTGGCCAGGGTGTGCTCTGTATAACCCCAGCAGCTCCTGGTCAACATTCCCGTCTCTCAGTGTGTCCTGGGAGTGATCTGTGTAACCCCTGCAGATCCTGGTTAACATTCCCTTCTCTGTGTGTGGTCAGGGTGTGCTCTGTATACCCCTGCAGCTCCTGGTCAACATTCCCATCTCTGTGTGTCCAGGGTGTGCTCTGTATAACCCCAGCAGCTCCTGGTCAACATTCCCATCTCTGTGTGGCCAGGGTGTGCTCTGTTTAACACCTGCAGCTCCTGGTCAACATTCCCATCTATGTGTGGCCAGGGTGTGCTCTGTATACTCCTGCAGCACCTGGTTAAAATTCCCATCTCTGTGTGGCCAGGGTGTGCTCTGTAATCTCCTGCAGCTCCTGGTAAACATTCCCATCTCTGTGTGGCCAGGGTGTGCTCTGTATAACTCCTGCAGCTCCTGGTCAACATTCCCATCTCTGTGTGTGGTCAGGGTGTGCACTTTATAACCCCTACAGCTCCCGGTCAACATTCCCATCTCTGTGTGGCCAGGGTGTGCTCTGTATAACCCCTACAGCTCCTGGTCAACATTCCCATCTCTTTGTGTCCAGGATGTGCACTGTATAATCCCAGTAGCTCCTGGTCAACATTCCCATCTCTGTGTGTGGTCAGGGTGTGCTCTGTAGAACTCCTGCAGCTCCTGGTCAACATTCCCATCTCTGTGTGGCCAGGGTGTGCTCTGTATAACCCCTGCGGCTCATGGTTAACATTCCCATCTCTGTGTGTTGTCAGTATGTGCTTTGTATAACTCCTGCAGCTCCTGGTTAACATTCCCATCTCTGTGTGGCAGGGTGTGCTCTGTATAACCCCTGCAGCTCCTGGTCTACATTCCCATCTGTGTGTCGCCAGGGTGTGCTCTGTATAACTCCTGCAGCTCCTGGTCAACATTCCCATCTCTGTGTGGACAGGGTGTGCTCTGTATAACTCCTGCAGCTCCTTTTCAACATGTCCTTCTCTGTGAGGCCATGTGGCGCTCTGTATAACCCCTGCAGCTCCTGGTCAACATTCCCATCTGTGTGTGTCCAGGGTATGCTCTGTATAACTCCTGCAGCTCCTGGTCAACATTCCCATCTATGTGTGGCCAGGGTGTGCCCTGTATAACCCCTGCAACTCCTGGTCAACATTTGCATCTCTGTATGTGGCCAGGGTGTGTTCTGTATAACTACTGCAGCTCCTGGTGAACATTCCCATCTCAGTGTGGCCAGGGCGTGCTCTGTATAACCGCCGCAGCTCCTGGTCAACATTCTCATCTCTGTGTGTGGCCAGGGTGTGCTCTGTGTAACCCCTGCAGATCCTGGTCAACATTCCCATCTCTGTGTGGCCAGTGTGTGCTCTGTATAACCCCAGCAGCTCCTGGTCAACATTCCCATCTATGTGTGGCCAGGGTGTGCCCTGTATAACCCCTGCAACTCCTGGTCAACATTTGCATCTCTGTATGTGGCCAGGGTGTGCCCTGTATAACACCTGCAGCTCCTGGTCAACATTCCAATCTCTGTGTGGCCAGGGTGTGCTCTGTATAACACCTGCAGCTCCTGGTCAACTTTCTCATCTCTGTGTGGCCAGGGTGTGCTCTGTATAATCCCTGCAGCTCCTGGTGAACATTCTCATCTCTGTGTGGCCAGGGTGTGCTCTGTATAACCCTTTGCAGCTCCTGGTGAACATTCTCATCTCTGTGTGGCCAGGATGTGCACTGTATAACCCCAGCAGCTCCTGGTCAACATTCCCATCTCTGTGTGTGGCCAGGGTGTGCTCTGTATAACTCCTGCAGCTCCTGGTCAACATTCCCATCTCTGTGTGGCCAGGATGTGCTCTGTATACTCCTGCAGCTCCTGGTCAACATTCCCATCTCTGTGTGGCCAGGATGTGCTCTGTGTACTCCTGCAGCTCCTGGTTAACATTCCCATCTCTGTGTGTGGTCAGGGTGTGCTCTGTATAACTCCTGCAGCTCCTGGTCAACATTCCCATC
Source organism: Scyliorhinus torazame (assembly GCF_047496885.1). NCBI lineage: Eukaryota > Metazoa > Chordata > Chondrichthyes > Carcharhiniformes > Scyliorhinidae > Scyliorhinus > Scyliorhinus torazame. The sequence continues at coordinate 2,728,047 of NW_027307760.1, read as the reverse complement.
TCTGTGTGGCCAGGATGTGAACTGTATAATCCCAGTAGCTCCTGGTCAACATTCCCATCTCTGTGTGTGGCCAGGGTGTGCTCTGTATAACTCCTGCAGCTCCTGGTCAACATTCCCATCACTGTGTGGCCAGGGTGTGCTCTGTCTAACCCAAGCAGCTCCTGGTCAACATTCCCGTCTGTGTGTGGCCAGGGTGTGCTCTGTATACCCCTGCTCCTGGTCAACATTCCCATCACTGTGTGGTCAGGATGTGTTCTGTATAACCCCTGCAACTCCTGGTCTACATTCCCATCACTGTGTGGTCAGGATGTTCTCTGTATAACCTCTGCATCTCCTGGTCAAGATTCCCATCTCTGTGTGGCCACGATGTGCTCTGTCTAACCACTGCAGCTCTTGGTCAACATTCCCATCTCCGTATGGCCAGGATGTGCTCTGCATAATCCCTGCTCCTGGTCAATATTCCCATCTCTGTGTGGCCAGGGTGTGCTCTGTATAACCCCTGCTCCTGGTCAACATTCCCTTCTCTGTGTGGCCAGGGTGTGCTCTGTATAACCCCTGCTCCGGGTCAACATTCCCACCTCTGTGTGTGGCCAGGGTGTGCTCTGTATAACCACTGCAGCTCATGGTCAACATTCCCACCTCTGTGTGGTCAGGTGTGCTCTGTATAACCCCTGCAGCTCCTGGTCAACATTCCCATCTCTGTGTGGTCAGGGTGTGCTCTGTATAACCCATGCAGCTCCTGGTCGACATTGCCATATCTGTGTGGCCAGGGTGTGCTCTGTATAACCCCTGCAGCTCCTGGTTAACATTCCCATCTCTGTGTGTGGCCAGGGTGTGCTCTGTATAACTCCTGCAGCTCCTGGTCAACATGTCCTTCTCTGTGAGGCCAAGGTGTGCTCTGTATAACCCCTGCAGCTCCTGGTCAACATTCCCATCTCTGTGTGGCCAGGGTGTGCTCTGTATAACTCCTGCAGCTCCTGGTCAACATGTCCTTCTCTGTGAGGCCAGGTGCCATTCTGTATAACCCCTGCAGCTCCTGGTCAACATTCCCATCTCTGTGTGGCCAGGATGTGCTCTGTATACTCCTGCAGCACCTGGTCAACATTCCCATCTCTGTGTGGCCAGGATGTGCTCTGTATACTCCTGCAGCTCCTGATAAACATTCCCATCTCTCTGTGGCAAGGGTGTGCTCTGTATAACTCCTGCAGCTCCTGGTCAACATTCCCATCTCTGTGTGTGGTCAGGGTGTGCTCTGTATAACCCCTGCTGCTCCTGGTCAACATTCCCATCTCTGTGTGGCCAGGATGTGCACTGTATAATCCCAGTAGCTCCTGGTCAACATTCCCATCTCTGTGTGTGTTCAGGGTGTGCTCTTTATAACTCCTGCAGCTACTGGTTAACATTCCCATTTCTGTGTGGCCAGGGTGTGCTCTGTATAACCCCTGCAGCTCCTGGTTAACATTCCCATTTCTGTGTGTGGCCAGTATGTGCTTTGTATAACTCCTGCAGCTCCTGGTCAACATTCCCATTTCTGTCTGGCCAGGGTGTGCTCTGTATAACTCCTGCAGCTCCTGGTCAACATTCCCATCTCTGTGTGGCCAGGGTGTGCTCTGTATAACTCCTGCAGCTCCTGGTTAACATTCCCATCTCTGTGTGTGGTCAGGGTGTGCTCTGTATAACTCCTGCAGCTCCTGGTCAACATTCCCATCTCTGTGTGGCCAGGATGTGAACTGTATAATCCCAGTAGCTCCTGGTCAACATTCCCATCTCTGTGTGTGGCCAGGGTGTGCTCTGTATAACTCCTGCAGCTCCTGGTCAACATTCCCATCACTGTGTGGCCAGGGTGTGCTCTGTCTAACCCAAGCAGCTCCTGGTCAACATTCCCGTCTGTGTGTGGCCAGGGTGTGCTCTGTATACCCCTGCTCCTGGTCAACATTCCCATCACTGTGTGGTCAGGATGTGTTCTGTATAACCCCTGCAACTCCTGGTCTACATTCCCATCACTGTGTGGTCAGGATGTTCTCTGTATAACCTCTGCATCTCCTGGTCAAGATTCCCATCTCTGTGTGGCCACGATGTGCTCTGTCTAACCACTGCAGCTCTTGGTCAACATTCCCATCTCCGTATGGCCAGGATGTGCTCTGCATAATCCCTGCTCCTGGTCAATATTCCCATCTCTGTGTGGCCAGGGTGTGCTCTGTATAACCCCTGCTCCTGGTCAACATTCCCTTCTCTGTGTGGCCAGGGTGTGCTCTGTATAACCCCTGCTCCGGGTCAACATTCCCACCTCTGTGTGTGGCCAGGGTGTGCTCTGTATAACCCCTGCAGCTCATGGTCAACATTCCCACCTCTGTGTGGTCAGGTGTGCTCTGTATAACCCCTGCAGCTCCTGGTCAACATTCCCATCTCTGTGTGGTCAGGGTGTGCTCTGTATAACCCATGCAGCTCCTGGTCGACATTGCCATATCTGTGTGGCCAGGGTGTGCTCTGTATAACCCCTGCAGCTCCTGGTTAACATTCCCATCTCTGTGTGTGGCCAGGGTGTGCTCTGTATAACTCCTGCAGCTCCTGGTCAACATGTCCTTCTCTGTGAGGCCAAGGTGTGCTCTGTATAACCCCTGCAGCTCCTGGTCAACATTCCCATCTCTGTGTGGCCAGGGTGTGCTCTGTATAACTCCTGCAGCTCCTGGTCAACATGTCCTTCTCTGTGAGGCCAGGTGCCATTCTGTATAACCCCTGCAGCTCCTGGTCAACATTCCCATCTCTGTGTGGCCAGGATGTGCTCTGTATACTCCTGCAGCACCTGGTCAACATTCCCATCTCTGTGTGGCCAGGATGTGCTCTGTATACTCCTGCAGCTCCTGATAAACATTCCCATCTCTCTGTGGCAAGGGTGTGCTCTGTATAACTCCTGCAGCTCCTGGTCAACATTCCCATCTCTGTGTGTGGTCAGGGTGTGCTCTGTATAACCCCTGCTGCTCCTGGTCAACATTCCCATCTCTGTGTGGCCAGGATGTGCACTGTATAATCCCAGTAGCTCCTGGTCAACATTCCCATCTCTGTGTGTGTTCAGGGTGTGCTCTTTATAACTCCTGCAGCTACTGGTTAACATTCCCATTTCTGTGTGGCCAGGGTGTGCTCTGTATAACCCCTGCAGCTCCTGGTTAACATTCCCATTTCTGTGTGTGGCCAGTATGTGCTTTGTATAACTCCTGCAGCTCCTGGTCAACATTCCCATTTCTGTCTGGCCAGGGTGTGCTCTGTATAACTCCTGCAGCTCCTGGTCAACATTCCCATCTCTGTGTGGCCAGGGTGTGCTCTGTATAACTCCTGCAGCTCCTGGTTAACATTCCCATCTCTGTGTGTGGTCAGGGTGTGCTCTGTATAACTCCTGCAGCTCCTGGTCAACATTCCCATCTCTGTGTGGCCAGGATGTGAACTGTATAATCCCAGTAGCTCCTGGTCAACATTCCCATCTCTGTGTGTGGCCAGGGTGTGCTCTGTATAACTCCTGCAGCTCCTGGTCAACATTCCCATCACTGTGTGGCCAGGGTGTGCTCTGTCTAACCCAAGCAGCTCCTGGTCAACATTCCCGTCTGTGTGTGGCCAGGGTGTGCTCTGTATACCCCTGCTCCTGGTCAACATTCCCATCACTGTGTGGTCAGGATGTGTTCTGTATAACCCCTGCAACTCCTGGTCTACATTCCCATCACTGTGTGGTCAGGATGTTCTCTGTATAACCTCTGCATCTCCTGGTCAAGATTCCCATCTCTGTGTGGCCACGATGTGCTCTGTCTAACCACTGCAGCTCTTGGTCAACATTCCCATCTCCGTATGGCCAGGATGTGCTCTGCATAATCCCTGCTCCTGGTCAATATTCCCATCTCTGTGTGGCCAGGGTGTGCTCTGTATAACCCCTGCTCCTGGTCAACATTCCCTTCTCTGTGTGGCCAGGGTGTGCTCTGTATAACCCCTGCTCCGGGTCAACATTCCCACCTCTGTGTGTGGCCAGGGTGTGCTCTGTATAACCCCTGCAGCTCATGGTCAACATTCCCACCTCTGTGTGGTCAGGTGTGCTCTGTATAACCCCTGCAGCTCCTGGTCAACATTCCCATCTCTGTGTGGTCAGGGTGTGCTCTGTATAACCCATGCAGCTCCTGGTCGACATTGCCATATCTGTGTGGCCAGGGTGTGCTCTGTATAACCCCTGCAGCTCCTGGTTAACATTCCCATCTCTGTGTGTGGCCAGGGTGTGCTCTGTATAACTCCTGCAGCTCCTGGTCAACATGTCCTTCTCTGTGAGGCCAAGGTGTGCTCTGTATAACCCCTGCAGCTCCTGGTCAACATTCCCATCTCTGTGTGGCCAGGGTGTGCTCTGTATAACTCCTGCAGCTCCTGGTCAACATGTCCTTCTCTGTGAGGCCAGGTGCCATTCTGTATAACCCCTGCAGCTCCTGGTCAACATTCCCATCTCTGTGTGGCCAGGATGTGCTCTGTATACTCCTGCAGCACCTGGTCAACATTCCCATCTCTGTGTGGCCAGGATGTGCTCTGTATACTCCTGCAGCTCCTGATAAACATTCCCATCTCTCTGTGGCAAGGGTGTGCTCTGTATAACTCCTGCAGCTCCTGGTCAACATTCCCATCTCTGTGTGTGGTCAGGGTGTGCTCTGTATAACCCCTGCTGCTCCTGGTCAACATTCCCATCTCTGTGTGGCCAGGATGTGCACTGTATAATCCCAGTAGCTCCTGGTCAACATTCCCATCTCTGTGTGTGTTCAGGGTGTGCTCTTTATAACTCCTGCAGCTACTGGTTAACATTCCCATTTCTGTGTGGCCAGGGTGTGCTCTGTATAACCCCTGCAGCTCCTGGTTAACATTCCCATTTCTGTGTGTGGCCAGTATGTGCTTTGTATAACTCCTGCAGCTCCTGGTCAACATTCCCATTTCTGTCTGGCCAGGGTGTGCTCTGTATAACTCCTGCAGCTCCTGGTCAAAATGTCCTTCTCTGTGAGGCCAGGTGACGCTCTGTATAACCCCTGCAGCTCCTGGTCAACATTCCCATCTGTGTGTGCCCAGGGTGTGCTCTGTATAACTCCTGCAGCTCCTGGTCAATATTCCCATTTCTGTCTGGCCAGGGTGTGCTCTGTATAACCCCTACAGCTCCTGGTCAATATTCCCATTTCTGTCTGGCCAGGGTGTGCTCTGTATAACCCCTACAGCTCCTGGTCGACATTTCCATCTGTGTGTGTGTCCAGGGTGTGCTCTGTATAACCCCAGCAGCTCCTGGTCAACACTCCCATCTGTGTGTGGATAGCGTGCGCACTGTATAACCCCAGCAGCACCTGGTCAACATTCCCATCTCTGTGTGTGTCCAGGGTGTGCTCTGTATAACCCCGGCAGCTCCTGGTCAACATTCCCTTCTCTGTGTGGCCAGGATGTGCTCTGTATATCCCCTGCAGCTCCTGGCCAACATTCCCATCTGTGTGTGTGGCCAGGATGTGCTCTGTATAACTCCTGCAGCTCCTGGTCAACATTCCCATCTCTGTGTGGCCAGGGTGTGCTCTCTATAACCCCTGCAGCTCCTGGTCAACATTCCCATCTCTGTGTGGCCAGGGTGTGTTCTGTATAACCTCTGCAGCTCCTGGTCAACATTCCCATCTCTGTGTGGCCATGGTGTGCTCTGTATAACTCCTGCAGCTCCTGGTCAACAAGTCCTTCTCTGTGAGGCCAGGTGGCGCTCTGTATAACCCCTGCAGCTCCTGGTCAACATTCCCATCTGTGTGTGCCCAGGGTATGCTCTGTAAAAATCCTGCAGCTCCTGGTCAACATTCCCATCTCTGTGTGGCCAGGTTGTGCTCTGTATAGATCCTGCAACTCCTGGTCAATATTCCCATTTCTGTGTGGCCAGGGTGTGCTCTGTATAACCCCTGCAGCTCCTGGTCAGCATTGCCATCAGTGTGTGTGTCCAGGGTGTGCTCTGTATAACCCCTGCAGCTCCTGGTCAACATTCCCATCTCTGTGTGGCCAGCGTGTGCTCTGTATAACCCCTGCAGCTCCTGGTCAACATTCCCATCTGTGTGTGTGCCCTTGGTGTGCTCTGTATAACCCCTGCAGCTCCTGGTCAACATTCCTATCTCTGCGTGGCCAGGGTGTGATCTGTATAACCACTGCAGCTACTGGTCAACATTCCCATCTCTGCGTGGCCAGGGTGTGATCTGTATAACCCCTGCAGCTCCTGGTCAACATTCCCATCTCTCAGTGTGTCCTGGGAGTGATCTGTGTAACCCCTGCAGCTCCTGGTTAACATTCCCATCACTGTGTGTTCAGGCTGTGCTCTGTAGAACCCCAACAGCTCCTGGTCAACATTCCCATCTCTGTGTGGCCAGGGTGTGCTCTGTTTAACACCTGCAGCTCCTGGTCAACATTCCCATCTCTGTGTGGCCAGGGTGTGCTCTGTATAACCCCTGCAGCTCCTGGTCAACATTTCCATCTCTGTGTGGCCAGGGTGTGCTCTGTATAACCCCTGCAGCTCCTGGTCAACATTCCCATCTCTGTGTGGCCAGGATGTGCTCACTATACTCCTGCAGCACCTGGTCAACATTCCCATCTCTGTGTGGCCAGGATGTGCTCTGTATACTCCTGCAGCTCCTGCTAATCATTCCCATCTCTGTGTGGCCAGGGTGTGCTCTGTATAACTCCTGCAGCTCCTGGTCAGCATTGCCATCAGTGTGTGTGTCCAGGGTGTGCTCTGTATAACCCCTGCAGCTCCTGGTCAACATTCCCATCTCTGTGTGGCCAGCGTGTGCTCTGTATAACCCCTGCAGCTCCTGGTCAACATTCCCATCTGTGTGTGTGCCCTTGGTGTGCTCTGTATAAGCCCAGCAGCTCCTGGTCAACACTCCCATATGCGTGTGTGGCCAGGGTGTGCTCTGTATAACCCCTGCAGCTCCTGGTCAACATTCCTATCTCTGCGTGGCCAGGGTGTGATCTGTATAACCACTGCAGCTCCTGGTCAACATTCCCATCTCTGCGTGGCCAGGGTGTGATCTGTATAACCCCTGCAGCTCCTGGTCAACATTCCCATCTCTCAGTGTGTCCTGGGAGTGATCTGTAGAACCCCAACAGCTCCTGGTCAACATTCCCATCTCGGTGTGGCCAGGGTGTGCTCTGTTTAACACCTGCAGCTCCTGGTCAACATTCCCATCTCTGTGTGGCCAGGATGTGCTCTGTATACTCCTGCAGCTCCTGCTAATCATTCCCATCTCTGTGTGGCCAGGGTGTGCTCTGTATAACTCCTGCAGCTCCTGGTCAACATTCCCATCTCTGTGTGTGGTCAGGGTGTGCTCTGTATAACCCCTGCTGCTACTGGTCAACATTCCCATCTCTGTGTGGCCAGGATGTGCACTGTATAATCCCAGTAACTCCTGGTCAAAATTCCCATCTCTGTGTGTGGCCAGGGTGTGCTCTGTATAACTCCTGCAGCTCCTGGTCAACATTCCCATCTCTGTGTGGCCAGGGTGTACTCTGTATCACCCCTGCAGCTGCTGGTTAACATTCCCATTTATCTGTGTGGCCAGGGTGTGCTCTGTATAACTCCTGCAGCTCCTGGTTAACATTCCCATCTCTGTGTGGCCAGGGTGTGCTCTGTATAACTCCTGCAGCTCCTGGTTAACATTCCCATTTATCTGTGTGGCCAGGGTGTGCTCTGTATAACTCCTTCAGCTCCTGGTCAACATTCCCATCTCTGTGTGGCCAGGGTGTGCTCTGTATAACCCTGCAGCTCCTAGTCTACATTCCCATCTCTGTGTGGCCAGGGTGCGCACTGTATAACCCCTGCAGCACCTGGTCAACATTCCCATCTCTGTGTGTGTCCAGGGTGTGCTCTGGAGAACCCCTGCAGCTCCTGGTCAACATTCCCTTCTCTGTGTGGCCAGGATGTGCTCTGTATATCCCCTGCAGCTCCTGGCCAACATTCCCATCTGTGTGTGTGGCCAGGATGTGCTCTGTATAACTCCTGCAGCTCCTGGTCAACATTCCCATCCCTGTGTGGCCAGGGTGTGCTCTGTATAACCCCTGCAGCTCCTGGTCAACATTCCCATCTCTGTGTGGCCAGGGTGTGTTCTGTATAACCCCTGCAGCTCCTGGTCAACATTCCCATCTCAGTGTGGCCAGGGTGTGCTCTGTATAACCCGTGCTCCTGGTCAACATTCCCATCTCTGTGTGGCCAGGGTGTGATCTGTATAACCACTGCAGCTCCTGGTCAACATTCCCATCTCTGCGTGGCCAGGGTGTGATCTGTATAACCCCTGCAACTCCTGGTCAACATTCCCATCTCTCAGTGTGTCCTGGGAGTGATCTGTGTAACCCCTGCAGCTCCTGGTTAACATTCCCATCTCTGTGTGGCCAGGGTGAGCTCTTTTATAACCCCTGCAGTTCCTGGTCAACATTCCCATCTCTGTGTGGATAGGGTGTCCTCTGTATAACTCCTGCAGATCCTGGTCAACATTTCCATCTCTGTGTGTGGTCAGGGTGTGCTCTGTATAACCCCTGCTGCTCCTGGTCAACATTCCCATCTCTGTTTGGCCAGGATGTGCACTGTATAATCCCAGTAGCTCCTGGTCAACATTCAGAACTCTGTGTGTGGTCAGGGTGTGCTCTGTATAACTCCTGCAGCTCCTGGTCAACATTCCCATCTCTGTGTGGCCAGGGTGCGCTCTGTATAACCCCTGCAGCTCATGGTTAACATTCCCATCTCTGTGTGTGGTCAGTATGTGCTTTGGATAACTCCTGCAGCTCCTGGTCAACATGTCTTTCTCTGTGAGGCCATGTGGCGCTCTGTATAACCCCTGCAGCTCCTGGTCAACATTCCCATCTGTGTGTGCCCAGGGTATGCTCTGTATAACTCCTGCAGCTCCTGGTCAACATTCCCATCTCTGTGTGGCCAGTGTGTGCTCTGTATAACCCCTGCTGCTCCTGGTCAACATTCCCATCTCTGTGTGGCCAGGATGTGCACTGTATACTCCCAGTAGCTCCTGGTCAACATTCCCATCTCTGTGTGTGGTCAGGGTGTGCTCTGTATAACCCCAGCAGCTCCTGGTCAACATTCCCATCTCTGTGTGTGGCCAGGGTGTGCTCTGTATAACTCCTGCAGCTGCTGGTCAACATTCCCATCTCTGTGTGGCCAGGGTGTACTCTGTATCACCCCTGCAGCTGCTGGTTAACATTCCCATTTATCTGTGTGGCCAGGGTGTGCTCTGTATAACTCCTGCAGCTCCTGGTTAACATTCCCATCTCTGTGTGGCCAGGGTGTGCTCTGTATAACTCCTGCAGCTCCTGGTTAACATTCCCATTTATCTGTGTGGCCAGGGTGTGCTCTGTATAACTCCTTCAGCTCCTGGTCAACATTCCCATCTCTGTGTGGCCAGGGTGTGCTCTGTATAACCCTGCAGCTCCTAGTCTACATTCCCATCTCTGTGTGGCCAGGGTGCGCACTGTATAACCCCTGCAGCACCTGGTCAACATTCCCATCTCTGTGTGTGTCCAGGGTGTGCTCTGGAGAACCCCTGCAGCTCCTGGTCAACATTCCCTTCTCTGTGTGGCCAGGATGTGCTCTGTATATCCCCTGCAGCTCCTGGCCAACATTCCCATCTGTGTGTGTGGCCAGGATGTGCTCTGTATAACTCTTGCAGCTCCTGGTCAACATTCCCATCCCTGTGTGGCCAGGGTGTGCTCTGTATAACCCCTGCAGCTCCTGGTCAACATTCCCATCTCTGTGTGGCCAGGGTGTGTTCTGTATAACCCCTGCAGCTCCTGGTCAACATTCCCATCTCAGTGTGGCCAGGGTGTGCTCTGTATAACCCGTGCTCCTGGTCAACATTCCCATCTCTGTGTGGCCAGGGTGTGATCTGTATAACCACTGCAGCTCCTGGTCAACATTCCCATCTCTGCGTGGCCAGGGTGTGATCTGTATAACCCCTGCAACTCCTGGTCAACATTCCCATCTCTCAGTGTGTCCTGGGAGTGATCTGTGTAACCCCTGCAGCTCCTGGTTAACATTCCCATCTCTGTGTGGCCAGGGTGAGCTCTTTTATAACCCCTGCAGTTCCTGGTCAACATTCCCATCTCTGTGTGGCCAGGGTGTCCTCTGTATAACTCCTGCAGATCCTGGTCAACATTTCCATCTCTGTGTGTGGTCAGGGTGTGCTCTGTATAACCCCTGCTGCTCCTGGTCAACATTCCCATCTCTGTTTGGCCAGGATGTGCACTGTATAATCCCAGTAGCTCCTGGTCAACATTCAGAACTCTGTGTGTGGTCAGGGTGTGCTCTGTATAACTCCTGCAGCTCCTGGTCAACATTCCCATCTCTGTGTGGCCAGGGTGCGCTCTGTATAACCCCTGCAGCTCATGGTTAACATTCCCATCTCTGTGTGTGGTCAGTATGTGCTTTGGATAACTCCTGCAGCTCCTGGTCAACATGTCTTTCTCTGTGAGGCCATGTGGCGCTCTGTATAACCCCTGCAGCTCCTGGTCAACATTCCCATCTGTGTGTGCCCAGGGTATGCTCTGTATAACTCCTGCAGCTCCTGGTCAACATTCCCATCTCTGTGTGGCCAGTGTGTGCTCTGTATAACCCCTGCTGCTCCTGGTCAACATTCCCATCTCTGTGTGGCCAGGATGTGCACTGTATACTCCCAGTAGCTCCTGGTCAACATTCCCATCTCTGTGTGTGGTCAGGGTGTGCTCTGTATAACCCCAGCAGCTCCTGGTCAACATTCCCATCTCTGTGTGTGGCCAGGGTGTGCACTGTATAACTCCTGCAGCTCCTGATCAACATTCCCATCTCTGTGTGTGGCCAGGGTGTGCTCTGTATAACCCCTGCAGCTCCTGTTCAACATTCCCATCTCTGTGTGTGGCCAGGGTGTGCTCTGTATAACCCCAGCAGCTCCTGGTCAACATTCCCATCTCTGTGTGTGGCCAGGGTGTGCACTGTATGTGGCAGTATGTATTGGGGGTCATGTGGGACTGGAAGCCCTAATGTCATTGGCTGACAGATCCCGGGTCCTGGTTGGCCGTTGACCTCATACTCCGCCCTGAAGGCGAAGTATAAGAAGCCGGTGCCTTCCCCCGCATGCCAGTTTACTATCGGGCTGCTGGGGAACAGACACGCTTAATAAAGCCTCATCGACTTCACTCTGTTTGTCTCACGGAGTCTTTGTGCGCCACACTGTATAACTCCTGCAGCTCATGGTTAACATTCCCATCTCTGTGTGTGGTCAGTATGTGCTCTGTATAACTCCTGCAGCTCCTGGTCAACATTCCCATCTCTGTGTGGCCAGGGTGCGCTCTGTATAACCCCTGCAGCTCATGGTTAACATTCCCATCTCTGTGTGGACAGGGTGTGCTCTATATAACACCTGCAGCTCCTGGTCAACATCCCCTTCTCTGTGTGGCCAGGTTGTGCTCTGTATAACTCCTGCAGCTCCTGGTCAATATTCCCATTTCTGTATGGCCAGGTTGTGCTCTGTATAACCCCTGCAGCTCCTGGTCAACATCCCATCTGTGTGTGTGTCCAGGGTGTGCTCTGTATATCTCCTGCAGCTCCTGGTCAACATTCCCATCTGTGTGGCCAGGGTGTGCACTGTATAACCCCAGCAGCTCCTGGTCAACACTCCCATCTCTGTGTTTGTCCAGGGTGTGCTCTGTATAACCCCTGCAGCTCCTGGTCAACATTCCCTTCTCTGTGTGGCCAGGATGTGCTCTGTATATCCCCTGCAGCTCCTGTTCAACATTCCCATCTGTGTGTGTGGACAGGATGTGCTCTGTATAACTCCTGCAGCTCCTGGTCAATATTCCCATCTCTGTGTGGCCAGGGTGTGCTCTGTATAACCCCTGAAGCTCCTGGTCAACATTCCCATCTCTGTGTGGCCAGGGTGTGTTCTGTATAACCCCTGCAGCTCCTGGTCAACATTCCCACCTCTGTGTGTCCAGGGTGTGCTCTGTATAACTCCTGCAGCTCCTGCTCAACATTCCCATCTGTGTGTGTGGCCAGGGTGTGCTCTGTATAACCCCTGCAGCTCATGGTCAACATTCCCATCTTTGTGTGGCCAGGGTGTGCTTTGTGTAACCCCAGTTGCTCCTGGTCAACATTCCCATCTCTGTGTGGCCAATGTGTTCACTGTGTAACACCTGCAGCTCCTATTCACCATTCTCATCTCTGTGTGGTCAGGGTGTGCTCTGTATAACCCCTGCAGCTCCTGGTCAACATTCCCATCTCTGTGTGGCCAGGGTGTGCTTAGTATAACTCCTGCAGATCCTGGTCGACATTCCCATCTCTGTGTGTCGAGGGTGTGCTCTGTATAACCCGAGCAGCTCCTGGTCAACATTCCCATATCTGTGTGGCCAGGGTGTGCTCTGTACAACCCCAGCAGCTCCTGGTCAACATTCCCATCTCTGTGTGGCCAGGGTGTGCTCTGTTTAACCCTTGAAGCACCTGGTCAACATTCCCATCTCTGTGTGTCCAGGGTGTGCTCTGTATAACCCCTGCAGCTCCTGGTAAACATTCCCATCTCTGTGTGGCCAGGGTGTGCTCTGTATAACCCCTGCAGCTCCTGGTCAACATTCCCATCTCAGTGTGGCCAGGATGTGCAATGTATAACCCCAGCAGCTCCTGGTCAACATTCCCATCTCTGTGTGTGGTCAGGGTGTGCTCTGTGTAACTCCTGCAGCTCCTGGTCGACATTCCCATCTCTGTGTGGCCAGGCTGTGCTCTGTATAACCCCTGCAGCTCCTGGTTAACATTCCCATCTCTGTGTGTGGCCAGGACGTGCTCTGTATAACTCCTGTAGCTCCTGGTCAACATTCCCATATCCGAGTGGCCAGGCTGTGCTCTGTATAACCCCTGCAGCTCCTGGTCAACATTCCCATCTCTGTGTGGCAAGGATGTGCACTGTATAACCTTAGCAGCTCCTGGTCAACATTCCCATATATGTGTGGCCAGGGTGTGCCCTGTATAACCCCAGCAACTCCTGGTCAACATTCCCATCTCTGTGTATCCAGGGTGTGCTCTGTACAACCCCAGGAGCTCCTGGTCAACATTCCCATCTCTGTGTGGCCAGGGTGTGCTCTGTTTAACCCCTGCAGCTCCTGGTCAACATTCCCATCTCTGTGTGTCCAGGGTGTGCTCTGTATAACCCCTGCAGCTCCTGGTCAACATTCCCATCTCTGTGTGGCCAGGGTGTGCTCTGGATAATCCCTGCAGCTCCTGGTCAACATTCCCATCTCTGTGTGTCCATGGTTTGCTCTGTATAACCCCTGCAGGTCCTGGTCAACATTCCCATCTCTGTGTGACCAGGGTGTGCTCTGTGTAACCCCTGCAGCTCCTGGTTAACATTCCCATCTCTTTGTGTGGCCAGGATGTGCTCTGTATAACTCCTGCAGCTCCTGGTCAACATGTCCTTCTCTGTGTGTCCAGGGTGTGCTCTGTGTAACCCCAGTAGCTCCTGGTCACCATTCCCATCTCTGTGTGGCCAATGTGTTCACTGTATAACACCTGCAGCTCCTATTCAACATTCTCATCTCTGTGTGGCCAGGGTGTGCTTTGTATAACCCCTGCAGCTCCTGGTCAACATTCCCATCTCTTGGTGGCCAGGGTGTGCTCAGTGTAACTCCTGCAGCTCCTGGTCAACATTCCCATCTGTGTGTGTGGCCAGGGTGTGCTCTGTATAACCCCTGCAACTTCTGGTCAACATTCCCATCTCTGTGTGGCCAGGGTGTGCACTGTATCACCCCTGCAGCTCATGGTCAACATTCCCATCACTGTTTGTGCCCAGGGTGTGCTCTGTATAACCCCAGCAGCTCTAGGTCAACATTCCCGTCTCTGTGTGGCCAGGGTGTGCTCTGTATAACCCCTGCAGCTCCTGGTCAACATTCCCATCTCTGTGTGGCCAGGATGTGCACTGTATAGCCCCAGCAGATCCTGGTCAACATTCCCATCTCTGCTTGGCCAGGATGTGCTCTGTATACCCCTGCAGCTCCTGGTCAACATTCCCATCTCTGTGTGGCCAGGATGTGCTCTGTGTACTCCTGCCGCTCCTCAACATTCCCATCTCTGTGTGTGGTCAGGGTGGGCTCTGTATAACTCCTGCAGCTCCTGGTCAACATTCCCATCTCTGTGTGGCCAGGGTGTGCTCTGTATAACCCCTGCAGCTCCTGGTCAACATTCCCATCTCTGTGTGGCCAGGGTGTGCTTTGTGTACCCCCAGTAGCTCCTGGTCAACATTCCCATCTCTGTGTGGCCAATGTGTTCACTGTGTAACACCTGCAGCTCCTATTCAACATTCTCATCTCTGTGTGGTCAGGGTGTGCTCTGTATAACCCCTGCAGCTCCTGGTCAACATTCCCATCTCTGTGTGGCCAGGGTGTGCTTAGTATAACTCCTGCAGATCCTGGTCGACATTCCCATCTCTGTGTGTCGAGGGTGTGCTCTGTACAACCCCAGCAGCTCCTGGTCAACATTCCCATCTCAGTGTGGCCAGGGTGTGCTCTGTATAACCCGAGCAGCTCCTGGTCAACATTCCCATATCTGTGTGGCCAGGGTGTGCTCTGTACAACCCCAGCAGCTCCTGGTCAACATTCCCATCTCAGTGTGGCCAGGGTGTGCTCTGTTTAACCCTTGAAGCTCCTGGTCAACATTCCCATCTCTGTGTGGCCAGGATGTGCAATGTATAACCCCAGCAGCTCCTGGTCAACATTCCCATCTCTGTGTGTAGTCAGGGTGTGCTCTGTGTAACTCCTGCAGCTCCTGGTCGACATTCCCATCTCTGTGTGGCCAGGCTGTGCTCTGTATAACCCCTGCAGCTCCTGGTCAACATTCCCATCTCTGTGTGGCAAGGATGTGCTCTGTATAACCCTAGCAGCTCCTGGTCAACATTCCCATATCTGTGTGGCCAGGGTGTGCCCAGTATAACCACAGCAACTCCTGGTCAACATTCCCATCTCTGTGTATCCAGGGTGTGCTCTGTATAACCCCAGCAGCTCCTGGTCAACATTCCCATCTCTGTGTGGCCAGGGTGTGCTCTGTTTAACCCCTGCAGCTCCTGGTCAACATTCCCATCTCTGTGTGTCCAGGGTGTGCTCTGTATAACCCCTGCAGCTCCTGGTCAACATTCCCATCTCTGTGTGGCCAGGGTGTGCTCTGGATACTCCCTGCAGCTCCTGGTCAACATTCCCATCTCTGTGTGTCCATGGTTTGCTCTGTATAACCCCTGCAGGTCCTGGTCAACATTCCCATCTCTGTGTGACCAGGGTGTGCTCTGTATAACCCCTGCAGCTCCTGGTTAACATTCCCATCTCTGTGTGTGGCCAGGATGTGCTCTGTAAAACTCCTGCAGCTCCTGGTCAACATGTCCTTCTCTGTGTGTCCAGGGTGTGCTCTGTGTAACCCCAGTAGCTCCTGGTCACCATTCCCATCTCTGTGTGGCCAATGTGTTCACTGTGTGGCCAGGGTGTGCTCTGTATAACACCTGCAGCTCCTATTCAACATTCTCATCTCTGTGTGGCCAGGGTGTGCTCTGTATAACCCCTGCAGCTCCTGGTCAACATTCCCATCTCTGTGTGTGGTCAGGGTGTGCTCTGTGTAACTCCTGCAGCTCCTGGTCGACATTCCCATCTCTGTGTGGCCAGGCTGTGCTCTGTATAACCCCTGCAGCTCCTGGTCAACATTCCCATCTCTGTGTGGCAAGGATGTGCACTGTATAACCCTAGCAGCTCCTGGTCAACATTCCCATATCTGTGTGGCCAGGGTGTGCCCAGTATAACCCCAGCAACTCCTGGTCAACATTCCCATCTCTGTGTATCCAGGGTGTGCTCTGTATAACCCCAGCAGCTCCTGGTCAACATTCCCATCTCTGTGTGGCCAGGGTGTGCTCTGTTTAACCCCTGCAGCTCCTGGTCAACATTCCCATCTCTGTGTGTCCAGGGTGTGCTCTGTATAACCCCTGCAGCTCCTGGTCAACATTCCCATCTCTGTGTGGCCAGGGTGTGCTCTGGATAATCCCTGCAGCTCCTGGTCAACATTCCCATCTCTGTGTGTCCATGGTTTGCTCTGTATAACCCCTGCAGGTCCTGGTCAACATTCCCATCTCTGTGTGACCAGGGTGTGCTCTGTATAACCCCTGCAGCTCCTGGTTAACATTCCCATCTCTGTGTGTGGCCAGGATGTGCTCTGTAAAACTCCTGCAGCTCCTGGTCAACATGTCCTTCTCTGTGTATCCAGGGTGTGCTCTGTGTAACCCCAGTAGCTCCTGGTCACCATTCCCATCTCTGTGTGGCCAATGTGTTCACTGTATAACACCTGCAGCTCCTATTCAACAATTTCATCTCTGTGTGGCCAGGGTGTGCTCTGAAAAACCCCTGCAGCTCCTGGACAACATTCCCATCTCTGTGTGGCCAGGATGTGCTCAGTGTAACTCCTGCAGCTCCTGGTCGACATTCCCATCTCTGTGTGTCGAGGGTGTGCTCTGTATAACCCTAGCGGCTCCTGGTCAACATTCCCATATCTGTGTGGCCAGGGTGTGCTCTGTATAACCCCAGCAGCTCCTGGTCAACATTTCCATCTCTGTGTGGCCAGGGTGGGCTCTGTTTAACCCCTGCTGCTCCTGGTCAACATTCCCATCTCTGTGTGTCCAGGGTGTGCTCTGTATAACCCCAGCAGCTCCTGGACAACATTCCCATCTCTGTGTGGCCAGGGTGTGCTCTGTTTAACCCCTGCAGCTCCTCGTCAACATTCCCATCTCTGTGTGTCCAGGGTGTGCTCTGTATAACCCCTGCAGCTCCTGGTCAACATTCCCATCTCTGTGTGGCCAGGGTGTGCTCTGTATAAACCCTGCTCCTGGTCAACATTCCCATCTCTGTGTGTGGTCAGGGTGTGCTCTGTATAATCCCTGCAGCTCCTGGTCAACATTCCCATCTCTGTGTGTCCATGGTTTGCTCTGTATAACCCCTGCAGATCCTGGTCAACATTCCCATCTCTGTGTGACCAGGGTGTGCTCTGTATAACCCCTGCAGCTCCTGGTTAACATTCCCATCTCTGTGTGTGGCCAGGATGTGCTCTGTATAACTCCTGTAGCTCCTGGTCAACATTCCCATATCCGAGTGGCCAGGCTGTGCTCTGTATAACCCCTGCAGCTCCTGGTCAACATTCCCATCTCTGTGTGGCAAGGATGTGCACTGTATAACCCTAGCAGCTCCTGGTCAACATTCCCATATATGTGTGGCCAGGGTGTGCCCTGTATAACCCCAGCAACTCCTGGTCAACATTCCCATCTCTGTGTATCCAGGGTGTGCTCTGTATAACCCCAGCAGCTCCTGGTCAACATTCCCATCTCTGTGTGGCCAGGGTGTGCTCTGTTTAACCCCTGCAGCTCCTGGTCAACATTCCCATCTCTGTGTGTCCAGGGTGTGCTCTGTATAACCCCTGCAGCTCCTGGTCAACATTCCCATCTCTGTGTGGCCAGGGTGTGCTCTGGATAATCCCTGCAGCTCCTGGTCAACATTCCCATCTCTGTGTGTCCATGGTTTGCTCTGTATAACCCCTGCAGGTCCTGATCAACATTCCCATCTCTGTGTGACCAGGGTGTGCTCTGTATAACCCCTGCAGCTCCTGGTTAACATTCCCATCTCTTTGTGTGGCCAGGATGTGCTCTGTATAACTCCTGCAGCTCCTGGTCAACATGTCCTTCTCTGTGTGTCCAGGGTGTGCTCTGTGTAACCCCAGTAGCTCCTGGTCACCATTCCCATCTCTGTGTGGCCAATGTGTTCACTGTATAACACCTGCAGCTCCTATTCAACATTCTCATCTCTGTGTGTCCATGGTGTGCTTTGTATAACCCCTGCAGCTCCTGGTCAACATTCCCATCTCTGGGTGGCCAGGGTGTGCTCAGTGTAACTCCTGCAGCTCATTGGTCAACATTCCCATCTGTGTGTGTGGCCAGGGTGCGCTCTGTATAACCCCTGCAACTTCTGGTCAACATTCCCATCTCTGTGTGGCCAGGGTGTGCACTGTATCACCCCAGCAGCTCATGGTCAACATTCCCATCACTGTTTGTGCCCAGGGTGTGCTCTGTATAACCCCAGCAGCTCTTCGTCAACATTCCCGTCTCTGTGTGGCCAGGGTGTGCTCTGTATAACCCCTGCAGCTCCTGGTCAACATTCCCATCTCTGTGTGGCCAGGATGTGCACTGTATAGCCCCAGCAGATCCTGGTCAACATTCCCATCTCTGCTTGGCCAGGATGTGCTCTGTATACCCCTGCAGCTCCTGGTCAACATTCCCATCTCTGTGTGGCCAGGATGTGCTCTGTGTACTCCTGCAGCTCCTCAACATTCCCATCTCTGTGTATGGTCAGGGTGTGCTCTGTATAACTCCTGCAGCTCCTGGTCAACATTCCCATCTCTGTGTGGCCAGGGTGTGCTCTGTATAACCCCTGCAGCTCCTGGTCAACATTCCCATCTCTGTGTGGCCAGGGTGTGCTTTGTGTAACCCCAGTAGCTCCTGGTCAACATTCCCATCTCTGTGTGGCCAATGTGTTCACTGTGTAACACCTGCAGCCCCTATTCAACATTCTCATCTCTGTGTGGTCAGGGTGTGCTCTGTATAACCCCTGCAGCTCCTGGTCAACATTCCCATCTCTGTGTGGCCAGGGTGTGCTTAGTATAACTCCTGCAGATCCTGGTCGACATTACCATCTCTGTGTGTCGAGGGTGTGCTCTGTACAACCCGAGCAGCTCCTGGTCAACATTCCCATATCTGTGTGGCCAGGGTGTGCTCTGTACAACCCCAGCAGCTCCTGGTCAACAATCCCATCTCAGTGTGGCCAGGGTGTGCTCTGTTTAACCCTTGAAGCTCCTGGTCAACATTCGCATCTCTGTGTGGCCAGGATGTGCAATGTATAGCCCCAGCAGCTCCTGGTCAACATTCCCATCTCTGTGTGGCCAGGGTGTGCTCTGTGTAACTCCTGCAGCTCCTGGTCGACATTCCCATCTCTGTGTGGCCAGGCGGTGCTCTGTATAACCCCTGCAGCTCCTGGTCAACATTCCCATCTCTGTGTGGCAAGGATGTGCACTGTATAATCCCAGCAGCTCCTGGTCAACATTCCCATATCTGTGTGGCCAGGGTGTGCCCAGTATAACCACAGCAACTCCTGGTCAACATTCCCATCTCTGTGTATCCAGGGTGTGCTCTGTATAACCCCAGCAGCTCCTGGTCAACATTCCCATCTCTGTGTGGCCAGGGTGTGCTCTGTTTAACCCCTGCAGCTCCTCGTCAACATTCCCATCTCTGTGTGTCCAGGGTGTGCTCTGTATAACCCCTGCAGCTCCTGGTCAACATTCCCATCTCTGTGTGGCCAGGATGTGCACTGTATAGCCCCAGCAGATCCTGGTCAACATTCCCATCTCTGCTTGGCCAGGATGTGCTCTGTATACCCCTGCAGCTCCTGGTCAACATTCCCATCTCTGTGTGGCCAGGATGTGCTCTGTGTACTCCTGCAGCTCCTCAACATTCCCGTCTCTGTGTGTGGTCAGGCTGTGCTCTGTATAACTCCTGCAGCTCCTGGTCAACATTCCCATCTCTGTGTGGCCAGGGTGTGCTCTGTATAACCCCTGCAGCTCCTGGTCAACATTCCCATCTCTGTGTGGCCAGGGTGTGCTTTGTGTAACCCCAGTAGCTCCTGGTCAACATTCCCATCTCTGTGTGGCCAATGTGTTCACTGTGTAACACCTGCAGCTCCTATTCAACATTCTCATCTCTGTGTGGTCAGGGTGTGCTCTGTATAACCCCTGCAGCTCCTGGTCAACATTCCCATCTCTGTGTGGCCAGGGTGTGCTTAGTATAACTCCTGCAGATCCTGGTCGACATTACCATCTCTGTGTGTCGAGGGTGTGCTCTGTACAACCCGAGCAGCTCCTGGTCAACATTCCCATCTCAGTGTGGCCAGGGTGTGCTCTGTTTAACCCTTGAAGCTCCTGGTCAACATTCGCATCTCTGTGTGGCCAGGATGTGCAATGTATAACCCCAGCAGCTCCTGGTCAACATTCCCATCTCTGTGTGTGGTCAGGGTGTGCTCTGTGTAACTCCTGCAGCTCCTGGTCGACATTCCCATCTCTGTGTGGCCAGGCTGTGCTCTGTATAACCCCTGCAGCTCCTGGTCAACATTCCCATCTCTGTGTGGCAAGGATGTGCACTGTATAACCCCAGCAGCTCCTGGTCAACATTCCCATATCTGTGTGGCCAGGGTGTGCCCAGTATAACCACAGCAACTCCTGGTCAACATTCCCATCTCTGTGTATCCAGGGTGTGCTCTGTATAACCCCAGCAGCTCCTGGTCAACATTCCCATCTCTGTGTGGCCAGGGTGTGCTCTGTTTAACCCCTGCAGCTCCTGGTCAACATTCCCATCTCTGTGTGTCCAGGGTGTGCTCTGTATAACCCCTGCAGCTCCTGGTCAACATTCCCATCTCTGTGTGGCCAGGGTGTGCTCTGGATAATCCCTGCAGCTCCTGGTCAACATTCCCATATCTGTGTGTCCATGGTTTGCTCTGTATAACCCCTGCAGGTCCTGGTCAACATTCCCATCTCTGTGTGACCAGGGTGTGCTCTGTATAACCCCTGCAGCTCCTGGTTAACATTCCCATCTCTGTGTGTGGCCAGGATGTGCTCTGTCAAACTCCTGCAGCTCCTGGTCAACATGTCCTTCTCTGTGTGTCCAGGGTGTGCTCTGTGTAACCCCAGTAGCTCCTGGTCACCATTCCCATCTCTGTGTGGCCAATGTGTTCACTGTGTGGCCAGGGTGTGCTCTGTATAACACCTGCAGCTCCTATTCAACATTCTCATCTCTGTGTGGCCAGGGTGTGCTCTGTATAACCCCTGCAGCTCCTGGTCAACATTCCCATCTCTGTGTGGCCAGGATGTGCTCAGTGTAACTCCTGCAGCTCCTGGTCGTCATTCCCATCTCTGTGTGTCGAGGGTGTGCTCTGTATAACCCCTGCAGCTCCTGGTCAACATTCCCATCTCTGTTTGGTAGGATGTGCTCTGTATAACCCCAGCAGCTCCTGGTCAACATTCCCATCTCTGCTTGGCCAGGATGTGCTCTGTATACCCCTGCAGCTCCTGGTCAACATTCCCATCTCTGTGTGGCTAGGCTGTGCTCTGTATAACCCCTGCAGCTCCTGGTCAACATTCCCATCTCTGTGTGGCAAGGATGTGCACTGTATAACCCTAGCAGCTCCTGAGCAACATTCCCATATCTGTGTGGCCAGGGTGTGCTCTGTATAACCCCAGCAACTCCTGGTCAACATTCCCATCTCTGTGTATCCAGGGTGTGCTCTGTATAACCCCAGCAGCTCCTGGTCAACATTCCCATCTCTGTGTGGCCAGGGTGTGCTCTGTTTAACCCCTGCAGCTCCTCGTCAACATTCCCATCTCTGTGTGTCCAGGGTGTGCTCTGTATAACCCCTGCAGCTCCTGGTCAATATTCCCATCTCTGTGTGGCCAGGGTGTGCTCTGTATAATCCCTGCAGCTCCTGGTCAACATTCCTATCTCTGTGTGTCCATGATTTGCTCTGTATAACCCCTGCAGATCCTGGTCAACATTCCCATCTCTGTGTGACCAGGGTGTGCTCTGTATAACCCCTGCAGCTCCTGGTTAACATTCCCATCTCTGTGTGTGGCCAGGATGTGCTCTGTATAACTCCTGCAGCTCCTGGTCAACATTCCCATATCTGAGTGGCCAGGCTGTGCTCTGTATAACCCCTGCAGCTCCTGGTCAACATTCCCATCTCTGTCTGGCAAGGATGTGCACTGTATAACCCTAGCAGCCCCTGGTCAACATTCCCATATATGTGTGGCCAGGGTGTGCCCTGTATAACCCCAGCAACTCCTGGTCAACATTCCCATCTCTGTGTATCCAGGGTGTGCTCTGTATAACCCCAGCAGCTCCTGGTCAACATTCCCATCTCTGTGTGGCCAGGGTGTGCTCTGTTTAACCCCTGCAGCTCCTGGTCAACATTCCCATCTCTGTGTGTCCAGGGTGTGCTCTGTAAAGCCCCTGCAGCTCCTGGTCAACATTCCCATCTCTGTGTGGCCAGGGTGTGCTCTGGATAATCCCTGCAGCTCCTGGTCAACATTCCCATCTCTGTGTGTCCATGGTTTGCTCTGTATAACCCCTGCAGGTCCTGGTCAACATTCCCATCTCTGTGTGACCAGGGTGTGCTCTGTATAACCCCTGCAGCTCCTGGTTAACATTCCCATCTCTTTGTGTGGCCAGGATGTGCTCTGTATAACTCCTGCAGCTCCTGGTCAACATGTCCTTCTCTGTGTGTCCAGGGTGTGCTCTGTGTAACCCCAGTAGCTCCTGGTCACCATTCCCATCTCTGTGTGGCCAATGAGTTCACTGTATAACACCTGCAGCTCCCATTCAACATTCTCATCTCTGTGTGGCCAGGGTGGGCTCTGTTTAACCCTTGCAGCTCCTGGTCAACATTCCCATCTCTGTGTGTCCACGGTGTGCTCTGTATAACCCCTGCAGCTCCTGGTCAACATTCCCATCTCTGTGTGTCGAGGATGTGCACTGTATATCCCCAGCAGCTCCTGGTCAACATTCCCATCTCTGCTTGGCCAGGATGTGCTCTGTATACCCCTGCAGCTCCTGGTCAACATTCCCATCTCTGTGTGGCAAGGATGTGCACTGTATAACCCTAGCAGCTCCTCGTCAACATTCCCATCTCTGTGTGTCCAGGGTGTGCTCTGTATAACCCCTGCAGTTCCTGGTCAACCTTCCCATCTCTGTGTGGCCAGGGTGTGCTCTGTATAATCCCTCAGCTCCTGGTCAACATTCCCATCTCTGTGTGTCCATGGTTTGCTCTGTATAACCCCTGCAGATCCTGGTCAACATTCCCATCTCTGTGTGACCAGGGTGTGCTCTGTATAACCCCTGCAGCTCCTGGTTAACATTCCCATCTCTGTGTGGCCAGGGTGTGCTCTGTATAATCCCTCAGCTCCTGGTCAACATTTCCATCTAAGTGTGTCCATGGTTTGCTCTGTATAACCCCTGCAGATCCTGGTCAACATTCCCATCTCTGTGTGACCAGGGTGTGCTCTGTATAATCCCTGCAGCTCCTGGTCAACATTCCCATCTCTGTGTGTCCATGGTTTGCTCTGTATAACCCCTGCAGATCCTGGTCAACATTCCCATCTCTGTGTGACCAGGGTGTGCTCTGTATAACCCCTGCAGCTCCTGGTTAACATTCCCATCTCTGTGTGTGGCCAGGATGTGCTCTGTATAACTCCTGCAGCTCCTGGTCAACATTCCCATATCTGAGTGGCCAGGCTGTGCTCTGTATAACCCCTGCAGCTCCTGGTCAACATTCCCATCTCTGTGTGGCAAGGATGTGCACTGTATAACCCTAGCAGCCCCTGGTCAACATTCCCATCTCTGTGTGGCCAGGGTGTGCCCTGTATAACCCCAGCAACTCCTGGTCAACATTCCCATCTCTGTGTATCCAGGGTGTGCTCTGTATAACCCCGGCAGCTCCTGGTCAACATTCCCATCTCTGTGTGGCCAGGGTGTGCTCTGTTTAACCCCTGCAGCTCCTGGTCAACATTCCCATCTCTGTGTGTCCAGGGTGTGCTCTGTAAAGCCCCTGCAGCTCCTGGTCAACATTCCCATCTCTGTGTGGCCAGGGTGTGCTCTGGATAATCCCTGCAGCTCCTGGTCAACATTCCCATCTCTGTGTGTCCATGGTTTGCTCTGTATAACCCCTGCAGGTCCTCGTCAACATGCCCATCTCTGTGTGACCAGGGTGTGCTCTGTATAACCCCTGCAGCTCCTGGTTAACATTCCCATCTCTTTGTGTGGCCAGGATGTGCTCTGTATAACTCCTGCAGCTCCTGGTCAACATGTCCTTCTCTGTGTGTCCAGGGTGTGCTCTGTGTAACCCCAGTAGCTCCTGGTCACCATTCCCATCTCTGTGTGGCCAATGAGTTCACTGTATAACACCTGCAGCTCCTATTCAACATTCTCATCTCTGTGTGGCCAGGGTGGGCTCTGTTTAACCCTTGCAGCTCCTGGTCAACATTCCCATCTCTGTGTGTCCAGGGTGTGCTCTGTATAACCCCTGCAGCTCCTGGTCAACATTCCCATCTCTGTGTGTCGAGGATGTGCACTGTATAGCCCCAGCAGCTCCTGGTCAACATTCCCATCTCTGCTTGGCCAGGATGTGCTCTGTATACCCCTGCAGCTCCTGGTCAACATTCCCATCTCTGTGTGGCAAGGATGTGCACTGTATAACCCTAGCAGCTCCTCGTCAACATTCCCATCTCTGTGTGTCCAGGGTGTGCTCTGTAAAACCCCTGCAGTTCCTGGTCAACCTTCCCATCTCTGTGTGGCCAGGGTGTGCTCTGTATAATCCCTCAGCTCCTGGTCAACATTCCCATCTCTGTGTGTCCATGGTTTGCTCTGTATAACCCCTGCAGATCCTGGTCAACATTCCCATCTCTGTGTGACCAGGGTGTTCTCTGTATAACCCCTGCAGCTCCTGGTTAACATTCCCATCTCTGTGTGGCCAGGGTGTGCTCTGTATAATCCCTCAGCTCCTGGTCAACATTTCCATCTCTGTGTGTCCATGGTTTGCTCTGTATAACCCCTGCAGATCCTGGTCAACATTCCCATCTCTGTGTGACCAGGGTGTGCTCTGTATAAACCCTGCAGCTCCTGGTTAACATTCCCATCTCTGTGTGTGGCCAGGATGTGCTCTGTATAACTCCTGCAGCTCCAGGTCAACATTCCCATCTCTGTGTGGCCAGGGTGTGCTCTGTATAACTCCTGCAGCTCCTGGTCAACATTCCCATCTCTGTGTGACCAGGGTGTGCTCTGTATAAACCCTGCTCCTGGTCAACATTCCCATCTCTGTGTGGCCAGGGTGTGCTCAGTATAACTCCTGCAGCTCCTGGTCAACATTCCCATCTCTGTGTGACCAGGGTGTGCTCTATATAACCCCTGCAGCTCCTGGTCAACATTCCTATCTCTGTGTGTGGTCAGGATGTGCTCTGTATACTCCTGCAGCTCCTGGTCAACATTCCCATCTCTGTGTGTCCAGGGTGTGCTCTGTATAACTCCTGCAGCTCCTGGTGAACATTCCGATCTCTGTGAGGCCAGGGTGTGCTCTGTATAACCCCTGCAGCTCCTGGTCAACATTCCTATCACTGTGTGTGGTCAGGATGTGCTCTGTATACTCCTGCAGCTCCTGGTCAACATTCCCATCTCTGTGTGTCCAGGGTGTGCTCTGTATAACTCCTGCAGCTCCTGGTGAACATTCCGATCTCTGTGAGGCCAGGGTGTGCTCTGTATAACTCCTGCAGCTCCTGGTCAACATTCCCATCTCTGTGTGGCCAGGGTGTGCTCAGTATAACTCCTGCAGCTCCTGGTCAACATTCCCATCTCTGTGTGACCAGGGTGTGCTCTGTATAACCCCTGCAGCTCCTGGTCAACATTCCTATCTCTGTGTGTGGTCAGGATGTGCTCTGTATACTCCTGCAGCTCCTGGTCAACATTCCCATCTCTGTGTGTGGTCAGGGTGTGCTCTGCATAACTCCTGCAGCTCCTGGTCAACATTCCCATCTCTGTGTGGCCAGGGTGTGCTCTGTATAACCCCTGCAGCTCCTGGTTAACATTCCCATCTCTGTGTGTGGCCACGATGTGCTCTGTCTCACTCCTGCAGCTCCTGGTTAACATTTCCACCTCTGTGTGGTCAGGGTGTGCTCTGTCTAACCCCTGCAGCTCCTGGTCAACATTCCCATCTCTGTGTGGCCAGGGTGTGCTCTGTATAACCCCTGCAGCTCCTGGTCAACATTCCCACCTCTGTGTGGCCAGGGTGTGCTCTGTATAACTCCTGCAGCTCCTGGTCAACATGTCCTTCTCTGTGAGGCCAGGGTGTGCTCAGTATAACCCTTGCAGCTCCTGGTCAACATTCCCATCTCTGTGTGTGTCCAGGGTGTGCTCTGTATAACCTCTTCAGCTACTGGTCAACATTCCCATCTCTATGTGGCCAGGATGTGCTCTCTATATCCCCTGGAGCTCCTGGTCAACATTCCCATCTGTGTGTGTGGCCAGGGTGTGCTCTGTATAACCCCTGCAACTCCTGGTCAACATTCCCATCTCTGTGTGGCCTGGGTGTGCACTGTATAACCCCTGCAGCTCATGGTCAACATTCCCATCTCTGTTTGTGCCCAGGGTGTGCTCTGTATAACCCCACAGCTCCTGGTCAACATTCCCGTCTCTGTGTGTCCAGGGTGTGCTCTGTGTCACCCCAGCAGCTCCTGGTCAACATTCCCATCTCTGTGTGGCCAGGGTGTGCTCTGTATAACACCTGCAACTCCTGGTGAACATTCCCATCTCAGTGTGGCCAGGGTGTGCTCTGTATAACCCCAGCAGCTCCTGGTCAACATTCTCAACTCTGTGTGTGGCCAGGGTGTGCTCTGTGTCACCCCAGCAGCTCCTGGTCAACATTCCCATCTCTGTGTGGCCAGGGTGTGCTGTGTATAACCCCTGCAGCTCCTTGTCAACATTCCCATCTCTGTGTGGCCAGTGTGTGCACTGTGTAACACCGGCAGCTCCTGGTCAACATTCTCATCTCTGCGTGGCCAGGGTGTGCTCTGTATAACCCCTGCAGCTCCTAGTCAACATTCCCATCTCTGTGTGGCCAGGCTGTGCTCAGTATAACTCCTGCAGCTCCTGGTCGACATTCGCATCTCTGTGTGTCTATGGTGTGCTCTGTATAACACCAGCATCTCCTGGTCAACATTCTCATCTCTGTGTGGCCAGGGTGTGCTCTGTATAACCCCTGCAGCTCCTGGTCAACATTCCCATCTGTGTGGCCAGGGTGTGCTCTGTATACCTCCTGCAGCTCCTGGTCAACATTCCCATCTCTGTGTGGCCAGGTTGTGCTCTGTATAACCCCTGCAGCTCCTGGTTAGCATTCCCATCTCTGTGTGTGGCCAGGATCTGCTCTGTATACTCCTGCAGCTCCTGGTCAACATGCCCATCTCTGTGTGGCCAGGGTGTGCTCTGTATAACCGCTGCAGTTCCTGGTCAACATTCCCATCTCTGTGGCTAGGGTGTGCTCTCTATAACACGTGCAGTTCCTGGTCAACATTCCCATCTCAGTCTGTCCAGGTTGTGCTTGGCATAAACCCTGCAGCTCCTGGTCAACATTCCCATCTCTGTGTGGCCAGGGTGTGCTCTGTATAACCCCTGCAGCTCCTGGTCAACATTCCCTTCTCTGTGTGGCCAGGGTGTGCTCTGTATAACCCCTGCTCTTGGTCAACATTCCCTTCTCTGTGTGGCCAGGGTGTGCTCTCTATAACCCCTGTTCCTGGTCAACATTCCCACGTCTGTGTGTGGCCAGTGTGTGCTCTGTATAACCCCTGCAGCTCGTGGTCAACATTTCCACCTCTGTGTGGTCAGGGTGTTCTCTGTATAACCCCTGAAACTCCTGGTCAACATTCCCATCTGTGTGGCCAGGGTATGCTCTGTTAACACCTGCTCCTGGTCAACATTCCCATCACTGTGTGGCCAGGGTGTGCTCTGGAAAACCCCTGCAGCTCCTGGTCAACATTCCCATCTCTGTGTGGCCAGTGTCGGATCTGTATAACCCCTGCAACTCCTGGTCAACATTCCCATCTGTGTGGCCAGGGTCGCTCTGTATACCCCTGCTCCTGGTCAACATTCCCATCACTGTGTGGCCAGGGTGTGCTCTGTCTAACCCAAGCAGCTCCCGGTCAACATTCCCATCTGTGTGTGGCCAGGGTGTGCTCTGTATAACCCCTGCAGCTCCTGGTCAACATTCCCATCTCTGTGTGTGGCCAGGGTGTGCTCTGTTTACTACTGCAACTCCTGGTGAAAATTCCCATCTCAGTGTGGCCAGGGTGTGCTCTGTATAACCCCAGCAGCTCCTGGTCAACATTCTCATCTCTGTGTGTGGTCAGGGTGTGCTCTGTGTAACCCCAGCAGCTTCTGGTCAACATTCCCATCTCTGTGTGGCCAGGCTGTGCTCAGTATAACTCCTGCAGCTCCTGGTCGACATTCCCACCTCTGTGTGTCGATGGTGTGCTCTGTATAACCCCAGCAGCTCCTGGTCAACATTCCGATCTCTGTGTGGCCAGGGTGTGCTCTGTATAACCCCTGCAGCTCCTGGTCAACATTCTCATCTCTGTGTGGCCAGGGTGTGCTCTGTATAACCCCTGCAGCTCCTGGTCAACATTCCCATCTCTGTGTGGCCAGGGTGTGCTCTGTATAACTCCTGCAGCTCCTGGTCAACATGTCCTTCTCAGTGAGGCCAGGTGGCGCTCTGTATAACCCCTGCAGCTCCTGGTCAACATTCACAGCTGTGTGTTACCAGGGTATGCTCTGTATAACTCCTGCAGCTCCTGGTCAACATTCCCATCTCTGTGTGGCCAGGTTGTGCTCTGTATAACCCCTGCAGCTCCTGGTTAACATTCCCATCTCTGTGTGTGGCCAGGATCTGCTCTGTATACTCCTGCAGCTCCTGGTCAACATGCCCATCTCTGTGTGGCCAGGGTGTGCTCTGTATAACCCCTGCAGTTCCTGGTCAACATTCCCATCTGTGTGGCCAGGGTCGCTCTGTATACCCCTGCTCCTGGTCAACATTCCCATCACTGTGTGGCCAGGGTGTGCTCTGTCTAACCCAAGCAGCTCCTGGTCAACATTCCCATCTGTGTGTGGCCAGAGTGTGCTCTGTATACCCCTGCTCCTGGTCAACATTCCCATCACTGTGTGGTCAGGATGTGCTCTGTATAACCCCTGCAACAGCTGGTCTATATTCCCATCCCTGTGTGGTCAGGATGTTCTCTGTATAACCCCTGCATCTCCTGGTCAAGATTCCCATCTCTGTGTGGCCACGATGTGCTCTGTCTAACCCCTGCAGCACCTGGTCAACATTCCCATCTCCGTATGGCCAGGATGTGCTCTGCATAATCCCTGCTCCTGGTCAACATTCCCACCTCTGTGTGGTCAGGGTGTTCTCTGTATAACCCCTGCAACCCCTGGTCAACATTCCCATCTTTGTGGCCAGGGTGTGCTCTGTTAACCCCTGCTCCTAGTCAACATTCCCATCTCTGTGTGGCCAGGGTGTGCTCTGTCTAACCCCAGCAGCTCCTGGTCAACATTCCCATCTCTGTGTGGCCAGGGTGTGCTCTGTATAACCCCAGCAGCTCCTGGTCAACATTCCCATCTCTGTGTGTGGCCAGGATCTGCTCTGCATACTCCTGCAGCTCCTGGTCAACATGCCCATCTCTGTGTGCCCAGGGTGTGCTCTGTATAACCCCTGCAGTTCGTGGTCAACATTCCCATCTCTGTGTGGCCAGGGTGTGCTCTGTATAACACCTGCAGCTCCTGGTCAACATTCCCATCTCTGTGTGTCCAGGGTGTGCTCTGTATAAACCCTGCTCCTGTTCAACATTCCCATCTCTGTGCGGCCAGGGTGTGCTCTGTATAACCCTTGCAGCTCCTGGTCAACATTCCCCTCTCTGTGTGGCCAGGGTGTGCTCAGTATAACTCCTGCAGCTCCTGGTCAACATTCCCATCTCTGTATGGCCAGGATGTGCTCTGTATAACCCCTGCAGCTCCTGGTCAACATTCCCTTCTCTGTGTGGCCAGGGTGTGCTCTGTATAACCCCTGTTCCTGGTCAACATTCCCACCTCTGTGTGTGGCCAGGGTGTGCTCTGTATAACCCCTGCAGCTCCTGGTCAACATTCCCACCTCTGTGTGGTTAGGGTTTTCTCTGTATAACCCCTGCAAACACTGGTCAACATTCCCATCTGTGTGGCCAGGGTGTGCTCTGTTAACCCCTGCTCCTGGCCAACATTCCCTTCACTGTGTGATCAGGGTGTGCTCTGTATAACCCCAGCAGCTCCTGGTCAACATTCCCATCTGTGTGTGGCCAGGGTGTGCTCTGTATAACCCGTGCAGCTCCTGGTCAACATTCCCATCTCTGTGTGGCCAGTGTGGGATCTGTATAACCCCTGCAACTCCTGGTCAACATTCCCATCTGTGTGGTCAGGATGTGCTCTGTATAACCCCTGCAACTCCTGGTCAACATTCCCATCTGTGTGGCCAGGGTCGCTCTGTATACCCCTGCTCCTGGTCAACATTCCCATCTGTGTGTGGCCAGGGTGTGCTCTGTATAACCCCTGCAGCTCCTGGTCAACATTCCCGTCTCTGTGTGTCCAGGGTGTGCTCTGTGTCACCCCAGCAGCTCCTGGTCAACATTCCCATCTCTGTGTGGCCAGGGTGTGCTCTGTATAACACCTGCAACTCCTGGTGAACATTCCCATCTCAGTGTTGCCAGGGTGTGATCTGTATAACCCCTGCTCCTGATCAACATTCTCAACTCTGTGTGTGGCCAGGGTGTGCTCTGTGTAACCCCAGCAGCTCCTGGTC
This sequence comes from Scyliorhinus torazame, assembly GCF_047496885.1. Classification (NCBI taxonomy): domain Eukaryota; kingdom Metazoa; phylum Chordata; class Chondrichthyes; order Carcharhiniformes; family Scyliorhinidae; genus Scyliorhinus; species Scyliorhinus torazame. The sequence continues at coordinate 2,697,534 of NW_027307760.1, read as the reverse complement.
AACATTCCCATCTCTGTGTGGCCAGGATGTGCTC